>NC_071343.1:10680365-10990365 GCF_027744825.2 Synchiropus splendidus | reverse complement strand
ACATTCCTTCATTTCACATGCAAAGTTCTGAACGGCGTCTAGACTGTGAGACTTAAAAGCGTGGACCTGCGCTCGGCTTTCCTGCCCTGGCATCGCTGGTCGCCAGCTCCGTCCGTCGTGCCACAAGTCCTTCCTGCAGGTCTCAGACGCACATTTCCCTCCTTGGTCGGAGCCAGTCTCAACCGTGTGACCCGCTGGGCAGGTGGCTTTCCCTCAAAGTCGCGACGACGAGGAAGAGAATGTTTCCTTTTCCCTCAGAGTTTTCCAGGATGTACGTTGAATAACATTCCGGACACCTGCAGTGTTCTCGGAGCATTTGTGTAACCACTTAGAAGGATGAATGGCTTTTATAAGTCAGTACCAGAACATGCTGTGAGAGCTGCGTCGCTGCGTACACTTCCACTCGGTACACGCCTTTTGATTCCCGGCGCTGTGGAGTCATTTAACTATGGTCATTACACACACCACTGAGAGATGCCACCAGGATATCGGCCTGCACTTGGTTCTGTAGCAAATCCGGATCAACATCCTTCGCCCTCCTGCACACTGACACCAACACTTCACAATCCACCTCCGTCCTACCGCCACGATGGTTTTCACTCCTGTCATCTCTCTGTCACAACACTGCTGTGTGCTATCCAGAGGAAAACAGGCCACCAAAGTTTTACTTTTCATTTTAGTCTAGTCTTCACATCAACCAGTCAATTTTAGTTTTTATGACTCTTAGTTTCATCCATACTCATTTTGGTCCAGTTTTAGTTGACTAAATGGCTCAGTCTTTTTGATTCGTTTCCATCTCGTTTTAGTTGAAGGATTTTGTAAAATATTGACACAATATTGTATTTTTTTTTCCAGTCTTAAATCTTAAATATCTATTCAAATCTATTTAACCCTATAAACATGCTACAAGTACCTAGTGTTGAAGAAGAAACCCACAAACCTTTAAAAATAAAAAAACATTCAAGATGCGAGTTAAAATGTGATTGGTTTCTCAAATCATAGACTGTAAATATTATCTGAAAAAATGATTCTATTTTTTTTTCCTAGAAAATAAAACAAATATTTTATATATATATATATATATATATATATATATATATATATATATATATATATATATATATATTTATTTATTTATTTTTTTTCCCTAGAAAATAAAACAAATATTTTTTCTTTACATTCAGGTGTAATTACAATATACAATATAAAATTGCGTTCCTTTTTGAAAAAAAAAAAAAATAATAATAAATCGAAGATGTAAATTTTTTTCATGAATATTATTCTAAAAATAAATAAATAAATAAAATAAAATAAGAAATAAGGCCAAACTAAATGAAACACACAGAAGTGAACTTTTTTCAGTTATATACTGAATAAGTGAACTGTAAAATTGCTAAAATATTTTAGACACAAAAATATGTGGGTGTCTTTTGTTTTTTTTTCTTTGCTAGAGCGAAGCTTTAGATCATCTGACACTGTCGATGACAGAAATAAACAATGAAACAGAAGTAATTTCACTCGTAGTCCTCCATTAACCACCTAAAATTCAAGAAGCAATCTGAAGAACCGGCCGCTTGTCTGACTGAAGTGGAGCCGCGACATATTCCTCTGTAGTGGTGCAGACTAAACTTAGTTTCCTCAGATGCCTCTTCTAGCACCAGACATGAGCTACAAGTGCCGGAATTAGCATCTTTTCTCAGCCAACAATTGAGAACATTTTTCAAACACAACTCTCATTTTTATTTGTCAACAACGTTGCTTTATGTATTTCGTCTTATCCTCAGACGCACAGCATTTACATCGCGTCTCGCATGCTTGGTATGTTTGGTATGTAAGTATTTCCTGCTCAGTTGCAACACTCACAGCACCAAATACCTATTTTATTCAGCGTCATTTCAGCACAGGTCGAATTGAAGGCCGGAATTACATTTCAGTTCATATAAAACTTCACCCAAACTTCCTTCCATGAATGTCGTTCATACGTTCGTGTTACTTGTCAAAGCACGATTTTGCACTGTCCCTCAAGTCGGTCTGACCTCCCGTCATGGATCAAAAGGTGGTTCCTTTCACGCGACGATGTCATGAGCAATTTGAAATGGTGCTTTCAAGTGTGTCCCAGTTGAGCCGGTGTCACGTCCTGCAGAACTTTCAGGCCCGGCGGGGAGGGAAAACCGATTATTCGCTGAAAATGATCGGAAAGGCAGACGCCGCACCGTAAACTTTAATGAAACACTTCTTCTTGCAACCGGAACCAGATATTAATCCAACGAGGGGCTTTGGGTTCACGTCCGGGTCCCTCGCAGCTGAAGTGCAAACGTGACAATGATGCTGACTTCCAGCGTCCTTCCGCGCCTGGCTTAGGACGGGAATTCTCATAGGAACAGGTGTCCGCGGGAGCTCGTATCGTTACATAACTCAATGAAACGCGTATTAGTGAAGTCCAACTTGAGCACGGATTTGTGTCACTGACGACTCAGAGTCATCCTGTATTTATCTTATCATATCTATTGACTTCTGTGTTTATGTTGAGCCGATCCTAATCCAGATGTTATCACAATAGCTGGAACCGCCGCACGTCACAGGCGGGAGAAGTGAGAGATCTGGACATTAAACGCCGGCGGTGACAGACATAAACAGACACATGCTTTGGCATGGAACAAACGTGGGAAATAGACAGTGAGCAGGGAGAAAAAAAAAAAAAATGATACCAGCGTCTGCGCCCATTTGCCACATTTTCTGCCCCCACACACGCACACACACACACACACACACACACTCCAAGAAAACCCCCCGCCTACACCCCAATCCCACCAGGCAAATTCATCTGACACTCAGATCCGGCCTGAGCAAGTAACCACATATTAGTGACGCACGAATGTGAGCAAACAAACCCGCAAGTCCGCTGTGTGGCTTCTGAGTGTTCCCTCGCTTGTTTTCTGTCTGTTAATTCAAGACGTTTCTCATCAGGGAGGCGCAGAAACCAACAGCCCTCAGTGCCACGACCTTTCTCAGCTGCCAGGCCTCTCAAATACAACACCTGAAGGTCAACTCTTATTGGCACTCAGATTCAAAGGTCAGAACAAATTTGCTTTAAAAAAAAAATAACACAAGACCTGTACTTCTTGTGCACTGAAGATCAACCACACACAACTAAATCAGTACTTTCTCATGTACTTTCTCACAGTCATGCAGTTTCACTTGCATATGAATGAACAGTGGAGGCCCGCCAATAGGGGGCGCCGGAGACTTCAGTTGGCACAGCATTCGATCAACGTACTCAATCATTTTCAGCGCAAACCTTTTGTCGTGCTGAAACTTTAGACTGTCACGTGACCTGAGGCTGCACACACCACATCCACCTGAGCCCATTGGATGGCAATCTCTGCTTTAAAATCTTGAGTTTGAACAAACATTACAGTAAAACCTCACAACTTTTTTTAAACTGAGAGCGCCACCTACTGAGCTCTGACAAGGGCACTGTTTCATGACATCTCACCAGCCCATCACTGCTTTAGACCCTAGCTTCATTCCGACTGGCTGAGGCAAGTTTCAAACCTGTGCAGGACGTTCGTGTCTGCAAATGCACCACAGACTTTAAAGGAACTTCAAATATGTGTTTGTTTCTGTTGCCATGGAACAAAACAGTCAGGGAATTCCACAGTAGTGATTTATTTGTTTTATTTTTGCCCAAACACCAGCAATAGTTTCCCCAACAAATGTGTGCGCCCCGTCGATGCCCGTGTACGAAGCGCAGTGTCGCTGCTGTGAGGTGCTGTTGATGACAAAACAATGTCTGCGTGAATCCCTAAAGCTTGACATTCCAAGGTCCGGACTCCCTCCAGCGTCACGTCCGTAAAAGCTCCAAAGAAAGCGGACCAGGTGACTGGTTCTCCTCAAATGGTAAAGTTCCTGCAGGGAGCTAATCAAACTTCCTGGTGTCCGTGCAAAGGTCACGCCACACCGTCCCATCTGCTCTCTGACCTTGACCCTCACGTCAAATCACCCTCAGCTGCGTGCGCTGACACTCGTGATGCCGGGCGCCGTTACGCCACCGCATGAGTTATGGAGCCCCAGGGCCGGGGTGAGGAGAGGCGCTGACCCGTAACCTCTCTTCATTTCGGTGGAGCTGGTGGCCACAGCTGCAGCTTCCAGCAGGTGTGTCGACTCATTTTCAGCTCAGAGCTGCAAGTATGAGGAGGAGTAGAGTGTCAGGGCAGGTGGAATGTGAGGCTGCCCAGCTTTGGAACAAGGGAGGAGAGGATCAAGTCCAGCAATTTTTAATGAAAGAAATATTTTCAGCCGTGGGAGTTGATCTCAATCACTTTGCAACAGTTGCAATCCAAATACAACATAAACACACATCAGCATTTTCATACATTTCCAAGTGAAAAATACAGATTGAGTCAAGTATCCTGCAACAGTAAGATGCAGCAAACTAGTCGGCTCTTTCAAGCTGGTCTATGTGGTTGTATGTCTTTGACCACTAGGGGGGCGACACAGTGCACAGGGTAGAGTGGTCGCTTGTCGTGATGGGCTGGCGAAGCTTCATGAAACAATGAGCTTATTCTCAGTTCAAAATGGTGTGAGGGTTAAATGAAATAGTTCAAATCCAAAGAGTGCCATCTAGTGGACACCCATGCAGTCAGTCTAAGAGTTTTCCGGTTTGATCGAAGCTACTTTGAGTCAGCGTGGAAAGTGCTTCATAAGTAAGAGCCATTTACCAACCTCAATTTCACCCACTTTTCATTGTTGTGTGGAAACATTTTCTGTTCTAAAATAAAAAAAATCCCAACAATTGAGAAGCTTGTTATGAAATGATGGCCTTTTCTTTTCAAAAATGTTGATGTGTGTGGCGTTGGACGAGGTGTGGTTCAATGATTTGTACTTTGTGAAGGCAATTTTCCTTCACTTAGGAAATGACTCGGTTCACTTCTGGTGTTCATCGACTGTGCTGGAATCAAAGCATGGTGAGATTGATTCTTTTAGAATACAGCGACTCAAACTTGGATGAATGTGTAAAGGCAGGGGCAGCGTGGCAACTGTGATGGGGCTTCATGAAACAGTGTCCTTTTTTTCAGAGCACGGTAGGCGGTGCTGTCAGTTTAAAAATGAGGTTTCTCTGTTGCTCATATCCAACGATTTTAGAGCAGAGCGTCATCTAGTGGGCTCTGAAATCTCTGACACTGTTTCATGAAGCTTCGGAAGCCGGAGTTGTAGAACTCAAGTTTGGCGTGAACCTTGGTTGTCTCTGTGTGGCACTCTAGTCAGCTGACAACTCGAAATTGAGGGTGTGTCCAGTGCTGGACTGGAGACACGTCCAGGGTGTCCCCCTGGCCTCACCCTCTGTAGCTGGGGTCGGCTCCTCGGAGAGAGTAAGCGGAATGTACTGACCGCATGTGTACACACAGACGTCATCTGAAACACGTCAGCAAACAACCGATTTTTTCACATTATCTTAATGACTCAATGAAACCAGTGACTCATTAACTCGAGGCATTTCGGAGATTTTCTCCAAACTACTATGATTTGAGTTGTCAGTCCATAAAACCTTAATGACTCCAAGCTTTTTCGGAGCGATGACCTTCTTGTAACGCTGCCAAACGAAATAAAAACCACTCTCCTGCTCGACTTTTACACGCTAATAGAATCTGACCCAACTATTGCATCGATCTGCCTTTCCAAACTGACGAGTCGCATTCTCTGGGAGCGACGTCACCGTGCAACACAGGGCTGTAAAACAAAACACTGCAGGATTGGAAATTGTAAACAGATTTGCCTCCGCGAGAGAATGACCCAACAAACGGAGCCGCGTCCAGGAAATACAGAGGCATCGGTCTAACAACACCCATAATTGAACGACTCAAAGCGTGAGTCGTCCGCTGGCAGCTGGAGGGGGGGGCGCCTGTCCCCTTCCCAGCCTTTCGGGGCTTGTACCTCATCCAAGAGCGTGTGTTCAAGTGTCACATGTGCCAGCATGCATCCTTGTCACATGGACAAATGGCTACATGTGAAACTGCCAGGCCATGCGTGTCGCTGCCATGCTCTCAGTGTGGGACTGAGCGGGCGACCAGTTGTGGCCTGGCATGGCGCGCTGGCTCTTGGCTGACCTCTGCCTCCACCGGGACGCCCTCACTCACTCACCTCATTAGCTTTGACAGAAGGGACCAAACAAATCGAGGGCATTGCAGCGCTTCTATGAGAAGCAGAAGACGACCCCCCCCGCTCTCTGCTCGGGGGTGATTTTTTTTTTGTGTACACGGCGCACACAAACACTTGTAAGCAATGACATCTCCGTTACAGGGTGTGTTTGAATGGGCCCCGAACTGCTGTGTTTTCACTGCACCTAGGTTTGCTCAGCATGACATCACAGCGCCGCCCTCACGTCTCTCTCAAACAAAATCATGCAAAGCAGACTTTTATTTATGTGCAGCGCAAACTGTTATAGTTGCACGCACGGCTGCCGCTGCCACCGCCGTGACTGGTCAATCTGCAAAGGAAACCACCCTTAAAGGAATGCTTTTCAACCATCACTTTTTTGTCTTATTTCATCACACAGTTTGTCTTCACACCGACCCACCAGGTGATGCTCACGACTCACTTCGCCATGAGATTACTGGCGGAACGAAAAAAAAAACCCACGAGTTTCAGCGTCTCATGTCTCGGAGTGATACCAAACAATGGCTTGATTTATGACGTTCAACACCCTCCTGAACCGTCCATGTGATCCTGTTGCACAATTCCAGCGGTTGAACACATAGAGATCAGAAGTCAACATGCCCTCATGCACATGGTATGCTGCCTGAACCGCCGTGTTACTCCGGCTTGTGCTGGCGCTGCTTCATTGTGCAAAGGACAAATATTAGCTTGTCTGATTTGATAAGGGTTTTTACTGGTGCAAACAAAGTAATATCTGATATATAATTCATCATAAATCTGTTGAATGCTTGGATCTCTTGCCACAAACACAGCATTGTTACAGAGCAAACACATGTGGCTGCTTTTTACAGTGAGGAGGACACTTGTGTTTATTATAGGGCTGTCCATCGATTATTTTTAATCGCGATTAATCGCAAATTAATCGCACTTTTTGCATCTGAATGAATGTTAATTTCAAACCTCCAATACATGATAAAGATGACATGTTGCCTAACTGTTTTAAATGTAACTTAAGGAAGATGTTCTCGACACCACAGTGGCCAATAATGCTTCCCTCATGCAAACATTTGTTTACTACAACAGCACCAACATACCAGGAACATTCTTGAAAATAACCTCAGAGGCACTGAAGAAGCTCAACAATGTGCTAACAGCACAACTTTGTAAACGCATGAAAGAACTGTGCAACGATGGTGAACACACTCTGAAAAGGACGCTCATGTTTGGATCGAGACCGACACCATTTCACGCTGGCAAAACTGATAGACTCCATGATATACTGTAGTTAAATGCTGCGTTTGTTCGTAGCGTTAGCAAAGGGACTGCTGAATATCCAAACAGAGTCCAGAGTCGGAACCTTCAGCGGCGACAGCAGATTTCACTCCCGTGTCAATACTCCACAAGACTACAAATAACTTCAGCCTTATAGAAAGAAGCACCTGGCGTGACTTTAAAACTACACCTGACAATCAAGAGACTGTCTCACTTACATCACCACTATAGTCTCTATGGCTGGGTTTCTGGAATTCTATACTATGGAATGGACAGGGGGCCATTCAAAACGCATCTGTGGGGAAGGGTACGTTCAAAAAAATGCTAGGGGGCATTAAGACTGACTAAAGTTAACATGTTTTTAAGCACTTAACTTTGGCAGCCCTAGTTTATTATGATACTATTGTGACTATTAACCATTATTCTCCACACATATGGGGCTGAAACATTTTCAGGGGTGCGACAGTGAGTGGGATGTGCCACTCACCAGTCTGTCACATGACACATATAGAAGTAGAAAAGAAGCTTGTATCTTCCTCTTAACAGCAAGGATACGACAACTCTTCAGCATCATGGACCAAAAAGGAGCAGAAGAAAAAATATTGTCACAGTACTTGCTCTTTGTCCTCCTGAATACTGTTCACATAATATAGTTCAAGTCCAATAAACTAATTTAAAAGTTAGATCTGGTACCAGTGAAGCGTTAGTGCAGATGAACTTTTTGTTTCCCTTCTCTGTCTATTATTTGACAGATTGAGATGATTTCTGAATATGTTTCTCCTCGTCCTTTGTCGTATGTCTCCTCTGGGATTTTGACTTCTCCATCTTGGAATCTTGGATCTGGACATTTACAGTGGCCTTTCAAGCCTGCTAACCTGAAATATCAAGAATAGGTCCTGAAATATGACCAAGATGGGTTGTGTGTGATCCTCTCTGTTTCTTTCAGAGCCCCACTGTTTTCATGTCCTGCGTTTTAGTTTCTTTACTTTGTTAGTTTCAACCGAATGTCCATTATCCCCGACTCTCCCAACCGTCAACCTGTTTCGGTTTCAGAAAAAACAAAACAAAAACTCGAACTTGAAAACAGACACAGATATTGATTTTTGATTGGTTTAGAGGGTCTCATTCAGGAGCGCTGGCTAGTCTGATGCCTGTGACGCTTCATGGACAAACACCCAGTCACACCGATTTAGATGTCTGTGGGAGGAAACTGGAGGTTTTTCAGAATCATCTTCAAATTATCCTCTTGTCTCCACACTCTGTCACAAGCACGGTTGTGACCATATGTCTCACAAATAAACGCAAACATGTGCTGGCTTTATTTTAGCGACATTCAGCTACTGCTTGAAGCAGAACCATAAAAAAAAGTGGATCGGCACTCAACGAACGCATCTATAATGGCTCTGGTCTCATAGCTAGACATTCAAATGTTACTTCTCAAAATGGTCCAAAATATTATTTGGCTCAACCCCACTAAGGAAATGACCTTTCAAAAATCTAAAATATATAAATAAATATCTTATAATTCTATAAATAAATTAAATCTAAAATATATAAACAATAATTTATAAGGCACAATGTTCATGTTTGAAACACATGACGTCCCATAACATGAAGAGTGAAGATATACGATGTCAGATTCCGTCCTTCGTTCATCAACTTAACCTATGAACTTGTGCAACCTGGAGGTTTTCTCTTCCACCAATGAACAATGGTGGTGTTTTTCAAAATAAGACGCATATGTGGGACTCAAATATTAAGCCATGAAAGAAGCCAAATTGACAATGGTTGTTTGATATTTATAAGGTTGCACTGCGACTCTGTTTACATCACTACTCTCTTTCAAGGTCATAAAATATTTATAGTCAAACATGCAAAAGTCGATCGGTCCAGTTAAGGGATTACTGTTCTAGCAAAACGTCCAATACTCAAACTAGTTACAATTATTCAAACAACAAAATCAATGTGTTTCACACAATCAAATCCACAAAAAAAAACAGGTCAGCGGTTGCACATCTTTCCTCAGTCAGATACAGTTTGGCTTCATGACATAATGACACGGCTGCTTATCGTCAGCCATCTATAGTCCAGAGTGTATGCGACAGTTTTGGCCGCCTCTCATTATTTAGAACACCATGTCCATGTACAAGAGCGTGTCGCTAACAACAAGACACAATTCTGAAACCGGCAGTTGGGGATATTTCCATTAATGGTTTCATCTGTTTTCCCAGTGAAAAGCGGTCAAAAATGCGTAATGTCATCCGAGCTGACCACAGCTGGTGTTGTAGTATGTTTCTGTGTTGGGCTCTGGAGGATCGCCTCTGGCTCGGGTTTCACATTAGCGATGACACAAACTGACGCGTGATGAATCTCAGCTTGGGATACGGCTAGGATGGTGTTTTTCAAGCTGAAGCAACGGCGTCAAAAGGGCCACACAATGGCCGCTACAGGTGAAAGCGATCGCAAGTGGTGTCAACGAGGTGTTCTGGAGACGGAGGCCAGGAGGTGGACAGGAAGATGGATGAGCTCTGACTCCTCACAGCCAGCGGGGAGAAGATCTGGACGTGATGGACACGCGGCAAAAAAGGGCTTTCTGTTTTGTTAGCAGCTGTAACATTGTTGTCAGGGAGAGTTTGAGGCATTCAACAGCTGAAAAGAAGATGCCCAACGTTTGATGGTGCAGGCGTCATAAGAGACGTCAGTGTAGCGCTATTCTCACAACTGGTTCAGTGTTTTTTGGCTCATTGTCGGAGCCGAGTAAACAGAGATTTGAAGCGGCCCCTTTGTGCATTGTTTTGCTTCAGTAATAAACTCTCTCTGATAACATAGTAGCTTGACATCAGAATAAACATTTCAATGTTTAGATTTTCAAACTTAGACATAGTTTAAGTTTAGGCACCTCAGATAGGTAGTGATGGCCTTATGAAGCTTCATGAAACAGTGCCCTCATTTTCTCACCAGATGGCACTGTTTGCTCTAAAATCTTTGGCTCTGTACAACTGTTTCAATGAAACATTTGATCGTTTTAAAACCACCAACCACCAAAGCCACCAACTGAGCGCTGAAAATTAAGAGAGTGTTTCATGGAGCTTCCTCTGTCCATCACAAGTGACAGGGACTACAAAAATGGCCGCTGCAACTGCGTACTGGGTACAAACAAAACCGAAGCATTTACTGTAACTTATCTTCAATGAAACTATTATTGATAAAAACAAAACATATTTTTCTCTGCACAAATTAGTCCGACCTGTTGTAATAAATCTGTAATTAACATTAAGAATCTGGAGGAACAGATTTTGTCAGATCTGTTTGCGATTTCAGTTTTCCTACCTCACAGTTAAATCAATGTTCTTTCATTGAATTACCATCGTGACTAAGAAGAATGAGTCGCTCGCTGCGACTCACGTCAGATGTTTCATCCTGGTGTATCGCTGAAAGCTTTTGGGGTGTGAAGCATGCAGTTCAATTGCAGTCATTTTGGGGGGAAGCTAATATTTATTTTTCAATTTTAACACTTCAGAAGGAGATATGTTCATTTCTCACGCTGCTTTTTCTCATCCCAAAACAGTTCGACTGGCCAGAGGCTTTTAAATCCTGCTGTTGTTGATCCATGCTAAATCATCTGGATGCATGCGATGGGTGTGCGACTCGGATCTGAATCATGGCACGACAGTGTATTTTTAGCTTGCAGCTTCCAAGCTCTGACCACACTCGTGACCATCCTTCTGATAAAAAGACATGAAATATGATGTGTTTCTAATGCAAAACATACCCAGACAGCGTGCGGAGGGTATGTTCTCTTCCCCCCACACCCAAAGTACTCTCTAGTCTTTAGAGTATAAACATCCCAGAAAGAAGCGAGGTCAACTGCTGGTGCCTTAAAACTTGTGAACTTCCTCGAGTGAAGCGAGGGTTCAATCATCAGGCTGCCGAGTATTTATTAAGCCACATCTGGAATCGTCATTACGCAGCTGAGGTGCTGGCGAAAGGCGAGGGGACGGGAGCGTGATGGAGTAGTTTAGTCGAGCGCAGGAGGGAATAGAGAGGAGCAGGGAGACAAGATGGAGGGAGAGATAAATCCGGGAGATCCTGTTTCCGTGTCAGACGGCTCCACTAATGTGGGGAGTGAAAATAAGTTATGGCAATTTATTTCGCAGTTTTTCTCGTTCGCTGCGACTTCATGCCGTGCCTCATTTGGGTGAAGTGGTTTGTGTCTTTCAACAAGTTGAGGGTGGGTTCAGCTACCGTATAAACACCAGGAAAGAATAAATGAATTCCAGACATCTGTTTAGGTAAAAAAAAAACCAAAGAACTACAGTCACGGACACTTGGTTCTCAGAGAGCTTTTGATATGTACTTTATTAACAATACTTTCTTTTCACTAACACTAACTGCAGATTACTCATTCTTATACAGCAAATGGATTCCAGATGAGTGTATTATCATGTATACAATAGACATGAATGTCTGTCTAATGCACTGAGGGATTAATGGTTTGGCAAACTTACTCTGTCAAACACACTATTTCTGCATAGATGTGTTTAGTGTTGTCTCTTGCCAAGAACCGTCACAGAGGTGATGAAATAGGGAACTTACTTTTGAAAACATTTCATACATATGATCGGGGGAATTCCTATTGTCAGCAGGATCATCAATATCGGGGTCGTATTTAGACCTTTCTTGACTTAAGTTATGCAGCCACTCTGCATCCACTCTGCAACCAGATCTAATTCAGCTCACGACCACTAGGGGAGGTATGAGGCACTGTAGTGTGACACCTCTGCTGAATTTAGCCTCAACGCAGTTTAAGGCAAGGGAGCGTGTTCATTTTACGCAAAGTGGTTTCAGTTGCAACCGACCCTCACTAGGAGGCTGAGGTGGTATACGATCCCTGTATTGGTCCACTGCAGTCAGAATGGGATGACGAAGATTTCATTCACTATTGTATTTCATGCAAGGATATTCCTACACACCCATTGTTTTGAACCACAAAATAATTTCGGCAGGCTTGCGCCCTGAATAGATCAGTCGTGGGCGACATTAAATGACCAAAACCTGCTCCTGTTCAGACCTGTTGTTCACTTCAGATGGATTGTTAGTGAGCGTGTGCTTCGCTTTGAGGGCTCTTTCTGGCAGCCACTCTTGGCTCGGATCTTTCCTGTGCAGTGTCCATGCTGTGGTGTTGGTGTGCAGCGGTGAAATGGGTCCACACCAAAATGTTGTGGTAGCTGGTATCCCGCACGGCCCTAGACAGTTGGTGAGGCCACAGTATTTACCACATCACTCCCCTGCCACCTCCTGAATCCCCCAACAACACATGACTCCAAGCTTCGCCTGGCAGCACACTAAATCATGAAGGAACCATTCTGGTCTCGCTACATATTCAAATGAAGAAATGGAGTCCGGGTCATGGCAGGCCAGACTCAGTAATGTGCACATGTTGGTCTCAGCATGAAGATTTAGAAAATCACCACCGCAAGAGCTGCAGCTTTACCCTGAGCCTTTCCTGGACGGCTCAAATGGCTGATCTATCTCTAAAGGAAATTCCAGTTACTCTGCCCAGTACAGTCATTGCTTGCATCGAGCCATTGTGCACTGTCTGGGGCTGAAGATAAAGGTCGAATTTAAGGTCATTCCTACACTGTCTGAATGAGCTGAACACCCTTCCTAGATATAGCCTGCACTCCCTGAGCACCTTGTATCTCACAAGGAAGGTGGCACTCCTACAAGTCCTCAACAGAAGGCGTGCGAGTAAGATCAAGGAGGCCCTTCAATTCCTGGGGATGAACTCACCAAGTAAGTAGAATGAAGTAGAGTGAGTGGTGCACACCCACATGTTTGAGGCGTTTTGAGGACAGCGTGTTACTGGCCTCCAAACACAAAATCGTCTGGCAAGAAAGTGATTCAGGGAAAATCGGAAATTAGGAAAAATTAAAGTGACCTGGGTTACATTCTTTTTTTCTGTTACATTCACACGGTTCGCTGTGGCTGGTGTGTATAAGGAAAAAAAAACTGGAAGATTTGTGTCGTTTGATGTGAGAAAGAGCACAGTTGCAAACATCAGCAGTTCCTGCTCCAGATCTGTTTTATTTCAGCGACCATCATTTGATGTCTACTTTTCTCTGATTTTTCATTTGCTTGTGAGTTCCCTCTTTTCTTGGCCGGGTTTATTTGAAAGGTGGATTGAAGATTTGAGCTTCCTGCGCTGGACCGAGTCCAAAGACCCACTGAGTGAAGGAAAGAAACTGGAGAGGAAAATGAACGGTGAAAAAAAAATCGGCTTCAGAGTTTGCGCTGCGTTGATGCCAAGCGTTTATTTTTTATGTCCAAAGAAGGAAAAAATGAGCAATTTATTGGGTCCGACAATGACCCGGAGCAGCAGAACCATCAGATAATGGCGTGGGATTAGCGGGGCATACGAGGTGAACACACTCATCTGACACTGAAATCTGAATGAATTCTTGTTTGTGGATTGTTCATCATTAGAAACAAATGACTGACACCTCTTTTAAAAGTACTAAGATGCTTTAGACCAATTTAAAATCTTCTTTTTAAAAACCCTCGACTGAGATATTAGCCGTGCATAAGTCTTAAAAACTCGCAGTATCCAACACAAGGAGCCTGTTTGTACCTGCTTCGCATCTTCAGCCTTGGAATCCATCACGTCTGGTAGATATCTCGAGGAGTGTTTCGAGGTGTGATAACACAACCAGTCTCTCCAAGCAATAATGCTCCTGTTTGAAATACAACACCTCATCCTTTAAGGAAATGTATTGTGACATTTTTTTTCACAGCTGCTTTTATCAGACAGCTCCACTCTACTGTTACGTTTTCAATCATAAAGATAAGACAGACTTGGAAGAACCGTCTGGCACGGCTCTCGTCGACCACCAGATCATATTTATAGCCCAAGATCATTTCAAGACAAGTCCTCTAAGTGCTGTTTACAACTCCCTCTTAGTAGAGATAAATACAATTCCCTGAAAACTGGTACACAGTACAACTTGTAAAATAACACTTCAAGTGTCACACTTTCACGTTCAACAATTTAAAAGCGGTGTGCCATGTTCTATTGTGACTCTGAGGTTATTTAATGACCCTGGAGAGGCAGCACAAATAAAACACTGGCTTTGTTATGACATTTTGTATGTGCAGTGACGTTATTGTCCACCAGAGGGATCCAGAAAATCTAAAACTAAACCCGACTCACTGAACAGGAAATGGGTCTGACAGACTTGTTTGACAGCCAGACTCTTGGAATAGTTGTGTGCAATTGAGTCTTATCTGAGAAGCTTTGCTGACTGACTATTTCGTAAGTGAGCTTTTTAGCTGACTAAAATCAACATAAATATCATACATCTTTACGAATGGTTGTAGGTCTTAAAGTAGTGCCAGGGTTTTGCCAAATGCTTGAGGATTCTGAGACATTTACAGGCATTATTGATAAGAGGAAGAACAACAACATCCGTGTGGCTACCGCTTGAAATATCAGTGGTTTCACCATGTTTGAAATGGCTGCAAAGCAGTTGTGAACGGTGACCAAGACTTCGTCCTTCACCAGCAAACAGCTGTTCAGTGCTGTCATGCATGCCATCCATGAGCACCTTGTCCTCTTTCAGTGTAGTATAAGAGTATTGTCCACAGCAGCCGGCATCCTTTACGCAGACTTTGTTTCCTTTTTTCGATTGAAGCCTTTATTTTTGTGCCTTTTCATTTGCGTGTTTTTTTGTTACTCACACAAAAGAAGAATTTATACATTTGGTAACTTGTATTTGTATGTTGTATTAGCCAAAGTATTGGACTAAGGATACGTATGTTGGTGTGTGTTTTTCTTTATAAACAGAAATGAGCATGAGTTTTCATTATAATCATCTCTACTACAAATCAGTATTTTTATTGGTTTGCGAAGTACTACAGGACAAGTGTAATGTTTTGGGTACTTAGTTAATATTTGGGTACTTACAGTAGTTTCAATAGTTGGAGTAGTGTGCAGACAATTCCTCTCTTGGACATATTACATGGCAGGAGATATGTGTTGAGCCTGAAAACTAGTTTTGGGGAAAAACCTCACATGCTTTGGATTTGGTCGATATGGGAATGGGAGATGAAATGTTGAGACAATAACAGCATATCCTCAGTTCTCGGATGGAGGCAAACTGAGAGCGAGTGAAAGCCAAGAAAGGGAAGTCATGTCCATGCCATCACTCTGGCAACGTGGAAATGGAGATCTGTGGTGATAAAGTTCTGCTATCAGAAAGATATTGAAGAGCGTGTCATGAAAATTATTTAGAGGCAATGTTAGTTTGTGGAAAAGTAGGTCAGCGGTTTTACTCTGTCGTGCACATACATGTGTAACATATTCAGCTCAAGAGGTTCACATGTTCATTTCAACACGAGAAATACATGTTTTGGCAGGCAGCGGCTCTTTGTCACCCACACAAAAGTAGAGAAACTGTAAAGCCTCTTTCATGTTTTCTTACTGTCAGTCTCACATGAGCATTGAAGGTTTCTGTATGCTGGTACCTTCATTCAACATGACAATCTAAATATACTCAGACAATATTTATACAAGCCTTATCTAACATTCCGTCGGCTCCGTCTGATTATCTAAGCTGTGATTCTTTTGGACTCACGTTTCCCATCGGCCGACAGCAACGTCTCCATACCGCTGCTTTTTTTTCCCCCTCTGGTGCAGTCTTGAATAGTCGCATTCATACGTGGACAGACGTGTCCTAGAGAAAACATCTTCCTATAACAACTAGACCTCACGGTTCTCTACAAAGCGTCTGCACGTGCACTATTTCTCCAGCAGAATTCCAGAGGCCAGGGAAAGGCCAGAGATGGCGGTGGAACTTTACTTTCGCTGACAGAATATTGGCCTGACAGGACAGTCCTCTGCAAGAAGCATACAATCCACATCTGAGGGCCCGGCTCAAAAGATGTCGCCAGCCCGTAGACCATGTCTGGGTTTTCGTCGGAGATGGTCGCAGGGAGCCCATCTGCGTGATCAAGGACCAAATCCTGGCATAAGGAATCCAGTAAAGTCAGAGCTGCTTCCTATAAATTCATCTTTCTCGCGCCAGTGGTGCAGTGTTTTGACCCGCTCCATGAAGCAAATACCACTTCCTCAAATAAAAGAAAGTCAACACGGATCTCCTGCGGTGCGCTCTGACAGGTTGGCCTTGGAGGCAGTTCAATGAAATATAAACGTATCAGCCTCGGAAAGTCCGATAAAACAGATGATTGAAGTGGAGATTCAGACATTTCGCAGAGGTCACCCGCAATAAATCTTAAATAACGTCAAATACACACGAGTCACTGCGGGGTCGCCGCTCTTGACCCGGTCGAGCACTCAGATTGGCAGAGTCACCGGAATCCTGTTCTTTTCCGATCTCACTCAACATCCGCTCATAGGAATGACATGTAAAAACCAGGTTTGAGGTTTAGAGATTTAAGAGGTCGATGATAAATCCTATTCTGTTCTCCTCATTCCTGGTTTTCACTTTTCAAATTCCTATTCTTTATCTTTACATCTTTACAGAAGGGCCCAGAGCATCATGTGTAGAATTACTGTAGCTGCTTGTTGTGGTGGGGAAGAGTATAAATCACCTGGTTATGATGTTCAGAGGCATTAGTTACCCAGCTAGTCAGTCTCATTGTAACAGAATCTTCTGGTGAAGCTGGTCTACTGCATTGGAAAGCTTTTTTGCGATGGACCACCAGTGCAAGTTTGGATCACCCAGAGCAAAAAAAAAAGTTTGGTGAAGAACACAATGCGAAAACGTATCCAGTGAAGAACAGAATGTTTAAAGTAGCTGCAATGAAAGAATGATGTGGTCTAAATAGAGCAGCCTGTATGGCCATATGCACCGACTCCTCATTGAATGACCACGTTTCTGACCTACTTTGCCTACACTGAACACTTTCACTCATAAAACTCCAGCAAAAGTAGGAATTGCTTTGCGCAGACTGTCTGGATCTGAATGTCGTCCTCCGTTAGTACCTTCTTTTCTGTACAGCGTTGTTTACAGTTTTTGTTTTGGCAGTGAAATTTTCTGATGTGAATTCACCATCTTGAAATAGACTTGTTTGCAATGTTTCAAGTTTACTGGTGCTGCATTGTCAATGGAACTCTCTCAGCCTTGACAACAAATGCAGTCATTGATTTCTTGTTCATGTTTTTGTTTTTTTCTTGGGAGAAATTATACAAAAACAATGCCGTGAATCTGACAGTCTATGCATGGTATACCTGGTACGTGTTCACGTGTACCTGGTACGTGTGTCAAGATTCAGATGAGGAGTCTCCTCTGACCCGTTCTTCAGTGAAGCGCTGTTTTGTTTTGTCAAACAACCAATCATCCAGCTGTTTTCGACAGAGGAAGTACAAATGTTGCATGAATGAAAACGTGCATATCCAGTTTTCAATAACCTTCACATGAAGAGAAGGCGAATGAAGTGGGCTTTCTTAATCCCCTGTTTCTGTTTTAGAGGAATTTAATTTAGCTTTCTGTGCAAGCTGGGACCGGTTTGGGGAACATTAAAAAAAATGAAATGTCCATGTTTTATTGAAAACTTCATTACATTTTATAATTGTTTTTGTACGAATGTCGTTTTTTATGTAAACCATTGTTTTAGCTGAAATAATTTAGAGGATACAAACAAGCTTTTTAGGGTGTAATTACGCTGAGTCAGCTTATTGAAGAGTCCTGGTTGTAATTAAAAAAGCAAATAAAGAATAAACAAACAGGGACTTGGGCTGATTTGAGTCACAGTCTACCAGGGCATCCGCAACTCAGAGCCAGATGATCTGTGCCTGCAACTTTGGAACTGGACTTGTGAACAAGCTCCTGTTTTCATTTGATGGAAAAACTCAAATTTTATAATGAAAATCTGCTTTTACAGTGCTTTTGTCTGTTAGGATCGTGACAGCACTGCAAGATGAATTAGTTGAGAAAAACAAACAATGATTCACAAACCTTTTCAGATAAAGGAACAATTCAGTAGGAAAAAAACAAAAACAAACTCTGCATTATAAGATAAATTGTGTACAAAAATACATACTTCGTGAAATTCCAACCTTTTCCTTGAGGTCAACGTCCCCTGCTTTATCAGACACTTCCTATCTTCCACTCTTAACTACCAACCAGCCTTGTGTTCAGATGCCTCTACAGTGTGGCCTCGCTCCATGCTTCCTCAGTCACCTGCTTCAGTAGTAGATTTGGCCCCGTTGTGCTACTTCTTCTAGTAGCTCCTAAAAGCAAACTCATGTTAAGGGCCTTTTCTTTGGTGGCCCCTGAACTTTGGAATCAGTTACCCTTGCATATTCGACAAGCCTCCTCTCTTCCTCTTCTTCAATCTCTTGTAAAAACTCATTGTTTTATCCTGGTTTGTAATGTTATTTCAAGTTAAAATAAAAAGACAAATTGTTGCACCTACATTTCTGGCTCTTTCCGGTGCGACATGTTGTGGGGCCAATTATTTGGCTATTGCTGCCACATTACCTATTTTTAAATATATGATTTTATATATTATCAGTAAATATTTTTATTGAAGTTTCATGTTCATGTCAAATTTTACATCAAATGTACAAACATTTCCATTTATATCCCATTGACAAAAATAAAAGGATAAAATTACAGACTTACATTTCTTAAATTAAAATACAAATGTGCCATCCTGTTATTCTGTCAGTGTTACTTGTTTCACTGGTCCCAACCTTTCATGTTACACAGTACATTTTTGGTCAGTCTCCATTTAAGTTATAACAAATGTGAAGCAAAGTTATATCACAAAGAATTGCGACCATATAATATTGTGGACAAGATCATTTTCTGCCGAGTCAGTGACATGACAGACAGATGGTGAGTGATATTTCTTTCAAGCAGATAATAGTTGTGTTTGGTTTCCTGCGTTGAAGACAGGGGATGCTTCCTTGCAGCACGTCTGTGTGCGAGTCTGCTTGTGTAAATACACTCATGATTTGTAGCCACCAGGATTCATTTGTAAGCATTCCAGCTTCAGTGCAACTGCCTCTTTCCATTTTAAGGCATCTTCGTTCCTTTGGCTCGGATCAGATGCGGGGCAAATATTGGTGCGAGCAACAACACGGAGTATTACCTCTGCAAGATCTACCACCACTACTGCTTTTGTTGTATTAACTTGAATAAAGGCTCATGAAAAAGAAGGTCTCTGCAGTTTGAACACTATTAGGAATGTCCATCGATTCAAATTTTTTGTCTTGTTTATCACACAAAAGCTGAGTTAACTTGTGATTCATCTCAAAATAAACTCTTGCGTCGATTCAATCTTCCTTTAAGTTACATTTAAAACAGATGAAGTATGTAAAATTGACCATCAACTCATGTGTGTATGTAAGTAGGTCTTGACTGCATTCGCATTCTTCATCCAACATGCAGCTTCTGGTTATCGTCCAAAAAACCCCCCACATTTTTCAGAGCCTGAAATCACACAGGACAATACATCAGTGTTGCAGCAGCTAAATAAACTTGTCCCCAGCTGTGGAAGACTCTGCGCTCCTATCGAATACATCTGTCAAACACGCTGCCGGGAGAATAATGCGCTATTGTGTAACGTCTCTGAGGTTTGTGTCGCATTAGTCAAAACAAAATAAAGCATTTAATCAGCGTGCAGCTCCAGAGGATAAACAGCAAATGGCGACTCGACTGCAAATGTTTTATTTACAATCCCTCATGCAAAGTGGACGTGACAATGAAAAGTGGTCTTCATGCTGCATCCTTCCCTGTGAGGCTGGTTCAGCTCAATGTGCTGGCAGCTCTCTCACTTCTTTCATCTCCCTCTGTATTTTCGCTGTATTTCATGTGAGGTTGGGACGTGCCGCTTGTTTCTTTTAACCTGGCACAGTGCACTCGCTGTGCCCTTGCAACCCCTCCCCTCCGTGTTCCTCTTTTACTTGATCTGTTTTGCCAGAGGTGTCTTTCTTCATTAAGAACAAATGCCCTTAGAGAGCGTTCGCCTCTCCCGCCTCCTGTGAACCCTTCACCCCTCGCTGCACATTAGGATACTTGTGTCTGCCGACTGTCCCCTTGCCAATCGCCAACGTGGCCGGCTGTGCAGTGGTGAGCTGTGCGGTGGACCACGCCTGTGTAGCCTGATTTACACGCCTTTCTTCCTGGGCAGCCACTAGACAGCAGCCAGCTCCTGCAGGGATCCATGGCGGCTTCGGCTGAGGGGCCAAGCCTGGGCCCATTTGGTTTTGGTTTCCTTTCGCCTGCCACTGTGCCACACCTAGCATGAGTTGGGCTAAATGAGAGCAGTGTGTAGATTGAAAAAGATTGTGCTCAAACTGAAACCAATAAAAAGGCGAAGCAGCGCAGACGGCTTCCCAGACCCTCACAGGTCATATGTCTGTCTGTCTGTCAATGTATTCATGCGCTACCCGACCCGCCCTGTCTCTAAATGGTTTATGCATAAATTCTCCGCGCACGCTATCGCACTGAAGCAGTGAGAGTCGGGGTCAAGGTGCATGGGCGGATTATTTTTCCCCTGACTTTTTTTTAGACAAATGTTCCTCTATAGGCAAAAAACATGTGCACGGAAGACATTCCTTCCAAAGGACATCCATTCTTCCATTCTGGCATTAAAAGTGTCGTGGGCTGCCTTTCAAAGTGGAGATTCAAATAAGTCCACAAGGGCGACCTGGAATAAAATAAAACTATTTTCACACCTTCAGTAATGCCTCACGTGTTGACAGTGAATCCAACTCTACTGTATGACTTTACCCACCATCTGCCATGAGGGGAATTTGGGATCTGACTTCTGATGTGTCTTTTCCATCATGTCCATAATTCTTCAGACGTTGTTACCATCTACTGGTGATCCCCACGCCATTATTAACTGTAGGACACTGGCAACCGTAACTTCAGCAGAATAAAGCAAAGGATGATGGGAAATCTAAGTGTTAAAATGCCCTGTTATTTTTGCCTTGTTTTTGTATGAGCAAATATAGTACAGTATGTGTCCTCGAATTGGGTAAGTGCTTTAAACATGTGCTCCCACACGGTCCGCACAGCAGAAGCACACGCTCATTGAAGGTCCCTACAGATGAGTCCACTGTGTTGAGACTTTGATGTGTGAAGCGAGTGATCTGGCACAGTTCGATAACATGGCTGTTGTCACTTGAAGCCTCGCAACCTGCTGTATGCCATGTGACTGTTTCAGGAACTGGATCAGGTAGTATATTTCCAGATTAAAGTGGTAAAGAAACACAATGGAAGTCCCCCGTTTTAACCACACTATGTACCTGCTCGACTTACACAACTTATATTCTCTGCATTACTGGAATCCATCGTCCAAATCAGCTTTTTATTTAGAATGTAAATTAAATCGAACCTATTGATGCCACTTGCTAGAGGAAAAAAAGGTTCTAAATGTTTACAATAATGCTTCTTACATACCAGATATTGCACTTTTTTTGTGCATATATTTCACATTATTATTTCGAACCTGATGGTTTTCAATGCCACTGTGTGTTCTGGTCTCAATAAAACAAGATAAACTCAAACTTCTTTTGAGTCACTCGGACTTGGTTGAAAAGGTTTAATTTCCTAGACAGGATGATCATAATTCATACGTGGCAGCACTCATACACTGAACATACAGTACACACAACACCCTGATTCACGTTGCTGTGTATGTTTCCAGCAACATAACAAAATGTTTCCATCCACAGATTAGGGGCTGTGGATGAACATATCAGATTCCCAAAAATCACACGGTCCAGCTCAGCTCTTCAGAGCTCCTTCACACCTTCGTAGTCTCGGTCGGAGTTGAAACAGCACAGCGTTTATCTTGCAAATTCATCATGCTGTCAGAGGGCATGCTTACACAGCGATACGACGTGAGCATGCCAGGAACGTGGACGCTTCGTACACTCTGGATTCTGGTTGCTAACAAGCTGAATGCAACAATGACTTTCACATCACACATAGCAACAGCTGCTCGTGCAGAGGTGGGCAGTTGCATTTCCTGAAGGGCCACATTAGAAACTGTAACTGTTGTGATGGGCCATCATCAAAAGAAAAACGGTAAAGAATACAAAACCTGAGGTAAAAATATCCAAAATATATAGTTAAGTAACAAGGACAAGTTGACCTAAAATGATTAAATGTAATAAGGATATTAAAAAGTCTGAATATACAATGAAAACTATTTAAATATTAACAAGAAAAACACACAAAAATGGCCGATGAAAATTTTAGTCTTGAAACAAGAACATGCTATATTTACTGCTGAAGTGGTGGCGGTGACGAAAACAGAAACAACATGAAAGCCAGAAATATTAAACATATCAGTTATAGTGTTAGTCTGACGTCAAACGGGCCACAAAAATTCAGGCATCGGGCCACATAAGGCCCCCGGGCCGCACTTTGCCCAGGTCTGTGCAAGTGCAGTCCATGAATTGTTAAGGAAAGGAAACAACTTTTGCACAACAATTTTACATGAACATAAATACAAACAAATGTCTTTAAGATTTATGTAAGATTTTATTTTAATGTGAGTTGTTCACTTGGGTGGTTTTAGTCGTACGGTATATTACAAGTTAATTATGAGGTATTATTACAAGCCGTCTCATTCAGTTAATACATGGGTGATTATTTCATTCAGACACTTCATTACAGTCACCTCAGCAATTTTAATAACCTGTCAGAAATGGAAAGGAGGATGATTCAGCACGATTATGAATCAAAATAATTTGCACTAACAAGCGCAGGAACATGATGTAGCGGTGGTTTGTGCTGGAGCCACGCAGCAAGAGGGAGGCAGGTTCATCTCATATTGGGAGCAAACCTGGGTCCATGAACCGTTTCTGACCTCCACTTTTTCTGACACATGAGTGCTGACCCACTTTTTTCCAGTCTGTGCCTGAGATCTTTCCGCTGGGAGTCTGTAAAATACATCACAAAATTTCTTCGGGCCCTTTGTTGTCAATACACAGGCACCAAGAATCGACATTGCAACAATAAACATAGGGCAGCTCTAGAAGCACTTGCTCACAATAAGCCTTCTGCAAGTCTCCACTGCACCACGTGATGGCGCCGATTCACATGAGTAGATACAGTAGAATTAGGTGGTGGACTATCGTCTAGTATCGTTGTTCTTGGTCTGTGGTGAATAGACAAACCTGAACAAGTGGGGGGGGGGCTCAGACACATCAGCGCTAAGGTTCTGTTTGGTCAATATTTTATGATATTGAAACCAGAAGCGAACCATGTTTCACAACTCCTGCTTGATGTGTGTTGTTGAGTGACCACGGTGAAATAAATCCGCTCCCGAAATAAAATCCACTCCCACTTCGTAGTGCAACACCTTGTAACTCACAATAAGAGAGACTTTAAATGTAAATCAGTCACTTTCAATACACATCATCACAACACCTCCATTACACTACTAGCGTGCTGTTAGCCATAATGCATTCTGATGTATTAATAAATAATATTAGGCCAGGGTGAAGGGTTTTCTGACTGTCAGGTGTCACAATACATCTGAGCTCTCACTACGTCTTCTTCTTTTAAGACAGTGTAATTGCCCATGGAAAGCTACAGACAGTCAGATATGAACAGCTAAGCTTGACACCATTTATGCTGATACAAAAAAACAAACTTCAAACAAACTTCAAAACAAAATAATTCATTGCAATAATGGATTGTTGGTGCCAGTAAAAGCCCATACGAACATCTTTATCAAACATGACGTGTCTTTTGTCCTTAAAAGTCAGAGGAAAAAGTCTTATCAGAGCAGCTTTATATGCAGCGTTATAGCTCAACTAAACACTGACGTCTTAGTCTTTCTATGAAAGATGTTACGAAATTCAGCTCGTCCTAATTGCAGCAGCTGGAGATTAAGCAAGTCCTACAAGGGTTTCCCCCGCTGGCAACCAGGAAGTGGGATTTCAAGAAAGATTTCATTAGAATTTCCCAGAATTGCTGGATGATGTGCCGAGCCTGGGGCTGAACATTATCACGCCACATCATGATGTGAAGTGAAACTAGGTTGCCTGGGACTCACAAAGGAAGCAGCGCTGTTATTTCCAACAGCCGACGCTCGCGTCCACAGAATGATTCCACAACATGGTTCGGTAAGAAAATATACATGGAAACTGAAAACTGTTTCTCCACTTAGTTGGAAATGCTTTGTGTGATTTTTGGTCACTGTGTCCCCCTCATAATTTCAAATAGTAATTTAATCTTGATGTCGAATATTCGGGTTTGACTCAAGTCTCACTTGTCATCAGTGTTTATGGGCCCATAACCCAACACCAACGTGTCACACTAGAGTGGCCAAAACCAGTCGCAGGATCAGATTAACCACAAGTCTTGGCCTGTTTCTGATATGGTATGAGTCAGCTGTTTACCTCTTTCTGCACAAGTTTGTTCCATAAACATTTCTGTCAAGATGTTGAAGACACCTCAACAGCCTTTTCTCAATGAGGAGTGGTAGGTCTCGCGCTTCATACCTTATCTCTAAAGGAGAGTCCAGAGAGCATGTTGTTTGAATCGTATTCGGTTCCAGTCAGAGTCAGAGTACAGGGCAACCTGTACAGCAATAGCTTTGCTTCTTGCCACTGTAACAATCTGTCATAGCCCTGAGAACTCTCATCTCTCCCGCTTATTTGCATTGACATTCAGTCATCGGAACAATAGAAGTTGAACATGCGACTACCAGTCACTGAATTTCTGCAGCAGAGTCGGATATCTTTCATTCAGTAGCGCAATTTGCTTCAAATTTAGACGATTTCCGTCGACAAGAAGCCAGAACGTTTGAGCTTGGCAACACTTTCACCCAACAGATCCATTTCATACTACGACCACAAACATTTTCCCCGACACAATCCTTGATATGTGGAGCATACGCAACGATCACCATAAGTGAGCACATGTGCAACCTCCGCTACACTTTGTTTGATGAGAACCAGAGGCATCTCAGAGTCAGGTCCATGATGTTTAGTGCTCCAAACATCCATCAGGTAGAGCTGTAATTATGACGTCAACAACTGACTCTCCTTAATAACAGAACATCTTCTGTGCAGAATGTTGTTACACTTAAACTTGTCGAACAACATCAATTATTACATGACACAAGTGGGGTATTGTTTTTGCCTTTGATCTGAGTGGATCACCCCACCTGAGCGAGACACAAGTTGGAACCAATGGAGTGACAGCGCACCCCCCGCGCTCCAATAGAGCTGCATGCCTGCTTACTCATGTGAGTGCCTGCACAAAAGTCAAGCACGCCCTTACCTGCTGCACCTCAGCTGCCTGACAGGAGCTTCAACCTGTGCCAAGGGTTTCCTGGAAATCCTCAGATTTCACTTGAAAATGGAGCTGGAAGTCACAGGGAAACACGGTAATGACAGGATTAAAGCAGTACAAGGAAGTTTCCAAAGAGGAGCCTTTGGTTTCCCGAGGACGCTTGAGTCACACTGACCATTGCATGCAGCGACAATCCAGGAAAACAGGACAAAAAGCTCTGTCAACATGCATAATCATTTTGATGAAACATTACAGCATTCGCACAGCAACACCACTTCCATTTTGATGTCATGTCAGGA
Source organism: Synchiropus splendidus (assembly GCF_027744825.2). Taxonomy (NCBI): domain Eukaryota; kingdom Metazoa; phylum Chordata; class Actinopteri; order Syngnathiformes; family Callionymidae; genus Synchiropus; species Synchiropus splendidus. Next base: position 10,964,348 of record NC_071343.1, on the reverse strand, counting down.
GATGCCCTCTTTATTCTAATGTACTTTGTACACATTGTTCCAAAAACAGACCCAGTCAAAGTTTGCTTTTTCTCATATTTAGTCCATTCTGTTTTGAATGACATTAAATTCATGTCTCTTTGTGTCACACCTTGATAGACTTTCATTTACGAGTCTATCAGCTGCCAATATACAATAGAATCATTATATTCTTCACACCTGCCTTGGCCTCCTATTGTGCCTATTTCTCCACTGTGTCTTCAACACATTTTCACTCTCCATGTGACAGAGAGGTCAGCCTTCCTCCTTGCTTGTTGTCAATATGTTGTGCTTTGGTGAGAACATAATGCAATTTTGGTCTTCGGGCTGTGAATTTATATCTTCAATTTTCTTCATGTTACTGTACTTTCATATTTCCATATTTCATGTTGCTATTTTCACTTTTTTTTTTGTCATTCATGTCCGGTTGAATCAGTTTCTCCACTCTCCTTTTTCACCTTCATTTGGCTTTACAACAGACCTGGGCAAAGTGCGGCCCGGGGGCCAAATGCAGCCCTTTCACTGCATTTATGTGGCCCTCCTGGATTCAGAGCAAAAGTATAAAACTGACATTGCTGTTGTCTCTGACATTTTTGTCTTGTGGATTGTTCTTTTCCGTTGGCTATTTTAGGAGTATTTCTTGTCCCTTAAAACACATCAGAATTGAAAGTAGATTTTGAAATGCTGAGACACATTGAGAATCTTTAAATGGAATGTGGTTTAAAGTAAATAAAACACAACAAACGAACATTTTTTGTACATTTTTATGGTGTACTTCCATAATCACACATGATGTCATCACTTGACTTTTATTTTCAATTTTCTCTTACCTCTCTAGAACCTCTCTATCTCCATTATCACTTGAAGACTTCCCCTCCTCATCCCTCATGGTTTCTTTGAGCAGCAGAGTTCCTTCCGTGTCTGAGTCCGGCGGTGACTGGTGAATTTCTTTGGTTTAATATAAATATTCCGGGCTCAGCCTTCAATATTCCTTGGCCTTTCAGACAAGACAGTTTCAGACAGTTTTGTAAGATCTTTGTTTTGTGAATTTTGCGCCCTTTAAATAGCATTCTAGTGTAATGGTGTTGTTTCTGAGACGATTGGGCTTGTTTGTGCTGAATCACTTTGTATTGAAAAATGTTGTAACCCTTAAAAGAGAGCCAAGAAAAGAAAGCAACAGTTTCTGTCTTGTTTCACAGACGGTTTTAAAGTAATACTTCAAAATATATACATCCATTAAAGACACAGTCATTTTCTTAAGCATCAATAGCAAGAAAAAGTCAACAATTGTCAGGCAGCTGGTTAAACTTCAGTCACTTTTTTTTAGAGCTAAGAAAACACATATTCCCGCATGGATGGCCGCACATGCCAGCACCTGGATGCGAATGTTTCTTACATACCTCAATTGAGCGAATAAATTCAGACCAGAATGGATCATGTCATTAATCTTTGAGAGAACCAGACGTTGAATCACAGAGGGAGTGAAGACGGAGAGCGTTTACGGTGCTAATGATTCATCTTCCACACACTGTAAAACTGTCATGTCTGCAGAGTATTTTACAGTGAGGGCGATTGAGAGTGAGGGTGTGTTTTATGTGTGCGGGTGGGCGGCGGGGAGTCGTGGGTCACTCAGTCTGCACAGCGGCGTTTTCCTGCCGAAACATGACGTGATTCATCTTTAACTCCGTGTTTGTTTTAATCCAGGATCAGGTGAAAAATGAGAAGTTTTCATTTTGAATTTACTGTGATTGATGCATCTGCTGATACTCAGAAGCATGAACAGTTTGTCATGGTGCGACACTTCCAAAGCCGCTTCCAGGTTCTACCTTGAGTGAGGCTGCTTACTCAGGCAGAAGTGCTCTGAAGCTTAGCAAGCTGGAATTGGACGAAGATGTACTGCCATATTGCCTGACAAAATAACCATATTATGAGAACACGTTGGTCCTTGGCAGCTGACAGGTCCATAATTTCAGCTCACAGTCAGCTTTTGAGCCCACCTTGAACTCATGCTGTGCAAAATAATAGGTGTGTATGTTTGTGATGTACTGTTCACAACATTAGCTAAGAAGGTGAGCCTGTAAAGTTGCCTCCTCATTTTGATTTTGACACCGGCTAGTCTGCCATAGTGACTGAATCACTATGGTATGAGCACAAACTGGAGGCTAGTATGGCACCACCGATAAGAAGGTCAACAATGCCAGCAACAGGCAGCAGGGACACGGACTTCATTGTGGACTAAAGGCTCATTCACGCTCCCTTTACGTACGAAATTGTACCTGTCCGTTACAATTTCGTATGTAAATTGAACTGTGACACTGAAGCTGGGAAAAGACTTGCACGCTCAAAGTTTGAGACCCCAAGTCTGCACACCCTTGTTTCATCATTATACATGGTGACGGGTTTAATTTGAAGGGGCAAGGCCTCAAGCAAACATGACTTTCCCACCCATGGAGGGTCTAGAAGGAAGAAGTGGTTCGCAGAAAGGTAATGTGCTCGAGAGGACAAAAGAATAAAGGAAACCATGAGTGCAGAGGAGCCCAAAACCCGCTATCGATGCTGAAGAAACGGCAGATCTTACTGTGCACTCAGGGATGCCGCTGGTGAAGGACTTTCAACTCATTTTATTTGCCACAGGTTATTTTTATTAAAATGTTTGAATGCTCAATGTTATTATGAAGTGGTATTACACTGCGTTCCAGTTGTCCTCGGAACTGGGAAATTCCCAGCTCCAACCCCCAGATGAAGTCATAGCTTTGATAATATTTATATGGGCATTCTTGGAATAAATTGTATATAAATGAAGTATGTGATTAAGTAACATATTTTAAGTGTACAACATAATGACAGAATTATAATTTTTCCAAATTTCACCTAGTTTTATATCATTGAATTATCGTTTCAGTTAATGTCACAACTCTTTTTTTACTGTCGGTCTGTCTTTTTGCTTGACGGACCTTCACAACAGTCATTGAAAATATGGAAAGAGTGAAATTCTCAAGTCTGCCGTCTTCTTGTCTTTCTCTCTGGCGAGTCGCATTCGGTGCTTTTACAAGTCAGCCTCCTTCTTTCACCTGTTGCCGCTGTAGTCATGCCTTTTGTAGTCCTGCAACGAAACCATTTCGCATCGCTTTTTTTCAAGGATCTAGTGATTTAAGTGATGGTCTTCCACAGTTAAATCACAATGCAAGTCAATTTTATTTTAAAAATCTTTTTTACCCCCCTCAAAGTCTTGTATAAAGATCCTAAGTATATTATGAAAGAATAAATAGACTTGGCCTTGGCAGTTTTGCATCTAAATTGGCTGCATCTTCCTGTCCAGTCTGAAATGTGTCCAACCAAAAATGCCTGGAATTTTCTTCTAGACTTGATAGAGCGCAGACTAAACCAGAAAGCCAGAAACTTCCCACACCAGAAAAGAGCCTGACTGCATACAGAAAGATGACAACAAACCGAACCAGTGATGAATGAGCGCGAGTCAAGCGACCAGTCCGACGGTTCCTGCGCGGCTGGCTGCACTGGTTTCCACCCTCCGTCCGGTGCGAGCGGTTTCTCAACCCACAGTCTGCCTGATTTCCATGTCCTGGTCATTTTCTTTCGCCTCAATGTCAGAGCACAACTATTTCAGCGATGTGAGTAAGAATAACAATCTCTTGTGTGGTTATCATTGGGAGAGCAAGGAGCTCCAAGAATGACTAGAAAGTAAAAGGAGATAGTTTGATGCTGGACTGTTGGACACATTTATTACTTATTCAGTTTAAACCCCCACTAGTGGACAGTATAGAAAAAAAAGTGAGGAGAGATGCTCTGACTGAAACTGATGGCCTCACTGTAATAGACAATTTAGGAATGGGAATCACCAGTTACTCTTTCCCTACAAAATGAACTGAAACATTCTTTTTTTTTTCTCTGAAAATCCAGCAGAATCCACTCAGCTATGAGAATAATGATGACGTTTTCTATCCATTATAACCCGCAGTGTGTCAATGGGAGTCTGTGCATCTTCCTAAGTTAGTGATGGAAGTTGATGCCCAGTGGCTAAATGTGTGGACAAAACACCTTAAAGGATTTTTAGCTGTCTTTTCCAGGGGTTTTCATTTTCACATACTGTGCAACAAGGTTTTGCTTTCCCACTCTGCTTGTCCATAATTAATCTTATAGATCAGATTCTGTCGGAATTATATTGCTGGAATCAAAGGGACTAGAGTTGTGTGATTTGAATTCTCGTGTGTCGCTGTTTACAACATCAAATAAAGACCAAAGGTCTCCATTTAGAGGCCTCATGATTTATTCTGACACTAGAACACTATTGTCTGCTGTGGATCGTGGCAAACATTAGCGTGCCGTTGAGTCATGTGTTGCTGTTGAGAAACAAATACATGCGCTCATTTCTTGTAATGTTTTGGTTCCAAACACCAAGTTGTTCCATCGTCGCTGGTGGAGATGATGCTGGGCCTGAGTCAGCGAAAGGCAGGTCTATTAAAAGCCCTTGCTCAGTGACCCTTGAAGAGGCCAACGCCTTGGCAGCCGGCCCAACGCACGAAACATAGAAGGGAAAGCACTTGTCTGAAGGAGGAAAGCACAACACACAAGGTATGTTGTGCTTGAGTGCCATGTTGCTGGGACAGAGGGGCTTGATTCTAAAAATATCTGCCTCCCACTGCACTTTGCTCTGGAGGACCCAACAGCTTGGTGGCAATTACTGCGAATTTCTCGACATAATTTCCAGTCGACTTGTAATTCATCAGTGTTTTCGCATCGAGAGCGGAGGAAACGGGCGACGCCCTGCTGAGCCACAACTATTCCAGGTAGCGTCTAAAAGTTACTCAAGCGAGCCAAACATTTACCAAAAGTCTCTCCCCGACACGTTTGACCAAAGCATACGAAAGCAATTAGGGCAAAGCAAACACAGACATTTCATGTGTGCGCGAGGCCACCCAAACTCATCAGCTAAACACCGCTAAGCTGTAAAACCATTACAAGACGATTAAAATTCACTCAAGGTGAAGGCGTTTTTTTTAAAGCGACATCAGTGAGCGGGCTGGAAATATACCACAAAGCAAACATGGCGGCCCGGGTGGACTGTAAAACGCTGGTGGTACATGTCAGCGATGAAGGGCTTAACGTTCCGTAATCGGCGTTTCGCACGGGTGTCCAGTCCGCTCTCGCTGCGTGACAGTGTCCTGACCCTGTCGACGTGGTTTGCATTTGGAGGAGTGGCTATTTATAGGCTAGTTAAATACGAGTCAGGTGTTTACAGAAAAGCCCGGGCAAAGCTGGCCGCCTCTCTGGTGTCACGAGCCGCACGCCCAGAATACATAACTAAGACCCAGACTGTCATGCAAGCTGGGCAACTGTGCGACGTATGCAGTTTTTCAGCAGCAAGCAAGTGAAGACGATGGGATTTTAGCATCACTTCCTCTGACAGTGCTTGTTTTTTAACTACACATTCTAGCTTATAATGAAACGGTCAGTTCACCACATAAACTATAGAAATCTGCTGCGAAATCATTGATTCCAAAACGCTGGCTTGGGACCCAAATGTGGGTCGCAGAGTAGACTTGATGGGGTCACAGGTCACTGCCACAGGAAAGTAACTATTTTCTTCAAATTTGAATGGAGCCTTCACACTTTCTAGCTGTTAAAATCCACCGATCTTGGCAAGCACGAATGCTAATAAACAATTTGGAGACATGGAGAAAGACAAATCTTGAAACAAATTCTCTGCACAACAGAGCTCTTTGCTCGCACGACTTCAGTCGGACATTTTCACCTCCTTACACTATCACAGTTCCGTTAGCCTATGCTGGGATATGGGCTTCAGAAGGCAGTGGTTTCATGGCAGAGAACATGTTGGAAGCAGCGAGACGCTCTGCACTTAAAACCATTATTCCTAGTAAAGCCTGGAAGCAGGTATGGTACCAGTGGTCCATGGACATATCAATGACATTCAAGTGGTTCTTGAATGTACAGGATTCGAGCTATAGTTTGTCATTTACAGGAGCTGGTGAGTCTCAAAGCCAGATCAAGTGCATGAATAAGAGGAGAATGACAGTATCATCATCATTTAAAATCAAGAGGGGCTGCACTGTTGTGCCTATCGGGTTCCAATTTCCCAGTTCTCCAGAACCTTCAATTCAAGCTCAGATTGCTCTCTACATTACATTATTATTATCATTATTACATGAAGGTTTTAATTTTAATGTGACACACTATATTTTTCAATGAATTGGCTTTTATAACCAAAGCATTTATTTTATTTTATTTTATTTTATTTTATTCGACAACAGGTTTTCGTGACGATATGAAACTTGCAGCTTATACAAAAATACAAAGGCGTGATAGCGGCACTATGATGCAGATGTCCTAGATAACTGGTTTACGAATGTCTGACAGCAGCCTCATCTGCTCTCTGCTGCTAAAATTGGCAGTAAACTCCGACACCCTGCAGGTGGTCTTTCTGGACTTTTAGGAGGAGGGGGGGGTGGGCAGGGGGTTTGTGTGTGTAGAGTGACACAAGGCTGCACGCATGGGAGATAAATCAGACACACGGTCGCTTCGATACAGAAAGAACTGATGTCATCGCACCCGACACCATTTACAAATACAGTCACAGAAAAAGATTCAGGTCAGTTGAGTAGAGGCACAACAGTTTCAGTCAAAGGTTTCGTCTTGGATTCATTGTGCAACTCTGTAAGTTGCAGAAAGTCAGTCAATGTGATAGATGTGAGCGTCAGAAGGGAATTTTCTTCCGATTGTCACATCAATCGATCATGCAAGACACACTCAGATTAAATTCATAACCTTCTGCAACATCAAAAATTTGAAATCAACAACATGTTTGTAGGTGCGATGAACCCTGCGGCCTCGGCACAAACATCCTCACACACAATTATTGTGAATAAAACCTAAACTATTATGGTGATTGTGAGACAGTTGGAATGAAAACACATTTAAATCAAGCAAAAATGTCTGCTGCCATCGTCTCAGTAGAATCTGAACATGATGCCTCAGATGAGAGAAGTGCCTTCTTCACAGTGTCTCCACTTTTATTGAACAAACTCCCAATCTTTCTTCCTCCGTCATCTGGACTTGACTCATTATCCAGTCGGCATCAATAAGAGATCAGAAATATGTATAATACAATGGATATTCACCAATAATATTCATGGAGAAAAGTAATTTGCATTAAACGTCTTGAATCTTGGAGGAACACATGGTACTTCTCAGTTCAGAAAAGCTCAAATCCATCAAGGGCATCGGATCAATGTTGTATTTCCTGCAGTAAAACTAAAAAGTACTAACATGTTGGTTAGACATGCTGAAGTGCCTTTTGAGAACATGGTGTCAAAAAACATTATTTTGCAAAACTATTGTATGGTTGTTGTTTTGTTTTAACCCTGCTTTACATTTAGAGAATGACGGCACAGATAATGTGTGGCTTTTATGCCTTGAAATGGAATTTACTTGCGATTACTACAGACTTCATTAAAGTATCATGTTACATTTACTCCGGCTGTCAAAGACAGCCAAAGACAAAAAAAGGTCCATTTGTGGACAAAAGGGTGCATTCCACATCAATGTATTATTATTTTGGTTTGAAGCTGCCAAGTTCAAACAGTACTCTCTTAAGCAAACTTCAGGAGCTGGCAGACTTTGATGTGAGGAATTGAAGGCGATGCCTTATTGACCACAGGTGCCATCCAGTTGGCTGTGCTCTCTCTCTGCAACTCTCGCGGGCTGCCAACCCACAGGACTTTGCCGACTTCCATCCTACACTCCATCACTTTAAATACGATCCTCACAGCCTTGATTCAAAACATGTACTGGTCAGTGGTCTGGGTTTCGGTCCACCACAGTCAAACACAAATCCCTCTGTTGCTGGTGTTTTGCCCTAGTGTGAGACAGGAGGAAGAAAGGCAGGACAAAATGTCAAGACGTGAAATAAGAAAAAGATGGTTTCGGTTTTCACGGCGACGCCTTTTATCTGCACTGAATTCTTCAGAGGATTTAGAATACGTGGTTGACACAAAAGACATGTTTGCCAACTATTTGTCGTTATAAATCAGACACTGCTCATGCTATTGTTTTCATTTCCACTGCAGGATTTTCTGAGTAAAGCCTCGTGAATTTGCAATGGATTGTGGCTTTGTAGATTCTTCATGTCTCGGGGTCGGCAATGGTTCGAGGGGGACATTCACACAAAGGTCCCAGGTCACTACACAAATGTCCATGAAGGTCAGTTTAGTATTGCGGCACTTGAACTGTCAAAACAAACAAACAGAACAACAACAATCATTCTTTCTCACATCTATAATAGACTTCATTGTTAGCATTAAATGTTAGTTTTGTATGACTCCACAAACAAACAAAAATAGTCTGAAATGAAAGGAAATGTCCTTAGTTTACAAGTCACGATAAACCACTGTTTAAGCACATTTTAAACATATTTCAAGCCTTGCATTAATGGAAGGACCTCATAAAATGTTTCCATGTTTTCAGCCTGATCGACAGTGCTTGCAAGACATTTAACATAGATGGTAATGGGAAAGAGTAAGCGAAAAGTTGGAGCTGTGCATCAGTGCATTCCAGTTATCTAAGCTGGAAATAAAGGCAGTTGCATCCACAAAAGCTACTGTCACACTCCTCAAGATACAAGCAACTTCCTGAACCTTCAGTTCGGGGGGAAGCCATCTTGGATAGGATAGTCGCAGAAGTCCGTCTTCAGCGTTGTGCATTGACACATTCAGCTTTTCAATTGAGCTGCTTGGGTTACTGTTGGTGTGTGACGTATATGAAGCCCCTCAAATGACGGCACCGTCTGTAAGGAGAGACATAAGGAGCTATACAGGACATTGCAAGTGACGTCCAACATATTTCAGTAAAAAGAGCTTCCGATCGTCTCGTCCACGTGGCCCGAGCCCCCTGCTTTGAAATGGGAACACTTTTTTACTACGCTGAAACACGAACGTGTCGACATGCAACATGGAAGGTTGACTTCAGCGTCAAAATAGAATGCAAAAGTCACTTGTTGAGAGTCACTATTTGACGCCCGACGGATAGAATCATGCTCATTAATATGAAGATTCACATGCCGTTCAGGATAAACATCTCCACCGTTGCACTGACTGACTTCTTGGAAAGACCTCTCTGTATTTTCTTAAGCCAAAATATGAGAAAATACATTTTTGTTTTGCTAAAGACCATGAAACAAAGGCTTTTTGCAGTTAGTAATAGCCTTCTCTTTTCACTGAGGTAGCCATTCTACTGCACTTTAACTAGTATATACCTTGATAAATACGTGTATTTCCGGTGTTTTTTCTTCCTTGGAATATAATCTACTCAGTCTACCAATTTAAAGGAACTCGCAAACAGGTAACTTGTTCTCCACTTGGACAAGCTTGAACACTTGGTTGTTCCCAAATACAGTGTTTCTCGACCTTTAAAATGAGTGTAGCAAATGTGTTGACCTATTTCAGTCGAGGAAGCCAGGGATGGGTTGAGCCAGGAGCTGGGTGAAGCGCTTGCGTGAGATTGATGCTACATCCATGCCAACATTGGATGCAGCTACAGCATTCCTTTGCCTTTAGCTGTGAAGGGGAAAAGTTCCTGGGACATGCATGCCCTTTAAACATGACCTCAAGTCAACTCTCATAATAATGAAATAAATCGGAATTGGACAAACATTCACTCGACCACACCCGCATCAACCCTCCTCTTAATCTGTGCTTGTTTCCTTGCGCCAAAATCTCATCTTTCGTGTAACATTCGTGACCTCTCACCGGTTCATGGCCGGTACACAGAGAGTCAAAGTCATGAATAATCAGTGGAATTTAGAAGTGAGTGGACCGTCCACACAGGCCGACTTGTGTTTGCTTATCTGAGCCTAAACAGCTTCGAATGGGATTCAAGTGTAGAAGGAAAAACATCGCAGCGCCGCAAAAACACAATTTCAAGCATAAACACTCAAGTTAAACTGTTATTGACCATGAATAATAAACATCTGCCGAATTTAAAAATAGGAAACTCTGCCGCACTCAAGATTCCTTCGACGTCCAGATTCTGAGAGCAAAGAACATTTGATTGTGTAAAGAGGCCGAATCATTAAACCTGTTTACTTTTGGTTTGTGTCTAGTGGAGACTTTATTTAAGGACTTTACACCGTGAGAATATGTGTTTCCACATCACTGTGGCAGCCTCTCGCAACGTCTCTTCTTGCTATGCTTCAATAACATTTCACAATGTCGTCGCAAGAACGGGACCAATAATAATATTAATAATGATCACACTAAAACTGTATCCACACCAGAATCTGAATCCCCTTCCACAGAGTAAGAACTGCATCACTGGAACGAACACAGAGCTTCGGTGAAATAGCCGAACATTAGTGAACGACTGTCGGCATTGATCAAAACCATCACTCTGGTTTGGAAGCAATTGATCGAGGCAGAATGAAATGTCTTTCAAAGGGGAGAAAAAGCACGTGTGCCTCAGTTGGTACTTCTGCTGTACTGACAACTCAGTTTGGGGCACTTGCATGCAACTTATTTATTTGTCGTGTTCCGGAAAGTACATTACATTATGTACTAGCAAGGAATGTCACTTCTCAATTTATAATAATAATGACAATAATAACAGTGTTCTTTATTTCTTTCGCAGGCTTATGAAAGAATTTTATGACGGCGGACCACTCGCTTAAGAGCTCCAGGTTTTGGCAGCGGCTTGTTCAGCTGTGTTTCAGTCTCCCGTCTGTGGCATCTGCTCAGGAATGAGACCAATGCTCGCTGTGCCCGTCTGACAGCACTTTATGCACTAGATTTACACCCAGACAATCACCTCCAGCCTCACGCCAGGAATCACTCTTGGGTTTTTACCAAGATGAAGCAGCGTGTGAATACACTCGCTCCCTTCAAGGCATTAGAATGTAATGACTAGGAGTGCAGGACAGAAGGAGCATGTATTTTTGTTGAATTCTTTTTTCCACGTTTTGTCATATTGTGCTTTTTAAAATGAAAATTGTTGCTATATTTTTTGTAACAAAAGCTATGTTTTTTTGTTTTACATACTGATAAGATTTTGAAAGAAAATAATATGAACGAATTGTTTTTTTTTTGTTGTTAGGCTTGTTTCCCTGTAGTTTTAAACAGATATGGACATGTGAGTAGTGAGTAGAGTGAGCAGTGAGCAGCCATAAAAGACAGACAGAAAACCTCACATATAACCCTAGAATAGTCCATGAAGTGAAATGTGTTTACAATTTAAATTATTCTCGTCAAAAGTACTGATTTAGCAGGATTCCACACAAATCCACAGGAAATCCTGAACGACGTTGCGCTCACAGACCGTATCACCAGTTCTACTTTTAGATGGCCTTTATTGGCTGCAGCCTTTTATAATTCCACATCTTGTTGACATTGAGATTTAGCTGCAGCCATGTTTCCATCTCCTTGGCTTGTTTTTCAGAAAAATATTTTCACATCCAGTTTGGTTGAAAAAAAAAAAAGGACTGTGCTACCGTGATGCTAAGCTGCTAAGCCAGCGTGCCAAAACCAGGAACTGTAAGTCTTGGCTCCTTTTGTGATTTCAGTTCGACACTGCTCATTTAAAGCAAAATCTATCACTCAGTCCTTCAGCATGTCTGTCCTTGACTCCATAGTGGTTAGTAACACCACCAGCATTTCAGCTGAGTACAATAAAACACCTACTAAAATGACAACAGAAGAAACCACGTGACAATAAACATGTCCAATTTCCAACCTCCTTTCTTGAAGGGTTTGTGAAATATATGTATTTTCTGCCTCTTTTTCTGCTACTAAATTTAGATTTGCATCTTGAATGCTGTATCCCACCCAGGTACGCCCCCTTTGGGAAGGGCCCAAAATGGAAAAATATTGTTGCCCCTTTATGAGGTTTTAATTTGGACAGTAGATTTTCCATCCTCCTGATCCTTGTGCATCTCAGAGATGTCTGGTGGCTCATATCAGGGGCAGGCCAAGATAGATTATGTGGGACAATAGGGTGACAATAGGTGTCACTAGACCCATCGCTTACGAAGACTATATCAATACCATGCAGTGTAACGGAGGACTCCTCCATACAAACAATACATTCTCACTCCCATGGCGTCATATACTGACGTAAGGAAAGTAGCCATTGGCTTCGTATACTGACGTATAAGGCAGCCTTCAGCGTTGCATTATGACACATTGGCAGCTTGACGTGAAAAAAGACGTAGCTTGGGGGTTAGGAAGCCACCGGATGGTTCTCCATTCATTCTACATTTAGCGACGTAGGACGGGGTTAGGGTAAGCCAAGGCACCATCCACACTCCCCCTCCTGGAATGCTACGGAAGGAAGTGTCCATTGAAACACCTGTGTTATGCTTCGTTTTTTGTGTGCTTTTATTTTGCTATTTCCTGTGTCCCTGTGTGTCGTTTTCCTTCTCTCTGTTCAGCTTCACAGCAACGCAGCTGTATCCCATTCCGTCCCATTTGGTTCTTCGTTCCTGTTTGTGTATTATTTGTGTTTATTGTATAAAATTCATTGTCAACTTATACTTTCATGGCTCTGAGTTTTTTGTGTACTGGAACGATCCAGCACTTGAGCGATCATGACAACCTGCGTAACATTCAGCGCTACAGGTTGACTTTTTCGTCAGTATAGGACGCAAAAGTCAACTCTCCTAATGTCACTATATTACGCCATCGTAGTGAGGATGTGTTGATAAAAGTAATGCTATTACTGTACATTAGCATGGTTATTTTATATTCAGATTCCAAACTATATTGTACTTTACTAACCCACTATTTATTGTAATCGATGAGGATCTAAATAAAGGAAGCATTTTTCACAATACATGTGCATTCATATGGTAAAACTCATTCATAAATCATTTATTTAGTACGGTTGTGAGTGAAATATTTTTCATTCTGAATTCCATTTTCTGTTATTGATTTTCTGCTCTTGATGATATTTCATCAATATCATCTCAGGTCAGTCTGAGTTTTCATCACGGCCCATTTTTAGAATTCCCTTCTAGCTGCATGACAAATTCATGACGCCTTTTACTTCAGCGATGGTCTCAACTGGAATAAGTGTAAATATTTCATCCGCTTATAGGGCACACACTTTTTCAGTCAGCTTCAGTTGGCATCACGGAACGACAGCTCGGCCAGGGGAGGCGGGAACGGGTCCAAAAAGGGCCCCTGCCATGTTTACTGAACTGCACAAGCCTCAGCACGGTACAACATGGGTGGCCCCGCTGGGTAGTCGCCTTCAGACCCAGTGAAAATGCAGCAGTGTTATGGAAACACCACACCCGTCTGGCTCTCAGCACATGACAGAGCAGTTGTTCTCTTCTGTGCATCAGCTATATGGCCTCGCTACATCACAGACACGCTCACTTGTTTCACTGTTAAAGCCAAACCATGTTGCAACGAATCTTACTGGCTCCAAGCTGCATGTTAACTGACACGCTTGTTTCTTTCACAGGTGTTTTGCTCAAAAATATTTACGATCTAAAGGTAATTGAAACCGAGAAATATCAGTACCAAAATTGATCTGAGGATATAGCTATATCTGGGCACCGCTGCCCTTGACGGCGGATTAAATGCCACCCATCCCTGGCACGGTGAACAATGGCCGTGTGTTTCCGAGCGGTGAAGGTATTTGAGACCGCAGCTCATTAAACCCTTGCGTAAAGGTCAGACACCCAAGAAATGTCAGTTATTGTGTAACTGTTTCTCAGTTAAGGACACTTGCCCTTTGGTGGCTTAACAGCGCCTCAACAAAACAATGAGTCCTGTCGCCCGCGCTCGGTGTTCTATTCGACATGCATTTTGCATGCATGTCCGAGGAAGCGTTTGCATTATTCATGTCGCCTCAGTGACGCAGAGCCCAGCACGCTGTCCATGTCCGCTCTCAACCGCTACATTCCATGCGGATTTTTAGGTTATGCTTTGAGCACATAATTCAAACAGCAAACATTCTGACATGTATTTATTTCAAGATTGACTTTTTTCTTTTTTTAAATGATGAACTTTCAAAGAAAGTTGTCACAAAGTTTCATGTAACTGAGACTCTGGGGACAAGTGGGAAGGGTGAGTGTTCGAGGTTATATAGCATGACTTAAGGTTGCAGTTAAGAGTTGCTTTGACAATTCTATCAACGCTGAACTGCGAGGAACAGAAGTTGTTGCTCTCAACATTATAATTCAGCCATATTCGAGTCAACCAAGCACTTTATGAACATTGTTCAAAAAAGTGCTATATAAATAAAGCTTTATTACTATTATTATGATAGTTTACTATCATTGCTGTTTACATAGTTCTGTTAAGAGCTTATAATTGTAAAAATCTGTAGAAATCTTCTTATATAGACATCTTCCCCTTGAAATGAAATGTGTATTAGAACTAGAAGTGGGATCACACTCACCAAAAGAAATATATGAAAAAAAAGTATATATATATATATATATATATATATATATATATATATATATATATATATATATATATATATATATATATATATATGGTCCAGTCCAGTCTCGAGACCAAGACCGATCTTGAGTACTACAAGACTACTATTTCCACTGTTGTACGGCCTCAATGTGAAGTCCTCCAGTCGCATGGCCGGCTATTGGGGAAGGGCTAAATTTAAGTGATTCATAAAAATATATTCTATATTTAGCGTTACACAACTGGTCCAACTGGGCTCTTCAGTCTCCAGCTCCAGCCCGAGTGGGGGCCAAAAGCTTCAATCTTAACCCAACCTCTCTATGAGGCTGGATACATTTGGAAAGTGGGTGAGGTCGTGTGACCCTGTGTTTGTCTTTTCCCCTTCAGTCATTTCCAATGGAAAATCCTAACCGACAACTGAGTACGTCTGACTTTTTTATTTTATTTATTTATTTGGCTTATCGTCTCTTTCTCACCCGAAGATCCAGACATCTCTCTGGATATCCTTCCCCTGTCATGCTGACCACATTATTCACAGGAAGATGCAACTGGGATTCAAGGCTGTGAAACTCTGGATGCAGCTGCCAGAGGCACTGGTAGTCCTGAGCCACCTAGTGGCAAATCAGCGGGGATTGTGGCACTCTCTTCGACTGGACTTTGCCTCTTGTGAGAGGAGACCGACCGATCACTTACACAATGCAACAGACAACTTATTCTACCAGATTAGTCTGGCAAGTGTGAAATAGGTAGCAAATTCCACAATGCTAATCTTTGTCACGGGACACCAGTCGGTCATTTCTTCAACCTCAATAAGTAAGTATTTCTAAAGAGTGCTCCATTCTGAACATTATTTGAGGATTCTGTTTTATGGGTCACACTGAAGGCTACACAGATGTGTGGAATAGGCCTGAAAAAAAACAAAAAAAACAACCTCTGCTTGCATCAGCAGCGGCAGGGAGGAAACAACGTCGGAGAACCAGCGACTCCCATGCAGGATTTTTGTTGACACAGACGACACCCAGATCACATCGTCTCCGGCTTGTTACAGTGAAAAATGTGCGTTGCGAGGGAAGAAAAAGACCAAGCCATGAGAATGACTCGGCCTGATGAGTGAGATGGGACAGAGACAGTCGTCCTGACACGGAATATTGACAGCGTGCAAGGATGCCGTCAGAAATAATGAAAAGTCATAAATTGACTCGCATGTTTGCGAGTTATCAATGCGGAGCCACTACTGGCCAAGTCTGTCAAAGAGTTTTTATTTGCTTGGCAGAACACTCTGCTGATGAACTCAGGGCAAAAAGAAGAAGTGAGAATATGCAGCAATAAATAATTCATTTTGTGCTCAACTGGTCTTCATGCACCCTTACACTTGAAACTGAAATATTTTCACATGGTTTTGTGGCAACATGCCACCCAAACACTTTGCAAATTCTTATCTTTGGAATGAAGCCAATCGTAGAATTACTTGTCAAACCTAAACATGCCTCAACCATGACAGACTTCCCAGTCGTTTCTCTTTAAAAAAAAACATTCAACAAATGTGTCTTTATAAAGTTAAAGCGGCACCCGATATTTCTCATTGGCGTGGTTGAAATTCACATTTGTACGCTTCAAAAGCTGTCAAAAATGAATACAAGGCCTTAATGCCTGGAACTGGAATTGAACCTGCGATCCTTCCCGGTCGTTCACTCCAACAGTCAAAGCCCCAGAACACTCCCATGGTCCAATATGTTCATGTTGGTAAGTGGACTTGTGCGTCCAATGCTGACGACAAAGGCAGCCTTCCGCTCTGCATGTTGAAGTACAGGCGTTTCAACAGTTTGGAACGTTTGAATCCTCTCTTCAATGAATTAAATTGGATGTCAGTTGCTATATGTAACCTCTTATGTGGCTCTCCTCCTCAGATAGTCATGGTGACTGAAACGGCACGGCTGTTTGAGGTGCTTTAAATAGCAACCTACACATTGTCTCATGTAGAATGAAATGAGCACCACTCCATGGCTTACCTACCCACAGCCTCTGTCTTGTTCTTATTTATTTATTGTCTTATACCTGACACGTTGCTCATGGCATCAGGATATGCAACGAAAGGTGCTTCAATTGAAAACCTTATGTGTCAACATACTGATGCTGAAGGCTGCCCTCAGCGCCAGTATTGGACGCAAAAGTCCAGCTTCCCAATGTCAGTATATTATGCCATGGGAGAGAGGGTGTGTTGGTAAGTGAATGAGAGCCAACAACCTCTCATAGTAAACTGCTTAACTCACCAACCGGATGCAATGAAGTCGGGAAACAGCCTTATTTTACAACCTGTGGCTGGCAGAACTGGCACATCCTGATCCCGATATTTCTGACTCGACATCTCTGGCCAGACTGTAAGGCCTTGACTCAATATTGCATTACATGACGTGTAATAACCACTTGACCACTTCAGAATATCTGGTTCATTGTCTCATGGTCTCGATCTAACAGGAGAAAGGGGCTGGAATTGATTCATGAACTCACACTGCTACTCACTACACATCATGACGGCGCCAGTATATATATCCAGCGATAGCAAAAATAAACGTTGCATGAGCAACTGCAGTTTAGAAAGCACCAAATGAAACCACCTGCCAGGAAACTGAAGCTCCTCCGACCTCACAGCCAGATGAATTCACTCAGCTTCATGTATAGATTTAAATAAGCCCTTACATCAACCTCGAGATAATACATAAATCAGCAAGTGCGGATGGAAGAACCTCCGCCCCTCAACGCCTGGGAGTAGGAATGTGACATTTTTATAAGTACACCGTCTATCACTTTTATAGTATAATTAATAAAGTGGCTGGAGAGTGTTTTTAAGTTGAGGTATCAGGAGACAATTTCACCCTGAGACTGATGATCCGAAGGATGGATGGTTCCAGGTCCCTGTCAAGAATGTTCAGCCAAAAAGAGAGATTTCAGTATCATGTCGAAGACTGTCATCCTTTATTTTCTCTTCATATTTGACAATGGAGCACAAGCCGTAAATGCACTTGGACCATAAAACCTTGTAACAGAATAGAATATCAGATGATACATTTGGCTGGAATGGTGGTGTCGCACTCCCACCCTGATCTGATATCGACACCCTAAAAATTCACCTGAGACAAACGTATCCAAATACACAATAACAATGTATCATGCTGAAACTACAGTACGTCTGGGTTGGAAGTTCAGGCTTTTCCTCTCAGGCAATGTGGCATCTTGTGAATTTAGCAGTTTAAAAGTTGTAGGCAAATTTGTTTCATCGGTTCAGCAAGTTAAAGCGCAACATATATGACATGAATGGCAGAAGCTTATTTCACGCCAGAAATTGTGTGTGTACTTTGTGTGTGTACTACTATCTATGTGAGAACCGATATGTGAGAACCGATATATATATATATATATATATATATATATATATATATATATATATATTATTACTATATATATATATATACTCCAGCTGCTGATACAACTTCATCCCAGGGAATCTGTTAGCAGTCGCAGTGAGAAAAGCCCATTTAGCCTTTAAATCCCCAAATATCAAGCCCAGTCTCGGGTGTCTCCCAAATACCGTTTGCAGCGTTCAAAGCCACATTCCGAACTTCACACTGAAGTCGTTGACTAACAGCTGAGTAGGTCATGATTTTGGACCAAACATGAACTGAACTACAAAATGATGACACCCTTGCTGAAAATGAAAAAGACCATCCCCACAACAGGCTCTTGGCATTGAAATGTCTTTTGGGAAGACACATGTGCTGCAATTGAATGGATGGGAATGCAACTGGTTTCAATTGGCCACACGGACACTAGTTGGCGCAGCACGCACTGCTCATTTGTGTGGGCACTGGCTTCATCATATGGATGTGTTATTAATTTATTTTTACATCAATCTTCAACCATTCAAGCATTCAAGCATTTTTGGCATGTGCTCCCTATTGGGAGCGCAGTTCTTTAATAAATTAATACAAAATAATATATATTTTTTCCCCATTGGCCTTGATAACTGTTACACTAGGTGTTCAGAAATTATCTCTGGGAGGTTGTGACTCTACATGTGAAGAATGTCGGGCAAAAGAAGATGCACAAGCCTGAGTCTGACTTTAGTCTCTTTGGCAGAACATCATAATTAATTCAGCAGTGTTTTACAAACTCAGTATCATTCCCAACCTGGTAAACAAAAAACCCTTGACAACTTCCATATCTCATTCACAATGTTGCTACTATTCACATTTATTGTTAATTGGTTTATTAATGTCTTACAGGACCTATATTGTAGTCGATTTCAAGATTTTGGAAATATTTTCTCATTTGAATTACAGAACTCTTTAGGGGTCCGGCAGGTTTATATTTTATTTATTAATTTTTTTCATTATTTTGGTTCACATAAAATGCGCAAAATGGACGACGATGAAAACAAAAACAAAACATTGCAAGTCAAGGGTCTCAAAACCTGCGGCGCGGAGGCCATTTGTGGCCCGCAAGAAGGAGTTTGGAGGCCCACCACCAGGAGTTCAATTTCAGCATGGGTGTGGTCCTTCTTTGTCCAAAGTGGGTGACTTAAACACACTGTACAAGTGAATTCCTGTCGATGAAGAAAGAGCTTGAGAACATGGACTTAAACTCTAAAGCCCAGGAGCAGACATTTGCAATTTTCGTGAAGGTTTGGCGGATGTTTTTTCACATGACTTCAGTCTCCACAAATGGTCATCACACTCCGTCACTACGACTGATTCATCACTGAAAAATGCTTGTGTTATAAAAACACTTTAAATACTGTTTTTTTTTTTTTTTTTATATCGCGATACAGAACAGCAACAGAAAGGCAATGCAGCCTATTAGTCTTCCTCAATGTTTATAATCTACTTGACTTCCATCACATGCTGAACAATGATGTGCAGACAAAAACCACGGGGCCCTCAGCCCCCTGGTTCATGGCGCGGCCTAACCAAGAATTTGCCAAAAGTTTGAGAGCCCTGTTTTAAGTGATCTTGACTGTGTACAGTATTTGATATTTTCTGAAGCAAAGCCTTTGTCTTTGACATACTGTGCCTCATCTACATGGCTGCATTTCAATGGAACAACTCGGCTTAAAGCGTGAATTGAAGCGGAGGCTGCATTCTTTGCAGTGTTTGTAAAGGTCACACAACCTGTCCCAGGTTCAGGTACTGTTTTGATTGTATATCTATGGCTGTGTTACAGCGTCAGCAAGACATCTGCGATATTTAAATACAAGCTACTCCTCCTCATGTTTATTGTTTTTATTATAACCCAATTGAAGTCCATTATTACACAATAGTCTTTGCAAAGCTTAGTGCTACCTTCACCCCAACGCAGATCTTCACACCAGTGTTTACATGAAAGCTCAAGGGTCTTTCAGCCACATACTGTTTCAGTTGACACGCCACTTGACATGATTCATGCATGAGTCCAGAAAAAATGTACGTTCAATCTCTGTCAACAAAAGTCTTTTCAAAATCTAAGGGACAGTTTATCTTTTGTCAAATTTCCCCATTGAGGGAAGAATAAAGGTCTGTCTTCTCTTATCTTACGAGATGTGGAACTAGTCATGTATTTTGCCACTGAAAAAAAGACTCTTAGGTTTAAGCTTGTTTTCAAGGACAGAGAACTCTGCAAACTTAAGCAGGGCTTGAACACAAAATGCGATTACATGCTTTTTGCACACCCCTCTGTCAAGTATTTTTCTTACAAAGATTTGTTCTCAAAAGAGTTTGAGCTCCAGAAAAAAGCTCTGGAGATTATGTTTCCTCCACCCCTCTAATAGCTTGATTGATCCTTTCGGGACTCCACTTGTGGAATTCCCTGGACCTCTGCGCTGCCCCACACTTTCCAGTGACACATTCAGATTGAACAAAGATGAAACACATGACTCCCACGTACATTCTGAGAGTTGAATAAGACAGATGATTTTGGCATCTGTATGCAAGAGGGGCTCCATGAGGGCGAGATAGTTGGTGTGGGACGGTGAGGAAGAAGGAGCTTTGTTCTGAGCTGGAAACATGCAATCATATGTAAGAGGATAAGGTTGAAGTGAGGACATTTTGGAGCCACACCTTATCAAAACAGTGTGCTTAATTGAGACACTGGTGCCTAAACAAACTTTCCACAGATGAAAAGAAAATGACCTGTGAAAACAATTTCTCACTGAAGTTGACATGGAATTTCTTAAAAGCTGCTTTTGCCCTCGAGGCTGGCGCGGGCGCTTGGATGTCCAGCTCCGCTGCGATACTCTGTATTTCCAGCCCGCTGAGTGAAATTTTCCTTTCGACTCTCAGACCGCTTCCTCTAACTAAACATTTCACACACCAACGCCTATTATATAATGTTATGTGTTGTCATTTTGGGTGCGTATTTTGATCACATTTCCAATGTTGAAAACAACAGATGTTTGATGCTCGACAATGCATGGCCACTTATTTCCAAGCGGGGAAGGGAAACTTAAATGGGAAACCAAAAGGGAAATGTGATGTTTGGTTTCGCAAATTAAGAATAGTTGTTGGTGGTGAATACAAAAAACAGTACAGTCAAATTTGACATCACAGAAACATTCATGATTAAGAAGTGAGGTTCATGATTCGAGAGTGGACACCCCTTTGGGAAAAAAAAAATCCTTGACATAAGGATTTGTTTAGTTTGGGATCTTCGATGTGACCATGCCCCAACAAAAGCTTTAAGGGCGCTGACTGTGTTGTTAGGGTGAAGGCGGAGTGGGTGATGTTGGAAAGAATTTAGTGCTCAAGATGTATTTTTTCATTGGATCAGTAGTGTGAAAAATCCTCATCCCACACCTGGAATTTCCTCATTCTCATACTGTTGTTACTTGTGGAGTCAGTCACAAAAACAGGAACAAAAGTGGCTGGCTATAACTGAATATTTAACTGAATATAATAATGTTTTAAAATGCAATGCGTTGTTTGTTAAGCGAACAAATAGAAAATCAAAGTGCTGATACTATTGCTAGATTCAATTTGCCTTGCAGGAGACGTATATTGCTATATTACGATAGCAGATAAAGCCATTTTTGCACTTATCAGATGAGTCCTCAAAGGGATCAAATACCCAGCATTTCCTCGGAGTACATGGAGGGAAAAGACCCACACGACTGAGCATGACTAAGCAAATATTATTTGAAGACGTTTGCCACAGGCCAGAGCAGATAAGCAACACAACCACAGTGCATGAGGTTGGAAATTGACGTGGAGCCACCTCAATAGCGCGTGGACAATGGTTTATGACTTTCCTTCCAGTGCGATCTTAACTTGGCTTCCGTTAGCGGCCGCAAAGTCTGCTATGAAGAAATCCGCAGTTCATCCAGTCATGCAAATGTCCAAACAAACCCTCCCTGATACTACGGCTAAGATAAACGTGGATCGGGTTCCGACTGAGCCAAGATGGTCCAGAAGATAAGAGATTTGAACTAAATATTCATGAAAGTTATCTCAGCTTTCTCTGGATTGCAATCGCAACAGCTGGCTCCATTGCAGCCTGAAAATTATTTCTAGGAAGGCCTTATCCTGCGGGCATGCGTGGCTGTCGCCGAGGTTTTATCATATTGATTTCTACTGCTTTTCCTGTGATATGGACTGTTGTCACATTGTTGGACAGATGTTAACAGCAGTCAGCTGGTGTTTCCATCCAGGCCACCCAGGCTGGACGTCACGATCTGCGTCCAGTGCAAGAGGTGCGCACGTCTAGCCAAGTGATTTTATCAATTACCAGAAGAATCGAGAGATCTGGGGAAGAGGAAACAAGATTACTTTGACCTCTACAGAATGTCAAAAGGTCCATTCCAATGGTACTATAGCAAAATAGGCAGGAAGATGGTGGTGTTGAAAGGAAGCTCAACAAAGGCTCGGACAAAGCCAACAGACCCCAGATGAAGGGCAAATGGTAAGTACCCATCAAACAGGATGTCAAGTGACGTACGGATGGATGGTTCATTGTAGAATTTTTTTTTTTTCTGCTGTAAGGCAGTGAATTCGAGATTTGTGACCAACAGATAACATTACTTATATTAAACAAATTGCCTGTCTTTGATAATTTATTGCAAACTTCCAATGACTATTTGTAGTAATCTAGGCTCAGGTTTATATCGCTGCCAAAATATAAACAAATGCATCAACTGATTTCAAGTGGACTTTTGCAAGCCAAAGTGACACTGACGTCGGCTTTCGTTGTTGACATTTTAGGCTTTGATCATCCGTAATTTCCGGACTTTGTTTTTTTCTTTTGGTCGCAACCCTGCGGCTTATGCAACAACGCATCTAATACACAGATTTTTACAGGCTTAAGAGTGTGATGCTGCCAAAATATTGCGCCTCATCATAGCAAATCGATGAGATCACAGGCGTTTTATTTACCTTAAAGTGCTCACAATGTGTCTGCAGCTCCAGCAACAGAGCCGATCTCATTGAGGACCGGAGATGAGCAGCATTTTGAGTGCTTTAATGTAAATAAAACATGTGACAAGCTCATGATTCAAGTTCAGAACATTGCTGAATTTGTTTCATGAGTCAGTCTCGATGTTGGACCCCGTTTTCTAACATAAGTAAAGCGCTTACCTTTTCTAAACTATTTTGGAAAATGGCGTACAGACAGCACCACTGCAACTGTGGCTTATAGACTGGTGGGTGAGGCCAATGTTCCGGTGCGCTGTATAGTCTGGAATTTTCGCGACATGTTTCACCGCATCATGTAAAAGACAGAAGAAGGCTGGGGTTAGGGGAGGCACTCCTTTCGCTCTGAGTAACAACCTGTGTCACTTGCTGTATATACAGTATAGCACCTCAAATGACTGTGTTTCACTGAGTAAAGCGCATCGCTACATAAGGTGCTATAAATACCAAGAAACATGGACATTGTAGTGGTGAGAGATTGTGAACTGCATCTTAACCCCGACTCCTCCCTTTGGAACGTCACACTGGATGGGAAACATTTGACTGTGTTGAGACACTTCAACATGCAACATGGAAGTCAGACAGAAGTTCATGTAAAGATAGTCAGCATTTAATAGTATTGTAGTGGAGACCACCTAAGACAAGACGGAGTCAAGACCGAACTGAATATAGAACCAGCTACTGGTCAGTTCAAATGAAACCATTGGTTCCAGTGATTTCAGTTTGTTTTCAAGTATTAAAAAGACAAGTGTATCTATATGACTAATAGACGCATGCTGTATTCTGTATTAAGTTTGGACTTGGCCTCACCCCTCATTGGCCTTGGTGTGAATTCGGTGTCGGGACCTCGAAGTCTTCTGGTCTCGGCCTCGACTTTGTTTTGGGCTCGGTGGTCTCGACTGCAACACTACTATTTGCGAGTGAGAATGTGTGGTGAAACAGTCGCCTCGTATAAAAGTAAGCTCAGTCCCTCACATCTGTTCGAAGTTGACGGTTGAGTCAGTTTCCCTTACTGTACTTATGAAGACGAGCTGTCATTTCACATTATGAGAAGTGTTGAGTAACAAGTCCCTGAACAGCTGAGGGATCTATGACAGACACCCCTGAAACAAGGAAGCACAGACAGGCAAGAACATCACGGCCACCACCTGTCATGGAGCACGGCTCGCAGGCATCTTAATATAACCATTGAACCATCAAAATCAGTTCCTACATGTCATATTCATAAAAGATCATTATTCAATTTGCAGATTCGCCAGGGAGATTTTCTGGCCTCACCCCTTGATCTAGCTGCTTTAATCACGATGATAACCTGCGACAAAGGCGGAAAAAGTTATCACTACGATGAAACTGGGAACTGGGAGACAAGAAAGCCCCAAATTTTTATTTTTCAAGGCACGCGAGCCAAATCTGACTTAATCATCCCTGGACATCATGAGGCAGATGTGGAGATAGAAGTCATGCACATTGCACTTGGTCTTTGCGCCGACGGAGGTGCCAAAACCACTGCGAGGTATTCTTTCCTCAAAGGATGGCTTGCAACATTGCGTGGTCAGATTGGCGAGAAGGAGGAAGACTGTGTTCCAACTGTTGTGGGGTCACTACTCTGGGGGTACGGGACACAAGAATCCAATCCCATCCAGCAGATTCAATGCCCGCAAGGTGGCGCCGGGGAGCCACCCCTCAGCACCAGTGAGATACAGTCCAAGTTTCGACTTGGAACCCAACTCAACATCAGCCACCTATTTCTCCTTATTGACAAGATTCTTAACTTTGGTTTCATCCCTGGAGCGTATGATCAAGTTTCGACAATCCACATAAGATTGACTTGTAAAAACACAATTATCGTTGATTCACTCTGGAAGCAGAGGACACATCTGCAAACTGAGGGCGACACTGATATGGATGATGCGTGTAGCAGGCTGCCGTGGTAGACCAAACAGTGAGCCACAGTGGGAGGCAGATGTCTGCTTCTTCTTTCTAAATCTTGATGGCTCTGACAACACTACAGCAACGCAGCGCTTGTCAGTTTGTCACATAGCAGCAACACCTGCTACTTTGGCCTGGGAGGCCAAAAACCAGAGCACAGTTTTGGACTGCTTTCTTAATCCTGCTCCCAGTGGGTTTCTCGATGTTACCGCCTGCTCCTGCAAGATGTTTGTGTCCACTGCACGCAACAGTGAGAAACACAAATGGGAGCATTCGGACACAAGTATTGCCTGAGTACAGCATCGACAATCAGTTTCCCATCCAGTTTCATATTTTAAAACGGCTCAGTCTAATCTTTGTTTATGAAATGTCAATGTTTCAGCATGAGGGATACCAGAGATTCAAATATGTTTCATGATCTACTGTATGAAAGTAGATTAAATATAGATGGTTCACATGTCACCATCATGTAAACACACAGTTCTACACCGTAACCATTAGTTGCAGGGGACAATCGGAAGCTCTCATCTGTTAAGTATGTTATACAGTTTATAGCCCCTTATGAGGCTGAGGGTGCCGTCAAATTCACAGTGACTGAAATGCGTCGTTCACAAGGGACTTTTTTTTACCACAGTGGTAAGTAAGTGGTGCATTATTGCGTGTAGAATTAACAGAACGCCATCCCATGGCTAACTCTAACCCCAACCGCTATCTTTCTTTTATATATACAGTACTGTAAATGCTGCAGAGGGCGGAACGTGTTTCAATTGAAAAACCTAATGCATCAACATGCAACACTAAAGGCTGCCTTATGCGTTACCATAGAATGCTAAAGTCCACTCTCCAAACATCAGTGTATTGCACCATGGGAGACAGGATGTGTCAGAAAGGAAGTAAACGTACAGAAAGGAAGTTAAAAAAAACCTCAAATATTCTGTAGTGTTGTCAACTCATGGTGCCGCCACCTGGTTGTCTGCACTGGAGTCTCCTGTCTTTCTAAACACCATCACACCTCAGTGAAGAAAATCTATATTGGTGGCCTAAGATGTAAAGCTAGAAGTCTGCAACTGACATCACCAACAAATCTGCTTATTGGGTTAGCACATGCACGACTCACTTACCACGTGGAGGTGGCGGTGTGTCTCTGACTGCAGAAGTATCTGCGGCACTTTCATCGATTGAGACACGCTTTTCACAAAAGCTTGTGCCGCAACGGCGTCGCTAGATTTGTCGCAGATCCATTTCACAATAAAAGTTGCCAAAACGGCACATTTCATGAGTCAAGCAAGTTGGGAACAATGGATGAAAGGAGGTTATAAATTTGGCTATATTCTCCAAGGAGGAATGGATCAAAGTCCTATTGAGAACTATTGAGATAAGCACGCAGATACCGCAAAACGCTTAACAAAAATGTTCCGTCAAACTTGACATGGTACTTTATACAGGTCACAAGTACATCGAGAAAGATTGACCACTACTTGTGTTGACCTCATTAAATCTTTGGGCAACTCTGGTTTAGATGTTTTTCTATTCTTCTAAGGTTTGGAAAATGTTTGGAATGCAGATTTTCTCAAAAAAGTCGAGCGTAGCCCTAATTCTGACTGAAATGATGTCTGACGCGGTCGCCGCGGACCATGAGACGTTTTCGCTTCACTCTTGTAACGTGTCCTCTGTGGACATCCAACAACAAGGCAGGGAGGCAGATGGTGCAGCTGCTTCCAATTTCTCTATGAATGAGTCTGGGAAAACACAACTGATCAATAGGCGGTAATAAGAAAGGCACACCCGAATTTTAGACAGTCTATTTACCCTGTCAACATCTGCCAAGGGTGGAGTCTTTACATCCCCTTTTTTATCTTCAGTGATGCTTTATGAAGGATGTTAAAAGTGTCAAGCAGTGTTACACGTGTCCTTGGTCATCATTGATTCAACGTTTACTTCAAGGATCCGAGGTGGTGTCTGAAGAGAACCCTGCTAACCAGCTCCGCCCACGCCTGAAAAATGCTCTTAAGTCTTTCACCAGTTGCTTCGCCAGACCATGCCAATAGAAAGGTGAGTAATGAGAGATGAAAACTTAAGGCCACTGGAGTCGTTTATTATTCACAAAATGGCAGCTATTGAATATTCAGGTATGAACCATCTGCCAACTTAAATTCTTCTCAGACTAAACCTCGAGACAGGAATGAGGTCATGACAGACCCAACGGTCAAAGCAATGACTGAGACCATTAAATATTAAGAAGAAAAAAAAAGACAAACACATTTGTTAAGCATTTAATCGTCTTAAACTCTCACTACATGAGTTTTTAATTCCCTCTTGGTTCACCCCTTGTGTTTTAGAAGAGCTAACATCTGCTAACACAAGATAATTTATGGCTGGGGGAAGTAGCTCTGCACAATTTGCAATCAGATTCTGGCGTCGAGCAGCTTAACCTGCTGTAGGTTTCAGCCGACTATTTCACACGATTGATCATGATGATCAAACTGCATATTAAAAAGTCTGTCATGTTTGTTGGGTGAAACAAGGTTGCGAGACAGGTTTAGTGTAGACTATCTCATTCATAAATGCCCTCCTTGACATAACCATACTCTTAACCACAGCTGTCAAAAAAAATAAAAAAATGGCCGGGGGATTTCTAGGGGAATGGAGAGTTCTGGTGGTGGGATGGGGGTTGTGTCCAAGCTACTGAAGCATCACTGAAAGTTGTTTTAGGAGCAGGCTTCCACGGCCAGATTAACACAAAGGATACAAGATCTGGCACTTAATTCTAAGAACAAAGAAGAAGACAAAGTGAAGTCCAAGAGTGGAGGGAGGAGCTCATATGTAGACAAATCACCTGCAGAAGGATGAACTGAAAATGATTATTTGTACATCAAGAGGGTGCAGTTTGAAAGTGTTGCCAGTTAGTGGGGTGGAATACAAGATTGTTGAGGCCGGATGAACGCTGTGCAGAGTTCAAGGAAAAGACAACGCTATCGCTGGGTGGCGAGGGAGAATTTCCGGTGGAGTTGGAAGTGGCTTGGTCTAGCGGACATGCAAAAAAGTTCTTAGCTCTGTGACACTCAGCGGGACACTGAAAGGCATCTGACTGTCATGATCTGTTAACTCACATGGTGAAAAGGAAAGCTTTCAGTTTCAAAGGTCCCAGTCATGTGCATGTTTTCAGGACAGAACCCTGAAATTATTGGGAAATTATTGTTGTTCAAACACAACAAAGATGTGCGGTTTCCTTTCTTGAAGACTGGATCTTTGCTATTCTGAAGAACAAAGACTTTTATTAACTGGTGAACAACAGTTTAATGCATTTATTGAACAAATTCCCGCGCAGAACAATGTCTTGTTTTCCTCCGTGGAGGGTTAAACATTCAGCTTTTGACTCACCGCCCCCTTCCTTCTAGTAAAGTGGGATTATTAACTCTTGAACAATTATTGACTGCAGTTGTTTTGATGCCCATTTTAGGTGACTCTCATTAAGTTCCTGAAGGTGAAGGGTTCGTGAGAGTAGCTCAGAAACATGGTGAGTTCCTAGAAATGGAATTTGTCAGCTAAGACAGCAATAGAGGGACAAAGCAGTGACCCAGTGGAATTGCAGAACCCACCTATGGAATGATGCATGGCCAAGCGCTTCAGGAATGCAGGCACAAAAGAAGGACAACTTGGGACCAAAGCCGAGAACAATGAGGTCACATGTTTAATAGTGGCTTTGCGAAGCTTGTTCCCCTCCCTGTGCACGCTCTGTCCCGCAAGTCTTCCCAGAATTGATATTAATGATGATTAAAATGACGAAAGGGTGAGGAGGGAAAGTGTTCGGGAGACGGTTGAGATTGTCACCTTTTCCTTAAGCGTCCGTCCGGTCGAACAGCTGGACAAGCATGTGCTTTTCCGTCCGCAAGCAGAGAAAGCTGTCAGACAATCAGTCACCTGATTACCAACAGCTGCAGCGTTAAATTGCTTCAATTGAGGAAAAGGACAAGACGAAACAGTGACCACAACAGCAACTAAAATAAAGCTAGGAAACTGTGATGTGTTCACTCATCTTGGATCCACAACTGCACGTTGCTGCCAGGCTGAAAGTATGAAAAGGGACGTCGAAGGTTGCTATCATGTGTGACGGGGTGAAAAAGTGTCTGAGATCATGGATGGTCCTTGTCTTTTGCCATGAGTCAAATCGTTTTTATAAAGCAAAACTAAACCCCCGAGTGGCAACACAAAATCAGATGAGCAAAACTGCTCAGTGACAACACAGTACTTTCTTTGTTTCCATTTTTAAAGGTGTTACCTGCTGATACCATGAAATCGAGTGCTTTAGTCCAGTCGCACTAAGTCATGGTGCATAGCTACTTCACATAGCTATATATTGCCAAGAGTTTGAACTATGAAACAGAATGCTGTGCTGTATGGGAAGCCTTCTTTCACTCAGCTAACTTTATTGCATTCTAATTTGCAAAGTGGATCGCTGACATGTCCTAAGGTGCATTGTGGGTATCAACTGTCCAGTCGCTCAAGTCATCTGCAACTGTGTGGATGACTTTTTTCTTGATGTGGGAACCATTAAGAAAGGATACATTTTGTTCAGTCCTTGTCAACACAGTGGTGGAGTTGGATTAACCGGTTCAATGCGTACTCTCTTTTTGTGTGTGAGCTAGTTGGACACAGTTGATATGGTTGAGATTGTCTGAATTGTTTGGTCCTCTCTTTGTGTCTCAGTTGGACAGCACCCAAAATAAAAGGAAAGCGATCATAACAACAAGTTTGAAGGGTTTTAAAGGGGCTGATCTTTTGCCACGTCTCCCACCAGGCACTGACATTTTCAGCCTCTGTCCTCACTCCCCACTAGTCAACATCACACACCCCGTATTCATCATCATCATTTCCAGAACTACTATATTACCTTAAATGTTCATGGCATTGAAATTCTGTGTGAAAGTCTTTGGTCTTTTCAAATTTGAACGTCAATAAGAACCAGTTGCTAAAGAATTCTCTAGGGGCGTCCACCTAGAGGACAGCTTTAGAAGTAAAGATGAGTGATGATACATGCTAGGTGTACAGACTAGAGTGGTACACCAAACATATATATATATATATATGTTATACTCATATATTTCTCCTTATATTGTATCATGCAAGTTCTGCACATTGATCCACTGAAGCTCATGGATGGAAGTCACTTTTCTCATAACACTGGGCGAACGATGCATATTTTGGTCAAGGACAGTCTGCTTTCTGTCGGACTGAATTTTTCAACGCGCATGAGTCATGCACGCCGTCTCTGACAGTCAGTGGCACTCTGTTTGAACTTGATTTTGTGAGGGAGTAACACTGCTTATTCAATGCCTGCACAGGGTGGAAACACAAAACGCCTGAACTCCCGGTAGCCTCAAGAAGCTAATTGTTTTTGCCATCCACAAACTTTTCCCCTCTTTTTTTTGCTTTGAAACTGATTGGGGTCTCCGTCGTTTCCCCTTGCCGCCTCCGATTGCGCCCCACAATCCCACTCTTTAGTATAACAGAGTAAATTGGTTGACAGCCTGAACAGTGCTCTCACCTTCTGGTGGCTAACTGAGCCCCCAAGGCCTGATTACGCTTCCTCTGCTCAGCTCCGAACCCACTGCAGTCGTAAGGAGAGTCATCACTCTTGCCTACACCAAGGTGATTTAATGTTTCGCAAGTGGGACGGGATATGGTCGAAGAACATTACCTTCTGTACACACAACATCGATTGTACAACTGTCCACCCTGCACCAGGGACTTCTCCAATGTTGTTCTTTCTGTTCAACTCTCTTCCTTCTCTCAAATAACTCTTGGGAGGAGTGCTTCTTATCCGAGCTGGGTTTCTAGGAAACGGGGGTTTTACATATGGAGAAAATTGCGGGACCTTTCAAGAAAACATTCCAATTATGACGCTAGTTTGTGGACAAGGAATTGATGATATTATTGTTTCATTTATAGCTTCAGTCTGTTAAGATGGATCAGTGAAGTTTACATTTTTTATTAAAAAAAAAAAAAAAGCATTCCAAATAGAGGTATATAATTGAAGTACTATTTCATACATTTACATGAGGAAAAATCTATTTTTCCAATCTAATGGAGAGACGTGATAAAGCAGAAAACGGAGCGAACAGAACCAACTAAGGAGGCGGCAGAAAGAAGATCAAGAACGCACAGAATTTAGAAATAAATAACAAGAGCACGAGAGAACGGAGGGTCAAAGGAGAGTTTACAGTGAGGATGCGAAGCAACCATCTGGCAGAGCAGACTGGAACGCATGTGTAGAAATCAGTGGAGTCTGATCAGTGCAATGGGATCCAGCCTCAATGCTGTGGGGCTGAAGAGAGAGAGAAGGAACAGGAAACGACACACAGGAACACAGCAAATAACAAAATAAAAGCACAAGAGTAACAACACATGTTCAACTGTTCACACAGTTGAAAGAGAAGACATCTGAGCTCTTGGATGCAGATGAGAGGATACGTGGGACTAGGGAGGAAGCAGAAGGCAGGTGGTCGAGGATGACTTGCTGTGTCAAAGCCAGTTGGAAAAGCCAAAAGAAGCTTCATATTGTTGAGCCAATATTGTCCACCAGTCAGCTACCAAGTGCAGGGCAAGGCCAGGAAACAATCACCTTCACCGATGGGGTTTAACTTGCTTTGTTTCGTCCACAGTTTGTAGCTTTGTTTGTTTGTAGCTTGTAGTTTTTTCTGCTAATTTGGGAGACGACTGGACAGAGTCAAAATTTGAAAGACCAACCAAACACCTCTGAAGTGAATGACTGAAATCGGATGTGATTGTTCACCAGGTTATGTTACGTAGGGCATCACTGGCCTCTACTCAAACACTGGCTGCTGAAAGAAGACAAAGAATTGACGTCGCAATTTTTATAAACCCACAAATCATAATACAAAATGTATCAAAGTTTGCAAAGCGACCAACTGTAGGGACTGTGTGTCTCTAAATCATCTGACCAAGAGCAGTCTGTGTTTGTAAATGAATTCTGAAGTGAAGAAATGAAAAACTATCGAGACAACTTCTTTAAAAATGAATATCACATATCGCCATCATAACATCAAATCAAAACAAAATAGAATTAAGGACATGAACCCGTTTTGTAAAACCATGCCTATTTTAATGGGTTAATTAGTGGCAGGACAGTTAATATATCTATAAAAAAATCATCTGGAGTTAATTGGAGCCTTTCCTTCGGTCGTTCGGCTTGGTGACTTTGGTGGTCTGGTTGGATTTAGAAGGGGATTATTCCCTTTTGTAGCAAGCTTTTAGAGGACACGAGACCATCACACATTAACTTGTGTGAAACTGTTGTTTTGTGTTTGTCTGCATTTTATTTTAATGCCTCTTTGGCTTCTTTTTGAAAATTAGTTGACCTCAGACCCAGCAATTCTTATAAATAAATCAAAAAATAAAATAAAATACAAATAAAAACAGAACAAAAAAAAGGATCTGATTTAGTCAACAAAATCTGAGGCTACATCGCCACACTGATTCTCGTCACCCACTGTTTTCGTGGGCGAGTTCCTGAAAAGTTGTGTGCCAATGTGTATGCCCTGTGTGCCAATGTGTATGCCAGTATATACAGTACTTTCCTGTGTGGGTGTTCGTCTCGGACTGATCTACAGCAACACTTTTTCTAAATTTCAATAGACTCGAAAGACTATCAAGAACTATAAGCTTAACAGACACACACTTGGTTTCATTCATTTGCTTGTCTTGAGCAGAAAAAAACGCTCACAGACACATTTATAAATGTCCTACCTAAATGTCTACCTTGAACCAACCCATCCTCACTCCCATGGCGTCATACGTTGATGATGGGAAAGTGGCCTTTTGCTCGCTATTCTGACGAAAAGGGCAGCCTTCAGAGTCGAATGTTGACGCATTGGCAGCGCAACACGTGAAAATTAGGTTGGGTAAGATATCAATCCACCATCCACACTGCCCCACCTGGAACGCTACAGAAGGAAAACATTATTTCAATCCTTTGAAACATCTATGTATGAGTAACATTCAACGCTGAAGGCAGCCTTTTTCGTTAGCATAGGATGCAAAGGGCAACTTTCCCAACGCCTATATAATGCGCCATGGGTGTGAAGATGAATTGCTTGAAGATACAAGTAACATCCGACTTACGACCTGATCGACTTACGTCCACCTGTCCTTACGACCACAGCCAGCAGATGCTTTTTTTTTTTTTTTAATTCAATGTCTGGCACCGCAGCACGTAGCAGCCCAGCAACACATACGACAATTATGGCAGCCAGATGGCATCGCGTACAACAGTATCCCAGCATCTCACACACAGCGATCTACCACTACAGTAGCACCTATAACCCTCACGTCGGCTATTTTGAATGGCATTTGACTTATGTCCAATCTGACTTACAACCAGTTGGTCGGAACCGATCCGAGTCGTAAGTTGGATGTTACTTGTATAGATGTTTTCTGGCTGTAGCTTAACTTTAGTTAGGTACGGCTCATGACACAGAAAAATCACAAACCAAATACTATCAGTAAGCACATGACATGCTGCATATATTTTAGTGTGAGTCAACACAGTTCCTATATCTGAGGAAGAAGAGTGAAGAGCTGTGTTTTGTCAATGCTGATCACCATTCTGAAATCAAACCCAAGCTAATGTTCTGCGTTTTTGTTCCCAGGGTACAAGAAGCACCTCACCGCTCACATTCCAGACCATGATTGAAACGCTGTGCCATCTCCGTTTTGCACGATTTGCAATCTAAAGACCTGTTGCATCCCTGAGTTATGTCCATTCCAAATGCAGGTGCAAAAAAAAAAAAAAAGAAAGAAAGCAAAACGTCCGGATAAACACTAGAGTGACGCTTCCTGTCATCAGGTGGATGCGTTAACCCATCGAGATGCTTGCAGGGTGAAACCTTTCAAGCCAAGGTGTTGTTCTGGAACATAGGGGTGAGATCAAAGTCCTGCTGCGCTTTCTGGCTGCGTCTTGTTTTCCTGTATCGCCACAATCTAGATGTAAACACAGCTGCCGTTAAGGAAATCATGCGTAGCCCATATATAAGCTATGGGAGATGACTTTTGACCTGCCAGGAGAAGCAAAGCCGCCCTGACTTGGGACAAACCATCGGGCAGAACTGTCTTGCTCATCTCACTGTTGGCTTTCACTTTCAAACAGATCTTTGAGGTCACTCAAAGATCTGGCCGTGTAGCATTCCCGATGAGATAAAAGTAGGGTTATGCAATTTTAAAGCTCGTCCTTACACAGCTCTGCCGTTTTAGCCACAGATGAATGCGTTAGCTCGGGAACAGCGTTCTGGGATGACATCATCTTCGAGTGGATAAGAGTGAGTCACCGCACAAGAACTCATGACCCTCATCCTCCTCAGACGTGATGCACAGGATAAAGCAAAAGGGCACAAAGGCTGGTGGAGGCAACACCAATAATGGCTAGGTAAATACGGATGAGGTTGATAAGAACGGATTGTCGCTCGGGAAAAGGTGGAATAATAAAAAGAACAATAGCTGGAGAGGAAGAGCTGAAGTGGATCGTCGCTGGGTTTTCCCATAAAACCTGAGAAGGAGGACTGCGTGAGGGTGGCTCACAGCGAGGGCCAGAATGAGAAAACACAGCAAGGATAGCATGACATCCAAAACAAACCTTTATGCAACTCCAAAGGAGAGAATAGAGTTTGTCCACTACTTCTTTCAGACCGAATGAAAAGTTTGGGAATGCTTTTGATTTGGAAACGGCGGAAATTAAATCTGACCACCCTGAGTTTCCACTTTTAGCTGGACTAACAGGGCCACCATGAACTGGTGGAAAACCGATGCACCGCTCGAATACATAAATACGCAATGAGCTAGAACTGCTCTTCGTCCAGTTTACGGTTACCAGACAAGGTGAGAAGTGGTTTGTATTTCAATGCCCCGCCATCTTATCCGGGGTAATCTACACCAGTCGGTTTGAACCCTGTGCGGTAAAGATTGTTAAACAGGCTCTGGCTTTTACCACACGATCAAGTTTATTGTCGTGTAGGGTTGCGATCAGGATAATGGCTGATTGTGGTTTTGCAGTAAACAGCTCTGAAACGTAGATGTGGTCACTCAAGAGAGTTTCTTATTTTCTCTCGCTCAGCTGTGATGCCGACACACACTTATTAAATTCAGTTCTCACTGGAAGCTTTTTTACGTTTCACATGAATTGAAACAACAACCTGGGAAGCAGGCGCCGTCTGGAGATTGTGTGTGGGGAACATTAGTGCCCTCCTTCTCCATCTTTCGGGAAACTTATGTCTCACATGCTCTTTCAAATGACCAGGGCCTGCAAGCGCCAAATACTGACCGATGTGTCATCATTCAGCCTCCAACCACAGCAAATTTCAAGGTCTAACACAAAGACATCTCTTGCCAGCTACTTTTTGGGGAGTTGGGGGTCATGGATTTCTATTGAGGGTTGTTTGAAAAGAATGATCTGATTTCATGGCATGAGTCAGTGTCCATTTGGAAAGGACTTTTCTGAGTTTTGAAGGAAACATGACTGAAGGGCAAGCCTATTTTGTTTGTTCCAAAATTGTCTCTTCACGTCACTGTAAGCAGATTTGCATCACATTTCAACAAAATGGAGTGTCGCAGTTTTGGATCCTCATCCTTTTTTTTTTTTTTTTTTTTAATGGAGAAGTGCCCGAAAGACATTGTGGTCGGAAGGGGGGCCTGGATCTAGATCTTTGTGCTCGGCCTGCAAGACCCCACAGTGTGTGGGCTCATCCAATACAGACAAAATGTTTTTTTTTTTTACAGTACACATCATCCAGTGGGGCCAGTAGGCTCCTAATGTGCCTCCTAGCTGGTCTACTAAGCAGTGATGATACCATTCTATGAGAGAGGGAAAGGTTTTGTTTTGCTGCAATGACTTATGGGTGGCAAAACACTAAATTTTTTTCATGTATTAAGTGGGAATATCATATTGTATCATAAAACATGCAGTGTCGTGTCAATTATGATGATGTAACAAAGGCATTTTGGCCACCATGACTGAAGCTGGTGGCTAAATGATGTAGCATATTATGCAAACCTGCTGGTTCCAAATTCTTTACATAGATATATGCTTTTGTCTTCACCTGCTAAAATATCTACATGTCTAAATTTACTCCCTCTGGGATCAAATCTCATACAAATAGGTTCACATGAAAACAGAGTATTTAAATGTTTACTATTTCAAAGCCCACCTTCTAGCGTAATGAGTCGATGGGTTTTACATTATTCAAAGAAACTCCCTCAAGCAGAGGGGGGTCAGTCTAGCAGCTGGAACTGTGCTGGAAGTTGGCTGGAACTGTGCTGGAACTGTGCTGGACCTGTGCTGAACTGCTCCTACTGTATCTCGTATTAGACGTTTGCAGTGGCCAAACTCGTGTGCAACTATTGTGAAGAAACTCTGCAGGGGACTGTAGAGGTGCTGGTTCTGCTGTAGGAAGCTCTGGTCGCTCTGGGGTGTCGGTCAGAACACAATGAATGGAGATGGAGGTCCGGTTCAAATCCTTTACTGGAGGCGCAGTAAAAAGTATTAACACTGATCTTTAGAAGGATGTGGGTGTGGATGCAATTAGGTGTGTGCAACAGAAGAACCATCAACAATGAATATACATAAATACACAATATCTACAAAGAATGAGTCTTAACATCAATATTAAGACTACAATTCAACCAACAAACTATTAATAAACGGTAAACATATCCACAATTAAATAATGCAAACATCCCAAACGTGGGGAAAAATAGACTGAAATGAACCCAATTTAAGATCAAAGGATCCGCTACAGCGAGTCCGTCTACACCGCGAGGTAGATAACTGGGCCCATACCACGTTGGAGACAGCGCAACACAACGCTCCACGTACGAACCGCCGGCCCCACTCTTAGCACTGAAACAGCAAATAACACAAATGCGCAGCGAATACTTGTAGGAATATCCTGAATGAAACGTACGTTAGTCAAGAACGCACCATGACACATCCACTCTACCCAACAACTTCCAGCAAAAGAATGAGTTCCGCGATCACAACGTCAGTAGATTGCGCGACGCTCCTCCCAACCAAAACTTTTAAAGGAACAGCACTCACCCATACTGAACAAAAGGGTAAAACCTCACACTGGAACCTTTCTAACAGCAACGGTGTAGTGCGGTTTTAGGAAAGGCAAATCCTCTCCCTCACGACTGAACACGCACTTCTTTACCTTTCAATAGTTAGCCACAGTAAAAAACGTTGCTCCATCCCTGAGTGGCACAGGTTACAGTGTGGTGCGTCATCAATCCCATGGTCCTTTGTTGTTAAACAACAGGTAACATACTGTATTTTAAAATGTAAATTACTCTCAACTTTGGTCTTTTACACATCACCATACGTTAAGGTGACACTTGAACTTGTGTTAAATATTGAGCACAAGTCATCGTCTTGTAAAGGAATCAGTGTTCAGTAGTCAAGTATATGATAAACAAAACAAACAAACAAAACCCTTGACTTTTGGCAAGTTTAAAAGACCTTGGGAAACTTCTCAGCAAACATGACACCAGGGCTGTGTGATGTCTACTGTTGTGGATAAAGCTTGAGCCTTTCCTCGGATTCCCCTCCAAAATACACTTGACTCATCTTCTCAAGATGGCGGGACGCTATTCCCCACAGATCTTCGATGGAAATTGATATTGGCGTGGGACTGGGGATGTGTCATCCAAACAAGTGTGCAGTCTGTCTGTGAGAATGTGTGAGCGCTGGGAAAAAATTAAACATCTGCCATGACCCTTTAGTTGCCTGCCAAATACAGCAGTGGTAAAACTATTCATGTAGTCCTCCGTTTAGATCTGTTTTACATCCACTGCAGGTGAATATGTGCATACAATGTCCTTGTGCAGGAAGCATGATCATCGCCAAAAATAGACGGGTCAACACCAGAAGCACCTCAATAACACTGGTGAGATTTTTCAAATTAAAATGCACAATGACAATCTCTAGTGTATATAACATGCTGAATTAATATATCAATAAATATGCTTTTGTCTGTGTGTATTTATGAGATTAGTTACATTACTTTATTGCTGAATTTATTCAGTCATTTTCTTTTATTATTATGTCGTTCCCCCAAGTCACTGCAGTACTGTAGTATTAGTATATTTGGATGTAGACAGATTTTTATGTCATAAAAGTAGCACCGCATTGACCACATTTTCTTGTTTTGGCTGATGTATTGATCAATCTGTATTTCAGTGGTCTTGAATGTATCACAATATAACAGCAATTTATCATGCATTTAATGTGAAGCATCTTCTGCTGCCAAATGGGACTTTTGAGTGGAAAGAGCATTTATTTCCCACCAGGATTTTCTTCCGGAGTTGCTCTAGTTTTGAGAAACAGTTCATGTCATTGGGAGTTCCTCTGATGGGGTTATTGCTCTCATAATGCCAGACTACGACTCCTAAATTGTCAGTTTTGACAAATGACTTCCAGGATTTTTCCGAAGGTGAACTATACTGGCATGTCCGGAATCCCCGACTGGGTGCGCCCTTTCACTTTGTTCCCATCTCGACCACCATGTCATGCTAAATAATTCTCTCCGCACTCAAAGAAAAAAAAAAAGGTAAAAGATACCGCAGGTGGTTTTTAGTATCGCTGTGTCAGCTCTAGCGGAAAGTGGACGCTTCATTGTCCAGCCAGAATGCAGTAACACAGGAACACTTAGTTCTCTCCCCAACAGGACCTTCGGCCTCCTCCAGCTGTGCTGCAGAACACCCGCTGAGCGCAGTGCGTCCAATAGTGTGAAAGACAAGAGAGCACTCCCTTCAGTTCTCGGCGGAGGAAACGGCAGATGACTTGGCTGATGTGTTTCTGATCACACACCCTGCTGACTGTCCTGTGCTGTTCCTAATGTGTGCTCTTCCTAATCCCCAGATTTCCCTCCCCGAGCTCCCGGTAACCAGCAGTTATGTCTGTCAACACATGTTCATGTTTCTATTGACAGTTTTATTAAAACACATCACTCACACAGACTATTTTTTATGTTATTTTATTCATTTATTTTGCAACACAACCACTCAAAGCGACCACTATAATCCCACCTTGAGCACGGATCTGATAACAGCTTCTTTCATACAGCTATTGTGAAGTAGTGAAAAGCCTGTGTATTTTTCACAAACACCAAGCCAAGAGGGCAATTTCCCTTGGAGTCAAACCATACGTGTACAATCATTTCCTTCACGCCAAACATGACAGCATTACCATAAATAATTCAATAAAATTAAAAAAACAAAAAACATAAATAAATAAAACAAAAACATGTTTTGCATGCCACTCTTTGTGTCCACAGGTATAAATTTATAAAAGTTAGAAAAAAAAACCCCATTTTTTAAAATTTCATTGCCTACTGTCACATTTTTCTTAAAAGTAAAGATTAATCTTTTTTGTGACCATTTTTCATCTTATTTATTGATGTATTTATTGATCACATGGCAGCACTTTTTGTCATTGCTACCAACTTTATTTAAGGAATTCTTATGCTCGCTTAATTTACATGTTTACTCTGCCTAAGTGACACAGAAATGAATAATGTCATCACAATAATTCAAAAATGATAAATAGAAAGTTGATTCTGATGCTGATTCTGATGAATAAATACATTTTAAAATTAAAATATGGTCATAAAAATAGGTAAGAAAAATTGGGCAATTTACTTATGTTGTAGTTATTTATTTCTGCATTTAATAAATAGATGTTTTTTTTGCGATCAGGTGGTTGCTTTATGTGCTAATTTAGTTTTGTATACAATAGTCTCTTTAGACCATGTACCGGGTTGAAAGAGTCAAGTCGCAATCGACTTCTGAATGGTGACAAACAATGCAATATTCGGATCTGGCTCCCGGCGACAATGCAATGCTCCTTGTTGCTAGCTCTCCATGCAAATCTGGACATTCACACTGACCTGACTAGTGTGTTTGATTTGCCACACTCCAACACTCATGATCTCTCCCAGAGAATCTCAATCATCTGGGATGTCTTTCAAACCTCAGTTATAGAACCAAATACATATTTCTTTCGTTCTGCACAGCAGTGGAACGCTTGGCAACATCAAACCATCTTCTTGCGACCAGACTGTTTTGATATTTAAAAGTGCTTGGACTTAAAAGCTGCATTTTCTACGGTTAAGTTTAGTCTGCAGTAAATAGAGAATGTCAAACAACATTACGAGATGGAACTGGTTTTCGAAATCCTGATGGAAGAATCTGGTGGAATCTGAAACACCGCAGCGCAGGAGCACGTTACCCCGAATTAGATCGCAGCGAAACAAATATTTAAACACCAAGTGAGGTGATAAAACGGACAAGCAAGGTCGTGGTTGGATTTTTGGGTTGAATGTGGTGCCCCAAAAAATCATTATGGGATGGCATTATAAAAGGAAATGACATTACTACGCACAGAAAATGCTGACTGCATTGTGAGCGCAAAAACAGA
Source organism: Synchiropus splendidus (assembly GCF_027744825.2). Lineage (NCBI taxonomy): Eukaryota > Metazoa > Chordata > Actinopteri > Syngnathiformes > Callionymidae > Synchiropus > Synchiropus splendidus. Next base: position 10,924,029 of record NC_071343.1, on the reverse strand, counting down.
TCTCACTTTAAGTTTAGAGTTTGTTTGGACAAATTCTTCACCACAAAAGCATTCAGAAAGTGCGTACCTCCGCTAAGTTACTCAATCACCATTTTTAAAATCCCAATATTATTGCTGTACATTCATTCTAATTGTGTATTTCCAAGTTTGTGTCATTGCAGCATGACTATAAGTGCAAGAAGACAGCAGGTACCAGTTGCTTTACGGAACTCACTCTCACAACAGTGAAGTGAAGAAGTTGCAACTTTTTTTTTAAAGCTCATGACTTTTCATGATAAGCTACAACACTGCCAGAAATGCGGTAATGTATATTTGCCAAAGGTCATGATCATGCATAGTTGGAGCTAAAACACATCTGATTCTTTATGGTGTTAGTATAGTATAAAGAAAAAAAGTATAAAGAAAGTGATCAATGAACTCCTCAATGTGTTCTGGAGGAAACCAGAGTGCTGAGAGTTGCTTGACCACATAGGGATACTGCATTGTGCAGACATATTCTGAGAACTAAATTTCTTATGGTTCTTTCACTCTGGCACCATTAGATATGGTGGTGTTTAAGGTCCATTTATGCTCCTTTTACGTATGTACCCATCAATGTGTTCTTTACGTTATTGCTGTTCACCAATATATCCACAAGGAGGGGCAGGCCGCAGTCAGAAGTTTATGACAATGACAAACATCCAAATACAACATGGAGACTGTGGAAAAAGTATTGATAACGTATCTCGTACCTTGTAGGAGGCGACTGGAGGACGGAGAATTTCCGCCACTGTTTTGTCTTTTTCGTGTCTTAGTAGAGCTACGTATCGGGTAGTAACAGCAACACTGCCCCCACGGTTTCTAGTGGTACTGCACTGTATTCGTAAGTTTTGTGGAATGCGGTACGTACAGTAACGTTAAGCATAAATGGGCTTTCAAGCTTACCACCGCGGTCGATATCTTATATATCGTGGTGCCCTTTAAAGCATTGCCTCAAGTCCTCAAAAGAGTAGTCGATTTGTCACAGGCTTCTGTTGCACGATTCTCAACTACCTCATGGTGATATTTGCAAAGTTATTAGCTTATTATAATGGTTTTAAAACTGTTGTGAAGTCAGAGACAATTTATGGCTTTTAAGAATACAAGCAAGTGTAAGTGGACACAGATTTACCCCCCAAATAGAGTCAGGCAGAGGGAGGGCGCGTTTGATTTACCCTGCCTCCGATGAGTTCCAGTGAACACGCGAGGCCTGCCGGGCGCTGGGTTTCACTGCGGCGCAAATGATGAAGGAGCTGTGTCAGCAGGAGGGAGAGGGAATTCCCACATATGAAAGAAGATAACTATTCAGCAGAGTTCAGTGCATTTTGTTGGTCTTAATAAATTCCCCCCCAAAACCAAAATCCATCTGAGCGCCAAACCGCTGCAGCCACAGATGATATTCCAATCAAAACCTCATCACGGTTTTTCCCATAAAATGCTGTTCAGTCCAAGAAAAAAAAGTCAGTCGTATCCTGTACGTACACTCTGTGAAGAGATGTTTCATCTGGGGTCGGGAACATTATCCTCTCTAAAGTGCTCATCAGCAGTTTTTGACTGATTTGTAGACAGCATGTGTTATATTCTACAGTATTAAAATCAGATTCTGCTTGTTCATGTCGCAAAAAAGACGTCTCACATTTTTACTGTCAGATTCAGATGACTTTCCCAGGACATGCAAATTTCCTTCACCAAAATTTCACCTTGGAATCACATCATGACGAAGATGCCGAACTCGGCTCGAGTTTTATGCGACTACGCCTGAACCTATCATATTGCATTGGAGTGGGTGGAGGAGTGGACAGGGTGGAAGGGATTGACCAACCCAACCGAAGCACTTGTAGGCAAAGCAAGAATGAAGTCAACTGAAATGAAGTCCCTGAGGATTATGTCTTTTTCCTACCCTTTTGGGGAGCTTTTATTGAAACAACTGGGTTCGATCTCAGGTATTTGAATTGAAGCTCTTCGTATTATATTCCAGTCATTTCAAACAGTGATGGGCTGGTGAGGCATCATAAAGCTTTGTGATCCTTTTTTAAGGCTCAGTCGGTGGCGCTCTTGGTTTAAAAATGAGGTGAGGTTTCACTGACATAGCTGTTTGATGCCAAAGATTTGAGCACAGGAAGTGCCATCTAGCAGGCTCTGAAAATCATGACACTGTTTCGCCCATCGCTGTTTTTATTGACCCATATGTAATGACTGATATGTCTGTTAAAGTGGGTGCCACTTGTCACCCCCTACTCCTCCATCTGTCAGTCTCTCTGCCATGATGCTGTGAAAATGTAGAGGTGTGGCATCAAGACGGGGTTGGACTCAAAAAGGTTTGCATCGTTGCTAAAATTGGTGAGAAATGTTGATCAATATAACTTCCACAGTAACATAAATGTTAAACAAACGAAAGTTATGCATCATGTGTAGATATTTCAGAGACAACTTTTATAGATCAAAAAGGTTCTGATCAGCATGATGAAATAAGGGTTAGTGCTGCAGCCTGGGAAACAATGGTGAGTCCGGACTGAGGACACCTTTTCACCAGACAGTTGTCTCAGGTGTTTAGTCACACATCTAACTGGCTAAACTGTGTGTGCTTGATCAGATGAAACAAAAACCTGCACCACCGCGGCCCTCTGGCGACCACATTGCCCACCCCTGGTTTGGAGCAGGCCTGTGTCCTTTCTGTACCCCCCATGCTTGCATTGGTGTCCTTCAGGCAGCCGAGCTTCCTACCACAGTCAAGAAGCATGTAGCCTAGCTAGGACTCCAAACTGTCTTGCCCCATATAGCTGGGATTGGCCCCAGCCCATTTTGGCTTTGCTTGTCTCCACTTGAATTAGTAGCTTCAATGGTTTTCTTTATATTTCTATTTAGGGCTGTCAATACTTTAATTTCTGATACAAGTAACATTCGATTTCGCTTCCAACCAACCGCCCGTAAGTCTTGGACGTAAGTGGAATGCCATTCAAAATAGCCGACGCGAGGGTTATAGGTGCTACTGTAGTGGTAGATGGCTGTGTGAGAGTGACATGCTGGGACACTGTGCTGCCGTAACTGTCGTATGCGTTGTCAACTAGATGCCACAATTGTCGTACGTGTTGCCAGGCTGCTACGTGCTGCGGTGCCACACAGAAAAAAAAACGACGTGGTCGTAAGTATAGATGGATCTAAGTCGAGCAGGTTTTTAAGTCGGATTTTACTTGTATAGCTTTTGGAGTTTTTGCTTTGATGGTAGAAGAAAATTATAACATTCCATCTACTGAAATTATGATTCATAAGTATCCTCAGTGGTGGCTGAACCTACCTCGCCGGCGACTCCCACCCTTTTGAATAGATTAAACTTGCCATTTCTGAGCGACAGCGCAAGTGTTGTGCTATTTCGTGAGACATGAAGAATCCCAATCTCGGTCTAGTCAAAACTGTGGTGTGGTATCATATCTTTAATGCTCAGTTAAGCATCAAATCATGTGACTTTGCGGTTGTATAGTGATTGCCCGAACGTAAACCCGCCACTGACTATCCTCAATAAACATGAGGATACAACACAAACTTGGTGCAGCCATATCGGCCATGGGAACCCCACATTTGTCCTGTCGATTCAAACTTACGGTACAGATGACGATGAAGATTCACTTTTTGAAAAGTGAACGAAACAAATACCAAAATGCAACATGATTGTTCGTCCTCGGATTTGCTAAAGTCAGGCCATTCTGTCATCAGCACTGGAATATTTGGCACAACCTGAAAGAGCCAATAATTCCTGGCAGGGCCGAGCATGATGATGACTCTCGCTCAAATATCATCAGAATGTCATGAGAGTAAGAAAACTACACATGACAGGAATTAAATACTTCTAAAGGATACAAAAACTAGATCTTATAGCGTTGTCTCTTGAAATGAAGGAACTCAAAGTGACGTTCTTTTTGTTTTCTCTGCTCTGAATCTTTCATAAACCCTTACCGATATGACAATCTCTCCTAATCCACTTTGGAGATGTGCGTATACAATGTCTCATCTGGTGAATCCCCTGCTACACCCACTATCTCAGTGTTTCCACAGGTCTTAAGCCATAAACAGGGCAGACGCGTATTACACTCGAGCAACGTCCCACTCCGTGATACCACATGTTCCTCTGGAAACCTGCGCTTGCCTTGTTAATTACCAGGAATGTACTCTCGAGTCGCCCGCGTCCAAAACCCCAGCGCTGAAAAGTTTGCCATCAGGAACCCGCAAGGCATTAGTTCGACCAGCACGCTTGTTCGCTACAGTTTCAGGGGAAGAGCCAAGCTATCTGTACAGACTTGTTTGAGTTGGAGCGCGTCCGTGGAAGGGGATGTGAGAGGGGAAGGGTGGAGGAAAAACTGTCTGCTTTTTGGAAACATCTTCCTTCGATTGTAAGTGATACAAAAATTCCTCTTCCTTTTCTTTGGCTATTTCCCATCAGGGGTTGCCACAGCAAGTCGGCCTTCTTCACCGTAACCTATCGCCCTTCCTCCCTAACAGCACCCATCCGCTCCTTAAATATGTTCCTCTCCCTCCAGCAGTCCTTCTCCAACATGGCCATTGTGTCAAAAATATTACCAATAATGGATTAAAAACTGTGGATTTCAGGAATTCTCCTCTCATAGCCACACAAGTGGGGTTGGAAGGCACTGGGGGATGTTATATTGTAAAGCTAATTTGGGAGCTACATGTTCAGGTTTAGTATTCCATGCCTCCTGCTGTGCCCAAAGAACTGGGGTTATGTGGTCCAGATGGGGATTAATGGCACACACCTGGGTTCAGACCCCAGAGCAAAGGGGTTTGAAAACCGTGCTCAGTCAGACACACACACCGAGGTCCTTCTCATCCCCGCAGCGTAGTTAAGAATCCTCCTACTTACATACAGTAGTTCCTTATTTATACTTGTTGACATCCCAAAGTTCCAGTAACTCACTAGAAAACTGGTTTCAATTTTTGGTTGGTCAGTGGAGCGGAACAGTCATGCATCATTGTTTCGAGAAAACCATTAGCTATTGGTTTGTTGTCGCTCTTTTTCACTTTAAAAACAGAACATAATTGCCGTTTGCCAAGGGTCTTATGATTCATCTTTATTGTCGCTATATTTCAAAATGTAAGTGCAGTGGAGCGTGTTTATCTGGAACAGATGCTCCGTCATCATCCTGGCTGTACTGGCATTGTACAGGAAGAGTTGCTCACAAAGTGATCTGCTTATCATTATTGATGTATCCGAACACTATAGTGGGATGGTTGAAACAGCCAGCTACAGAATATGAAGCTGAAAGGTTGCCACTGCTTTTGATGGACCCTTTATGACTCCTGTAGCGTAATATAGTAATGTTTGTAAGTGGACTCTTACGTGTCAGTCAACCTTCCATGTTGATACATAGGTGTTTCAATGTAGTAAAATGGACTTCCTTCCTGTTGTGATGCTCCAGGAGGAGGGCAAAGTCGGACGCTTGTTTCCTCCTCAACGGTGGTGCAATGGAATTCAGCATGACTGAAACATATGGTTCATATTTTATAAAGAACATTTTGGTCTGCCCACCACGCGGTCACCAATAAGTCGGACTTATAAGACCATTGAATTGCATAAACTATCAGAAGGTCTCCAGAAACACTTAACCAGACAGCAGTAGCTCAGGCTGAAGATGTAAAATGAATGACAATCGTGACTCAAACAGGTGTAGTGTCACTCAATTTTCCGAAAGCATGCAAGGTCGTTGGCATCGCTGCAAGTCTTGAATTAGCGAAGGTGCTAAAGCAATAAGATCCTGGAGCTAAAGAGGCTGCTCAGTAATAAAAATGACCTTTCATTGAATCACACTGAGGTGTTATTCATAGTCTGGCGGTCATTATTATTTCATCTCGTGCGCGAGAAAGGTTTCATTTTGTCTCTTCTATATTTAGCGGTGTCTTCTCCGTTACCTTCACGACACTCGTGTTACGGGTCATGAAACTTTGAAAGTGGCTTCTGGTGTGTTCTTTTGAGGTGTGTGTCAGGGTTTGTGTGTGCATGTGGGCTTGCACACACACTTTGTGGGGACCCATTCTTGACAAAAAACTACGAGGTTAAGCCTCAATTTGAGGCTGGGGAAAGTATTATGGCTATGAGAAAGCTCACAATGTCCCCACAAGGACAGTCAAAGAAGATGAATCTCACGCAACATCAGGTAACTCAAGTTCCAGATTGTGGCACAGGACATAAGGAGGGATGTGAAGGGTAAATATAATAAGCATTTGATGTTCATATTTTAAACAACTTATTCTCATGTAGTTTCTACTAGACTGAGTATGAAGTTGCGTTCATGTTAACTTGCATCAATGTTAATGTAATTCAAAATGTGGACAGTTCATGCAAGTGTGGCATCAAAGCGATGAAGACGAAGAAGAAGAAGGAGAAGAAGACTGACTGCAATGAGCTCAATCAGACAGCAGGTGGCAGAGGCATTGGAACCTCCGACAACACACACACACAGGCATTCTGATGTAAAATAGACGCTTGGAAACATCTGTTACTCTGGATGGACAAGAGCAGAATGGCACCCAAATCTAACAAGTTTTGTAACCATTTGTAACTGACCCTGAAGTTGGCCTTCTTACAGACAAAGAGAGGAACAGAAGGAGAAACGCTATGTAGGGTTTGGGCTGTTTTCATTGCAGATATATCAGGACAGTTCATGAATGACTGTCGTGCCAAACACATGATAAATGAAAATATGAACAAGTATTGAATAATATTTCAGAAATGAAGGGAATAAAAAAAAAAAAAAATCACATTACAGAAGTATTTTCATAAAAATGATACATGCATATCTGTGGAACGCGCTCATCTCCGTGTGTATTTTCCAACTCTGGATGAAAACATGAGAAGTTGAAAGAAAGTTTTAAAATGCTAAATCATCAAATAAAAACAAAGAAACAAAAAAAAAAACAGTTTCATAGTTAACAGTGTCAAGTGGTGGGTTGTGCAGAAGAATGAAGGTTTCAGAGAAAAATGTCATTTTCCTCAAAAGCTATCAACTCTTTTCCAACAGTACTGGTGCGTTTTCTACTTCCTGTATCTCTCGTCCTGTTCCTGAATGCATTGTCAAGATAAACAGCTCAACAAAACTGAAATCCAAATTGTGATGAAAAGTATCTGATAACCACCAAGGCTGATGGCTTTGAAGAGCCCTAGGATGATTTGAGAGGGACAGTCACACGTCGACCAGTGGAAACTTTCCACTACATTGTTGTTCGTCCATAACATTCAACAGAGTTTCATCTCACACAAACCTCATGGAAACTTGATATACAACCAGACTGATTCATGTAACACAGTTGAGAGTCCTGTTGTTTTCCGATTCCCGGGAGTTTTTTTTTCCCTCCTTTTATTCGGGCATGTAAGTACTTTCACCCATTCAAGCGAGTGTCACAGACACCTTCCACACAGACGCCACGCCGACATTGTTATCTTTGGGCCGTTACAGCAGCAGTCTAGACGGCAAGAAGACGGGAATTTTGGGAATCCTTATTGTTGGGCCCAGTCAGGTGTCAACGGCAGCTTAGCCTGGGATCGAAGGATAATGAAGAACTTGTGGACAGGCACATGGCCATGGAACAACGTGTTCTTCTCCAAATAATAAGCATATGACACATTCTCTTACGCTTTATTTCTTACTGTTATTTCTATAGAGCTGCCAAGGACACATTTGTTTTCCTCATGTTTCGTACCAACAAAGGATATTTAGCTGAGAGTAGACCATAAACTACAGTATAACTACGCAAAAACAAAGAAAACAACATCAGTAATATTCATCATGATCTGGAATTGAAGGACAGATGAATCAGAGGTAAATGAAATATATTTTTAAAAAAAAACCCACAAAGCATTTGGGGGGCTATAGATTAAAATCAGCTATATGTAAAATAAAGTAATATTGAAAAGTTAATTTAAAAAAAAAAGACATGAAAAATGAATAAAATCATCTGCATCTCTGCTACAACTAACAACAGCTCTCCGCACTGTATTCTTTTCTGGGTGTATCGGCCCAATACATCTGTTAGTATCAAATACTATTTTGTCACGGGTGGGATTTGATTAAAAAACGAAAATTTGTGCGATTCCATTTTAATGGTATAAGGATATTTGCCGCAAGAAGCCACCTTTTTCAATTGGAATGAATATTACTGAATCAAATGATGGACGCATATATACATTTAAACCACAAAATGTTGTTTATTTATCATCAGTTTGACAGGAGCACAATAAATCAGGATGGTGTCTATATTCAAGGTTTTTTAATGTCTTGACAATATTTGTACGAGAATTTCAATTTTATAAGAATTTCAAGTACATTCGGAGTAGTGGAAACCCTGGCCATTGTATAGTGAAAAACATCCCTGAACAAAAGCAAACAGATGCTTTTGATTGCTTTTGTTCAGGGGTTCCTCCATGGTTGTTGTTGTTGTTCTCATCCTAAAGTTAAAGTAGAAGATGATAAAGATCCAATTTGAGTTTTGGTATTTTGGCACCGGAGGGAAACTCTAACAGGACGTTTGTGAATTGACTGAAAAGCGAGTGATGCACAAACTCCAAGTATCATGAAAAGTTTTTTCCTCGCGGATGACACAAGTTATGAGTAACCATCTAATGGGCCTGAACTCTCTCAACAGGCCGACACAATTTTCTGCACGACTCGCTCCAAACAGCTCCAATCTTACAACTCACTCCACCTAATTGACCAACACTTTGTTAACTAAATGACCCCAGGTGGCTCTTGAAAGACTTCAAAAGTACAATAGGAGTCGGATTGAATGAAACTTGCCGAGCGTTTGTATATTTACTGGAAGGCTCCTTGTCCGTCACATGGAAAGTCTGATGCTTCAGTATCTTAACTATATTTAACTGAGCTCAAACGCTTGCCTCTATTGAAATATAGTCCAACCAATGACATCATGAGGTCACTCACAAGCTACCAGAGGTCGTGGTACCATTGTGGCCACAGTTTCCGCTCAAGTTAACACATGCGTGTGACTTTGTTTTTGTAGAGAACCCACTGTTCTTGTGAAAAACCACCACATTCAGCATTAAAATCAGCTGTTTAACAGCTTGATCCAAAAAGTCTGAGTCACTTCACTGCAGTTCTCATCTTGGTGAGGTGAAGTTGTAATATTTATATCGCTTCAGTACCACTGCCAATCCCGACAAACTGGTTGTGGACAACTGTCCTGTTTTCTGATGTCGGGAGTGATATGAAGATAAGAGTGAGACAGATGTCTGAAAAGATATGACATGATTTGTTTGACTCACACGTGAACATCCTTCACCTCCACATTCCATAGACTTGAAATAAACTTGCTGCTTCACTGAGCAGAATTCGATCGAGTCACTGGTTTCAGTTTCATCTTCACTGACTGAAATGCCTCAAGGTGTGTGTCCATATTCCTCAACGTCAGGTAGAGTTGATCCTGCTCATCTTTCATCTGGTGAGCTGTACGTCCCATAATGAGACACTCCAGGAAAGACAGTGTTGCTGACAGATGAACTTGTGCGCCTCTTTTTTATTTGGAGTGACAGCCAAAGTCAAAACTGGAAAGCGGGGGATCAAGTGACGTGCCAAAACTTGAGCAAAAAGTTAAGAAGTTTCTGGATGTAAAAATAAAAATACAAATAAATCCGTAAAAATATCTGCAAAAATATGCAAATGTAGGAAAAACTGACAGTCAATGTGGAGAATTGTAAAATAAATGGAAGAAATCTGGGGATAAATAAATAAATAAATGCATAAATAAATAATAATAATAATAATAACAATGGGTTTAAAATAAATTATTATGAATTAAAATTATACAGTTAGAACAAAGGTAAAAAAAGTGTCAAAAAAATATTATTAAACTATGCATTGATGCTTTAAGAAAAGGAATAAAAAGTAACATTATTATGAACAAAAAGAGAGTGTCAGATTTCATTAAAAAAAGAAAAGAAGAAAAAAAACACTCCAAAAATTATAACTACAATAAATGAGAACTATTACTACTGCTATCTAAGATTGGTCATCTTAAATGAAAGCAAGGGAAGTGCTAGCTAAAATCATAACCTATAATTCGTCCCGATCACTTGACTGTGTTGATATCAAAAGATTCCACCAGCAATGGTACAATCTTTTGGTGCAGGCGAGAGTCATGCGGGATAAAATCGAGAGAAATCGTGATAATATTAGAAGGTTCCCTCAGACAAACCACAGAGTTTTTTAGGGGGGGAACACAGCAAGTTAAATTTAGCCGTGAAGAAATGACATATGTAGCTGAGCGATACCCAAATCTTGTTAAACGCACATTCCCTCTCCCTTTGTTGAATTTATCGGAACATTTGGTGCTGTGCAATATTCCAGTGAGAAAAAGGAGGAAAAGTGTAAACAGCGGTGCGGCTGCCACCGCCTGAATCACCGGCTATTTTCGGTTTGTGAATGGAGAGGATAGGAAGTGAGGAAGGCTCTGACATCTGATGTGTAACAACTGGAGAGGAGATGGAACCGTTTCATATAAATACACCATCCTGGGTGTTTTGGGAGGAGGTGTGAGGAAGTGAACTGTGAAGAGAAAATTCCTCATCTGACCCTTCTTTTTTTTTGCTTCAGACATGTTCATGTCGTTTGTATTAATAGTCACCAGAATGGAAACTCTGATGAATGATTTGTCATTTCTTTTCAATTATGAAGATTATATCTATGACTAACTCTGGTCATGATGACGGTCAAAAAAAGGATCCTCAACCGAGCAGATGCTGGAATAATGAGAGCTGCAACCCATGATTGTGATGTAATCTGTAATTGCACTGTGGCAGCTTGTAAAAGTCCAATTCCAGTCCATAAAGTGCCATTTCTCAGTGCAGTTTTAGGTCTTTTGGCACGAAGAATCGTCGCTATCATCCTTAATCCAACCAGCAGATGCTGACTCATGCAGAATTTTGACTAAAAAGTCTACCAGGTGAAGCGTCTTTGTCGCATGGCACTTTTGTAGACTCCAGTGTTTGTTAAGGCGCAAAAATGCGGTGGTTAGAAAATGAGCATTTAAGTTCAGTCAAACACTCAAACACAGGTGTTTTAAGTCCTCTAATGAGCCCAGGAGTCAGGGGCTTTTCCACTTGGAGCGTCTCCCAAGGCAAGCCGGTCCTCATTGAAGAGTCTGACCAAATGTGGCCAAGACACCCATGATGGAGTTTAAAAGATGGAGCGACTGTGTGGAAGGCCTTGGGAGGTGTTTCAGGCGTGTCTGTTCAGGATGCACAGGGAACACGGTGGAGTGATTCTAGTGTCTCTCCTTGCCGGTCTGGGAATGACTCAGAATTGTCCCAAATCACTTGAGCTTGGGCATTTTTTTTCAGAGACCGGCTATGAATCACCAGCTGAGAGTCAATGGATGAATAGATGTTGAAAAATAAAGTACAGGAGTGGTTTATTTCAACCTTTAATACATGGTAGACCTTATATGACAAGTTATATGATACCTGTATATGAGATTTATTATAGTTTTTGAGTGTGTGTAGAAGGAAGTGCTTAAAAAGAAACTTAAAATAAAAAAAAAGAAAGAAAATATGACCACGTGAGAAAACAAGTGGGACAAATTTAAAATGCATCCAGCACTGACAACCACAAGGGGCAAGAAAATATATTAATAATAATAATAATAATTATAATAATAATAATAATAATTATAATAATAACAGGCTTATTTCAAGCTCACTCTACAGCAGGGGATCTTAACCTTTTTGATCTTGGGGCCCACCTTTCCCAGAACAGATGGGCCTGGGGCCCATTCAAGAAATAGAACTGATCCATTACTCTTCATTTCATTTGTGAGCAATAACCATATTTAATCTACTGACACGGAAACAAACCAAAACCTAGAAAATATTTATTTGCCACCAGGTGCAAGTCATATTTATCAAATATACTAAAGAAAAAAAAATACAGTTGATGCAAACTGTTGAGAAAATTGGGGAACCAAAAGCTGAATAAAATAAATATAATAAAACCATGTCTTAATATCATAAAATAAAAAGAAACAATTTTATTTAAACTCCAAAGAAGATAAACGTAAAGTATAAATGAAAGTATCGCCATAAAGTGTTCTAATTCATTTTTAAAACTGCTTCAACAGGTGCTTACAAGAACTGTTTTTACTGTTCGGGGATCCAGCATCAATTTTTTTATCAAGAACTTCTCCACAGTAGGTAACTGTCACACATTTGCAGCAGTCAAGTCAGTTCAGTGACACACTACTGTGTTAAAACTGAGTGTCTCTCGGTCCTCACGGTCCAAAGGTGTAAAACAAACAAAAAAAAATCGCGGACCTCTAGGCGGCGCTCGCGCCCCCTCCATGGTCCCCGCCCCTTTGGTTAAGAATCACTCCAAAACAAAGCCTCTTTAAATCATGACAAATATATATAAAATAATAATAAATAAATAAATGAAAGTATCGATTGAACGGAAAATTGTGGATTAAAGTGATGGCACAAACAGCTTGGGGCAGAGGTGGGACACACCCTGAATACTGCAGGTTGCCAGTCCATCGCAGGTTAACAAGAACAAACAAAATAAAAGTAGGCCGTGCAACTATTTCCTCTTCTGACGCTCCAGGCCCGATGTACAAGCGCCACCCTTCTCTGACTACATTCTGATGGTGTATTTCAAGAACAGGACTCCAGGACTGACCGATTCAGTCGCTGTGAAATCTGTAAGAAATTACTGCAAAACTCGCATCAGCACACACACCAGAAGTCCTCCACAATAGCAGATGTCCCAGGCCAGATGAAGGGCTTCCATCTGTGGTGAGCAGAGAAAATATTATGATGAATTATAATCAAGATTGATCTTAGCCAAACACAGCACAGAGATCGCATGATGCGCCTTCCAAGAAAACCCGACAACTATTAGATGACTGATGTCGACTCAACCCAGTAGAGGGCCGTGACTCAGGCAGGGATCATGGGGCATCAGTGATCCATAACAACTCTCTTAGGGGGTGAAACTCTGCACCGCTTTTCCTCCAATATCAAACAATCATTTGGGTTATTGGGGAGATTCCTTATATTTCCATATTCTTTATCTTCTGCTCAACAGGTCAAAGGGAGGACCAGTTAGAGAAGGAAGGGAAATATCGATCATGAGGAATCAAAATAGAGATTCCAGGTAAAACAAACACGGAAAAGGAAAAGGGCTGGACCCATTCAAAGAAGTCAAAATAGCAGAGACTGGATGCCCTGGGGAAGGGTTATGGAACGGACAGGTGCAACAGATCGGGATGAAGAAGAAAAAAAGCCGGGGGGAGTCTGGCAATGATCGAGGGAAACATAGACAAGAGAAAAGGAATGAGGCTCGTAAAAATAGTTGCACTGAGAATGACTTCAAAATAGGTTGCCAGTAGTGATGACCCTGACTTGATATCGCGTATGAAAAAAAAACACACATCTTAAGATTAATAATGACAAGAAGAAAAGAAACTTGACAGTGAATACATCATTCAAGGAGCAAGGTCTTAAAAATACAACATATGGCCTATAAAACGACTCACTGTGCTGGCAAAAGACTCAACACTTAACTAGCAACCTTAACAATGTCGAATGAACGATGGTCTCAGTCGTCACGCGAAAATTTTCATTTTTCAGTTTCAGTTTTTCTATTACAATCAAATATTATTCTGAAGTATCTTGTTGACGTTCCACAACCCCGGTGCATAAGACGAAATGACATTAAAGGAAATAATGTGATTGGCTTTAAATAAAGTTTGTGCATGTTACTTTTTTTTTGGCGTGAACTTGAGGTCTCGAAACGTTGGTCACTGTTCAGCTCCAGCTGATCATTGCTGACTGAGAAAGATTGCATTTATATTGAGTGCGTTGATGTAATCCGAAGCAAATGTTCCTTTGTGGTCCTGTAGCAAGGGAGGCGTTTGATGACTTCCCTCCCTGCCCTCAACCTTACCCTTCCCATCCCAGATTTATTAAGTCGTAAACACAGGTCATGTCAAATCTCGGCAACATGAAGACCCGTCTCTGACTGCCAAGTTGGAAACTCTGTCTCTCCGTGGCTACAATGGCCACAAATCCCATCCTCTTGGGAGGAAGTGTAACAGAACTTGACCTTACGAATGTAATCACGTCCACTGGCTTGCTCTTTAGGATAGCTTGGCACGTGGTGCGGGCTTTGCTACGGGACGAGTTTTCCATTTGTCAATTTTACCAGAACACTTCTGTGGAGACCTCCCAGACGCCCTGGATTCACTCTCACATTCAGACTTATATAAGGAAGAGAAAGCAGAGGATTTATTTGTCAGAGTTTCACTCATTTGTGTCGATGCCTTCACACACTCTTCCCTCATGTTTTCATGATGAACTCTTTATTTGTGTTTTTGGTATAAATCCATTTTTTAGTGGGAAAAGTGTCATCATTCACTCTTAAAAAAAGGGGAGGGAGTTCCTACCCCATTTGGTGAGTAGCGGAGGAGTTTCATCATAAAGCGTTATTTTAACCCGAGGTCAAGTCAATCATTTTGACCCAGCAGATTGGGTCACTTTTACTGCTATTGGACACAGCAACTTTTCTATATATAATCCGCCATTCTTTCGGTTTGTATTTTCCCTCAGTTTGGGTTAATTTTAACTATCAGTTTTTAAGCATGTAAAAATAGCACATGTCACTTCAACAACTGTTTGTTGTGGATCTAGTGTAAGATCTTTATTTGCCTGGGAAGAGCAATATGAATGAGAGTTAGCTTGTAAAGCAATCTGCATAAAAAAGTGCAGTGGAAGACGGCATGTTACTTACATGTATAAATACCTCTTTCAGTGTGCGACACAAAGAACTCCAGCTCACATTTTTGGTTCCAGGTTGCACCATTTTGTGAACAGGACTGTTTGAGCTGCGGAACGTCATGAAAGAAATATTGATCATTTGCTAGATTTGTGATTTTTAAAAATATCTATTCACTGTTTTATTTCATTTAAGTTACAGGATGCAGAGATAAAGAAGGTGGAGGATTTTAAGTACTGAGGCTCAACTGTCCAGGGCAATGGAGAGTGTGAGAGAGAGGTGAAGAAGCAGGTGCAGGCAGGATGGAATCATTGGAGAAAAGTGTCAGCAAGGATGAAAGGGAAAGTGTACAAAAGGGTGGTCAAAAATGTTGTATGGTTTGGAAACAGTGGCATGAGATGATGGAAGGCCAAAGAGGAGATTTATTGACATGGTGAGGGAGGACCTGAAGTTTGTAGGTTTGAGAGAAGAGGAAGCAGAGGACAGGGTGAGATGGAAGAAGATGATATATATATATATATATATATATATATATATATATATATATATATATATATATATATATATATATATATATATATATATATATATATATATATATATATATATATATATATATATATATATATATACAAAACAACCCTTCACACAAACTTGCACGTTAGATTCACCAACTGCATTTGTAGTGGTGAATATCTGATCAGTCAAAATGCCATGTTCATCAATGGCCATGAATCCCCACAGTGTTTAAGACCCAAGTTGAACCCAAGTTGAAATGAATAATTAATAATCCAAATCTCACACATTTGAAAAGACGTTTTACACCCTGTCTTGTTTTCTCTTCATTGGTCCATGCCCAACCGTTGTTTTGTCATACTGTACAAGTGATTAGCACTTTAGCTAAAAAGAGCGAAAGCCCAAAATAAACATTTCACACGACCTGTTGTGCAACGGCGCTGAATGTGAAGCGTGGCGGCCGGCTGGTAATCGATTGAGATAAAGGTCGTACAGATTGTTCCCAGGAAGCGTCTTCACTGAGCTTAGGAGTCTTGTTGGGAGCGAAATGATTCAAATTTTGCTTCCTTTATTTGAGATGGCAAAGAAGAAGCTTTGAAATGCCATGTATACTTGTCACGACCTGCTTTTGTGTGCCCCGCGCGCATCCGTGGACGCCGTCCTTTTTTCAGGGGCTCACTGTCACGGCCTCAAATAAACCTGCTGGAGGTGCCAGCTCGGTTTTCCATTTTCCTTCCTCCCCCTGCCCCTCTTTTTATTCCTTTCTCCCCCAGTACTTATCAGACTCTGGCCTCTCCCGAAACGAGGAGTCTCTCATGGTGAAGTGGAAGAGTTCATGCCGAGGTTCGTGGAAACTCACCAGGTCTCTTACAAACTGTTGTGGTGAGAAAATGCTGGGGTCTGATCACCGGGACGTGAGCCACGCCAGGCTCCCCTGTGTCAGGAATGAGTATACAATGCGTAATAAGCACTTCTGCTGCGTGCTAAGTTGGTCCGGTCATGACATCCTTAAGCCGAGGGCTGTGCCAGCTCTCCTGTTACAAAGACAAATTGTGCATGCGGAATTTCCTGGAGAGGACTAGAAAAAGGCTCCTCCATTCTTACCGCCAGCCTCTCTGCAGGGACCTGCACTAGGGAGATTTGGAGCCATCATGTAGTCCGTGCCCTAAACCTTTATAGTGGGAAATCGGATCAAACTGATCCATAGCCTCCAAATGAACACTTGTTTGTCATGTACACAGTGTCCTCAAGTTTGAAAAAACAAGTAATCACGATCGCTCTATTGAACCAGATGCCACTGAAGCCACTCCAGCGTGAAATATTTTTCATGGTTGAGAAATTCGTTTTTCTGAACGCTGTTGTTTACTATCCCACTTATGTTTCGTAACTTCTCTTCTTATTCAGCCCATCGACCAGGACATGCTGCTCTGCTACTAAAGGAAATAGCCACACATTTTTGGCTCCACCAGACTTGAGTTATTCACGATAAGATATTTGTTTTAAAAAAAGTTAAAAAAAAAACAGGCCTGAGCCGTAACAGTAACTTAATCTTTCACAAATTGTTGGCTGTACTTTGCTTTGTGTGTAGCTGGTGTATTGACTGTTATCACCACAAGAGGTCCAGAACATTTTCAGTTAGAAAGTCATAAAATCCTTTGAATAACTTCCCATAAACTAGATACCTAGGTATCTACTAGATATTCCAGGTTTATGATGTAGAAAAAATGAACCAAACATCAGTTTAATTTAGACTAAAAATATTTTATTTTCTGCTTCAAGGAAAAAAAAAATGGAAAAAACGTGGCGTAAATACAGCAACTATTATCTTAAAAGCACTACTGAAAAACAATGAATTTGATGTGAAACTACACTGTCAGTTGAGGCTTTGGCATGTCAGTGTAATGTACCTGCCAGTATAGGGTTAGAGCACCTGTCTACACTCTAGACAAGTCTTCTAGCTACAGTCTTCCACTGAGAAAGGCTCATCATCCATCCTGATATAACTATTTATTGGGTTATTTGCTCTTTTCTGACTGTCGCACTTGTACAGGTGAACGCTGCAAAGGGTGTTGATAAGGTTTTCTTTTCATCATCTGCTGTAAGCCTCATTGAGTCACCATTCTCCGTGTCACACAGGGCTTGTTTGTTAAATGTACTGAGTTGAAGCCTTTCAAAATGATTCTTGTGTAGACCATATTTCCAAGTATCACTGCAGACGTGGAAAGGGAGTGGGGACACTACACAACACACAGCACTTACAATGAGCAGCATATATTTTCATCTATATTCGCCAAGCACGATGGGTGGCCGATAGATCTTAGCTTTTTATCGTAATTTTCATTGTAACTTACATGACAATTTAGGGAGAAAAACTAACAACAACACCAGAACTTCCTGTTTCAATACAGCAGCTAATGCGAAAGTTTGTTCAGGATGTTGCTGTCCAGAGGTAACAGCAATTGTTTCCCAGCGATGCTTTATTCCACTGCCTGTTTTTACTGTTTGAAAAAAAAAAAAAAAAAAAAAAAGCAGGCAGACCCACAATGTAAATTGTAACACTGAAAAGTAGCTACTGATACAAACTGAAAGTAAGGGAAGGAAATGTGTGACAGGGAAGTATGGATTTGATCAGAGCTCTGAATTGGCGCTGAAAATGTGTCGTGATGGAAAATATGACACAACCAAAATGTTGACTCAAGGCTTGAACAACAACATTCCACCAATCATGGTGAAGAACAGACAAGAATAAAGATCAAGATCCATATTAAAAATCACCTTCAGAGAGCTGTCTCGCAAAAGCAAACATCTGCTGCTTCCAATTACGTGCCTTTCAAACACGATCCTGCACTTGTCAAGTTAACAAGGAACGGGGGGGAAATACTTGCTCTTCGAGAGTCCACATGCAAATCTGAACGTCCAGGAGGATTTAAGAATTCGCCGTGAGCCAATGACGCATCAGGCATTACGCCTCGCTGCCTGAACAGTGATGTTTCCCCCGGCTCCACAAAATGAGCTTACTCATAATGCAGAGTCAATGAGTCAGGGGGGAATAAAAGTAAATGGTCCGTGGATAAAGTGGATCACGTCATTCCTCCAGCTTCACTTCATCAATCTCACATTCCTCTGACGGGAATCTTGTTCCTTTCACAAGTCACCGAATCCTGTTCAAATGGAATTTGCATGACGCTATTCTTTTTTAATTTTTTTGTTTCTTTCATTCAGCTGAATTCACCTCCGACAGCACCTGACAAATACATTCAGGCTACAGTAAAGCTCTGAATGCTGTTGTTGGCGCTTAAACACCACGTGTGCTCCAGAATGTACATCTTCATTCACTGCTCTGTTCGGCATCGTTCGCCTCGATTGGCCGTGGTCCCCTGATCACAGAGCAGCTCCCATGTTTCTGGGTGTGATGGGCCGGCTGCCTGTCGCACATGGTGGTTTGAGCTTATTCAGCCCACATCTGATCGCGTGGGTGGTCGCTATCTCACCATACGTAATCAAGCCCTTTGTCATTCCAAACGTAGTGAAAGATGCCTCGTGTGTTGGCCTGACTTCATTTGAAAACTGGCCCCAAGCCTTATAGTTCATGGACTATTGAAACAGTGATGGCAGCGTTCCAATCCGCAGTCCCTTCACTCTTGCCACTCTGGTTCTATACAGCTATAGTTTGAAAGATGTTCCAGTAGTTCACTTGAATTTGTATTGGCTCGTCCAATGAAGTCCACAGCATGAGTAACAGCATCCATGAAACACACTATATTAACTATTACTATATTTTATATAAGGTTTTGCTTTCAACTAGCCCTGGCTACTTATCTGCTTTTTTTTTCCTGTATTGCCAATAAAGTTTTTCTTGTTTAGATTATGTTAAAAGATGCTGTACGATTCAGAAGCACATGCTCTCACATGAAACAATTACTGAGGACCTAACAACTCTAACATGCTGTACCATAAAACCGATCTTAAATAGCGCACAATAGGCGCACAGATTATTCATAGCTATATAGCTTTTGTTCATGTTTTTTTGCCTTGTTTTACAATCCTCATTCACTTGGTGCTGCGAGTGTTTGGGGAGCTTTCGCTATTGAGGCAGGCAGAGCTGCGGCTTCCAGTACTGCTTCAGTCATAGAGAAGTATGGAGTTGGTGCATTTTTTTGTTTTTCTTTCACTTTTTTTATGAATAAATAAAGATTAATTTGTGCTAGAAAGTGCCATCAAATCCTTATTCAATGGCACTTTCTAACACACATGAAACATTTATACTAGCAAAAGACATAATGTGTTAAGCCAGTAGTTTGTCAAGAAAATGTTATTTTTACTACCTGGTCCATGACACTGCAATGTAATCGTCTTCAGATTACGAAGTAGAAGAGACATAAGCTTGGCAAAAGAACTGCTTGACAAATAGTGGTGGTAACAATGTTTCATGCAGTAGATCGATCTACCAAGTCCATTATTGTACATTCCATTTACTCAGCCGAAGGTTTCAAGAACTCCCTGATGTGATGACATCACCCGGCGGCAGCCCGGACACTTTCAAGTGGACACATTTGGTAGCTACTCTGGAGGATTTTGCTGGTCACATGGGCTTTATCTGCGGTGAGAGAAAAACCAGCCAAGACATGGAGGGACGACTGGCATTATCCACCCCTCTCAATCCAAAGTCACTGAGAAAGACATGTCTACACAAATAATTTTCGGTCAGATAAGGCATTTGTTTCTGAAAATAGAAGTCCAGGACACCAGCTGACATGTAGATGTTTTTTAAAGCAAGATCACTTTCACAACATCTGCAGCGTGAGGATGGTCTATGTATATATTCATTTTTGTATATTCATTTTTTAATGTCTTTTTTTTGTTAGTTGACAACATATTATCTGCCTTGGTTCCACATTCATCATAGCCGACTGAAAGATTTGAATTTCCGTTGTAAATTGTCTCAAAAGAACCACGTCCACTTCTTACAGCGTCACCTCAGCTGCACTGTTGTTTTTCTTTTTTCACTGTTATTAAGTGAGCTTAACCCAAGAACAATGGCGTTACTACATCATGACTAACCACAGATATTACTGTACTACCACAGCAAAACAACGACCAAAGAACAATTGCCTGGTTTACCACAACTATGTTTGACTCACTTGTTGGCATTCCAGAATCTCCGATCCAGTGACAGAATGGCAGCTATGGATAACATGGAGGAATACACTGTCTTCTTCTTCTTTTCCTTTCGGCTTCTCTCTTCAGGGGTGGCCACAGCGGATCATCCTCCTCCATCTCACCCTGTCCTCTGCTTCCTCTTCTCTCAAACCTACAAACCTCATGTCCTCCTTCACCACCTCCATAAATCTCCTCTGTGGCCTTCCTCTCCACCTTTTGCCTGGCAGTTCCAACCTCAACATCTTCCTACCAATGTACTGGCTCTCTCTCCTCTGTACATGTCCAAACCATCTCCATCTAGCCTCTCTGACTTTGTCTCCTAAACACCTAACATGTGCTGTCCCTCTGATCTACTGCTTCCTGATCCTATCCATCCTGCTCACTCCCAGGGAGAAGCTCAGCACCGTCATCTCTGCTACCTCCAGCTCTGCCTCCTGTTTTTTCCTCAGTGCCACTGTTTCCAAACCATACAACATTGCTGGCCTCACCACCCTTTTGTACACTTTCCCTTTCATGCTTGCTGACACCCTTTTGTCACACATCACACCTGACACTATTCTCCAATGATTCCATCCTGCCTGCACCCACTTCTTCACCTCTTCCTCACACTCTGCATCGCCCTGGACAGTTGAGCCTCAGTACTTCAAATCCTGCACCTTCTTTAGCTCTACATCCTGTAACTTCACCTGTCCACTTGGCTTCCTCTCATTCACACACATGTATTCTGTCTTACCGCGGCTAACCTTCATTCCTCTCCTTTCTAAGACACACGGCCACCTCTGTAGCTTATCTTCCACTTGCTCCCTGCACTCACTACAGATCACAATGTCATCTGCAAACATCATCGTCCACGGGGCGTCTTGTTTAACCTCATCTGTCTACCTGTCCATCACCATGGCAAACAATAAGGGGCTCAGAGCTGAGCTTCGGTGCAGTCCCTCCTCCACCTTGAACACCTCTGTTACACCTGAAGGAATACACTGTATATGACTGAATGTGTTCACCTGCGAAAAGCAGTGAGATTGACTTTTAAAACATGATGCGATGAGAGAAGGAACGCGCCATTTAGTTGGATCAGTCAGGAGGCTGAACCTACCTGTGTTACCAGTTCGCTCAGACAGTAACTCAGAGATCATCATGTGGGTTTCTGAAACAATTTCAACATTACATTACTTTATATATTTTTTGTCGTCCAGCTGAATTCTTAACGTTTCCTTTCGGGAAAAGGGTTTTCTTATAACTAGAAGTCATCCACAGCTGAGGTTCACTTTACGGAAGGGTCAAAACGTGAATACATCTCAACGTAAACATCCGAAAAACTTGAGTTTCCTGAATATTATCCTGCACGAAGTTAACATGGCAACATTCCCAATCTTACATCTGGTCTTCCCAAATCCCGACTGTGTCCTTGACCCGCAGGATCTTTCTACATTGAGTCTGGGAATGAAACCGAATCCCTCTAATGGAGGCTTTAATGGCACCATTCGCTAAACGACTGTGACAACTGGGATTTCAATCTGATTTGACGTCTTTGTTTTTTGCCATTTCGTTTCCCACACTGCCGCTGTCACGTCTTAAATCTTCCGTCTGTTTGTGTGGATGGGATTCCAATGTATGATTTATTAATTGAAGCTTGAAAAACAATGACCTGCTCAAACAACTGATGATATTTTTTAAAATTTCATCTCCAATTGTTGGCATTTCTTTCACGTTTGATTTGCTCCTTTATGGTTTCTTACGCAGTCATGTGTCCGCTCTTCCAACTTTGTCTCCCACATTTTTGGCTCTCTCACATTACCAATCCTTCAAAGCCTTTCGTCCCAATTATTATTATTATTATCCCTGAAATTGGAACCTGATATCCAAACATGGCATCTTCCGAGTCGAGTGGTGTTTTTTAAACAACGCATGGACAGAGTGCTTCGGCGGGTTCACTGGAAGGTCGGGTGGACCGCATCAAGAAAGGAAGTGGGGAGAACAAAAGTGAGAGCGATGCAAGTAATGGAGGGGTTACGCTCACTGTAAGACTGGATTTCTGGAGGTTTGCACAGAAAGAGTGCGATGACCTCGCGCGTTAACGGGAAGAACTCCACGTTCCTGTGGTTGGTGCTGCCTGTGACTAAACATCATCAGTGCCATTTAACCAAATCTCACTTCTCATGTCTTTGATTTATGCTTCGTTCATCTAACAGCTCTGGAGCAGTCTATTGGAGTAGGTGAATTATTTACCTATCAGGCAGTTTGGAGTAACAGTGTTTGTGGTTTGGCGACCTGAGGATTTAAAAAGTGGTTCTGTTGGCTTCATTGACTTGACACCTTGAGTCTTGCAGGGTTCACATCCTGGTGGGAAGCTCAAGGGAAAGCAAACGGCACCTAGAAGTCTGAAGCTGTGGTTCTTGGTAAACCAACAAGCTGCAAAGTCCAAGTAGGGTTGATGTTTTTGCCTCAAAGTTTTGACATCGACTGGATTGTTCTACATTTAACAGCCATTGTGAGAGCTGGCAGAATTGTGGTTCATCATTTTTCTCTATGTGTTATCCTTTCTTTCCATCCAGGAGAGAGAAAGTTGACAATAAAAGACTTTGGCTCAGAGGTGTGCAAGTCACACATTAAATCAAGCAACTGGTCACAAGTGTTGCCTTTGATCCAGAAGCAAAAGCGAAGCTCATCCCTGGATATTCCCAGACTCACTGCCACAGTTGATGTGTAAGTTGACGTGGGAAGACCAACTCAAGGGCAGAATCTTTTTCGCCAAACTCTAGATCATCTTTTTATTTTGTGACTATGTAAACAAAAGCATGAAATACATGAATACATTTCATTGTTTTACAATGTTCTGGCTGTTCTTTCCACGATTCCAAAAGGCCTTACCATGTGATTGGATGCACATTTGTGAGATGAGATGAGATGAGTGTTGGTAGGGGCAAACATTTTACATAAATAGCATTTTATCATAAACCATGCAGCCAGTAAAACAGTTTATTGGTCAAACTCATTTAAACTCATAGGCCATACATTTGGGGGACTAAATGATGGTGTTTAGTCTCTTAAAATCCAACCCCTCCTCACTCCCATGGCATAGTGATGTTGGGAAAGTGGACTTTTGCATCCCATACTACCTTCCACGTTGTGTTTCAATGGAGTACAAACCACTTTACTAACCAGGAGGTGTGGTGTGCCGGGGTTGGAATGCTAATGATAACCCCTGATGTGGTTCTGCTTCCTACTTACCCTGCCTGAAATGCAAGGCCTTTTGAGGAGCTTTACTTGACATGTTTCTAGAGAGCGCCATCCCATGGCTCACCTAACCCCAACCTCCATCTTTCTTTTACATGACAAACTGCCCGTGCTTCAGAAGGGCAGAACATGTGCTTCAATTGAAAAACGAATGCGTCAACATGCAACGCAGGTGGCAGCCTTCGGCGTCCGTATAGGACACAAAAGTCTTTCCCAACGTCAATATCTTACTGACGTTGTGCTGCTCCACTAGCCTATATGTGGAGGATGTAATATTTCAGTGTGATTCTGTATGGATTCTTGAGCAGTGAAGTCATACTGGTGGGGTGTAGTAACTCAAGGATGTCAAATATGACGTCTCTGAAGGCATAGAATGCACGTCCCGTCTTGGAAACTAAATACAGTGGTACTTCGTCCCGGATTTCGAAAAAAAATTGAGATTTTTTTGCTTCGGATTTCGAATGAAAATCCAGAACTTGAACGCCCCTGAAAAAACATAACGTGCACAGAGGGATCAGCTGATCCACGACGCGCTTATTGTGTATAACGCAGCCTCTGTATGCAGACGTGTTCCGTTAGCTACATTTACTGACAGTTTTTTCTTCATATTGAGGTGTAAAACCTTTCCTGTCTCCACACTGGACCGTGGTAGAGTGTCACAGGGGAGGTGCTCGCTCTCCACACCTCCGAGGCTGGAGCGCGCACTCCAGGGTTTGATGTCCTGACCAGGTCTGAAGTTTGTGACTCTATGATTTAGGTCCCCTCACATTCCAACCCCACAATCCCACGCTGCATTAAATGACATGAGACAGGAGGTGTGTATTTGACCATCTGCTTAGATTCTCAACCACCAGTCTTGGCTTCTCATAGCATGGTAGCGATGGTTACTGTTATCCTCAAGTGCTATTATCATGCTCTAAAATTATATAATCTGAAAATTATAGTAGTGATGCAGTGAAAAAAGTGTCTCCTTCTGTGTTGCTTGGTCAATTTACTGACAAGGTCAGCATGCACTAACACGTATTAGAGTTAGTAGGATAAAGACATTTGCCTGACTAAGATCTCCAGACTAAAGTCGGTCTCAGAGTCAGAAGTACTTTTTCTGAAAGCCAATAGTCACGCTGATAATTTTCCCGTCAGTTTGCACATCATTCTGTCCAGTTAAAGCAAAGTGAAAGGAACAGGACAATATACCAGACTCTTAAATCTCAGGGATGATGTGACGGTTACGTCATGGGCGATTCAGTTACCTGCTCCCATGTCTTTTCACGGAAAGACAGCTTCACGTCTTTCACTGCAACGGAGGGCTGCCTGTTTGTTTTCCAGAGAGTGTCGCCCATATCGCTGTCTTCCTCCTCATGCAGGTAGCCCTGAGGGAGAGAGAATGGAGCTCTTTGACAGAGGCGAAGGGGGGAAGCGAGGGGTAACATTGCAACCACCATCTACTCCCTCTGCCCTGGCTCATTCTCTAATGAAATGGCCTGTGTCATGGAGGCCTTGTCCAAACAATGAGCCCATTCAACCTGGAGAGGAGTCTCTGTCAGGTCTGGGCTGAATACGATACCTCTGATTCAGAGCAGCTCTCTCTTTAGGACCTTTTTCTCCCTTTTTTCCCTCCTGACTGCAGCTTTTTATTTTCTCCACTATCTCCCAACTTTGCTGTTGCTGTGTCATTGTGTGAAGGAGACAAAGGGGAAGTTGAGAGAAGACACCATTGTTCTTCAGTAACTGTTCCTGTGCAATTTTCTCAGTATAAAGCACACAATCTTTATTAATACAGTTATTATAATCACAGAAACCAGGTCAAACTTTTACCTATAAGATAAGAATGGAGGTTTTAGTGTTAAATACATCACCAGGAAAAGTTATGTTGAATTCAGTGGATGATTTTTACGGGGCAAAAACATGAAAAAATAATCATGTAAAGCTTCAGAATGAACGTGTGAATGTTCAGAATGTTCCTGCATGCACATTGTAAAGTTGCCTATTTTGGGGTTTATTTTACACAGGATGGAAGACACAATGTTTTATTCTATAGAACCGTTTGTAGTCAGATTGCTTTATGTGGCATTGATATACAGCAGACGGTCTCAAAGGTTTCACCCCTTTTTGAAGAATTACATTGCTTTTTCTGTTTTCCACTATCAAGGAGCATTGCATGGCCACTTGAAGAACATGATCATGACTGTATTTTTGCTGGCCTCTCTTTTAGCCATATCTTACAGTGAAAGTCCCCACAAAGTCATTCAGTCCTCACAAGAATAGTGTTTTGTCGAGGATTGGTTCCCGCGATGCCGGATGAACAAAGCACACGCACATACACAAACCCATCCACACACAAAGGTTTGTCACACCATGTTTGTGGGGTACAGTCTTTTCCGTAATGCTTTCCCCAGCCTCTCACCCTAAACCCAACCATCCATAACATATGGCTAACCTTAACCAGGCCTCTGAATCAAACTTAAACCCAGTTATTTTGAAGCTCTCATCCTGAAATTGGGGTGGAGCCCGGAAACGTGTCACCTAAGGGCCCACACCACGGGTGTTTTCCCCAAAACTGAACCTCACTAGGATACATATGCTGAAACACACACACGACAGAACTTGGTTTCTTGAACATTTGATGTGAATGTTCGCTAAATAAAAGTTATTTATTTATAAATAAATTATTTCATAAAATAAAGGGTCTTCATTTTTGCAAATGTGGTCCCAGTGTGTATGGGATTCGAGCTACAGGGACACTCCAGGAAAAGCAAAAGCAACGTGCTGTCTGAAGTGACCTGTGTGCGTGCACACACACTTACAGCACAGGTCTGCCAAGTGGGCTTGCATTTCGACAGGAAAAAAGGGAAGTGGAAAGAAAAAAAAAAAAACTCAATTACACAGCCGGGCTCCGGGAGACACTGGGGCTCTGAGCTGAAGGGGTTTTATCAGTGTATCAGACAGCTATGAAATAGACTTCTAATTAAATGGCTCAGTGAACGTCAGTTTTATAAACAGTTTAGAATAAACAACTGTAAACTTCCAGAAAGATTTGGAACCAGCTACTGCAAACACGCGGATGGAGATTCAGTAAAGAACGCTTTTATTGTCATAGTTAGTGGGTTTATTTTTAGAACTGGAAAATACAGCTCATTGACATCAGGAATCCAGAGAGGTTTAGAGAGAGTGGACACATGTATTCGACTGTGCTACAATGAAAAGGCATGAAAAATCACAATGCTACCACAATATTCTTAATATGAATTTGCTAAAGTGCTATGCAATCTGTTTATGACATTTTGGATTAGAGAGCTAGTACCTTGTTCACTCTCTTTCCCTCTTCTCTCTCTCTTTTTTTTTTAACAGAGTTCATCTCTGGTTTCAGGATCCATACTGCAAAACAGTATGCAGACAAAGGTTCATATGCAGGGTAAATCACTTTTTTTAGAAGTGAAAATTGAGATTTACTGCATTTTTTTTGGACTAAAGGTCGCATCAGTCAAATGTATCATGAAGGCGAAAAGGAATATTTAAATCACACTGGACTATAAGTCAAATTTTGAATCCATTTGACCCAATGTGACGTGGAGCGGAACATCACCAAGAAGTGACCCAACTGAAAAACAAGTCATCAGAGTGGGATTTTTGACATTTATTGCAGTGATGACAAGCAAAAATACCAGTGTTTAATCATATGAAGTTAATAAAGTCACTATAACCCTTCAGGTGTCCATGCTGTACACATGCACTGTAGTTCTTATGTCATTGTATTTCTCTCTGCAGTTTCCATTTACAGACCCCAAAAACAACAGAGCTTTGTCAAAATCCATATGTGTTGTGTTTTTTGTTTTGTTCTTGTGACACCAGAAAACACAGCAATTATTAATTGTGGCATACTTGAAATGAACCTGAGACATATATTCAGGTTCTGGTGGTGATGGGGATATGAGGCTTCATAAAACAATGTCTTGATTTTCAGAGTGTAGCTGATGACACTCTCTGCTCGCAAATCTTTGGCATTCAACAAACATTTAAATGGAAACACACTTTTTTAAACAGCAAACGCCACATATTCGGTCCTAAATAAGGACTCTGTTTCATGAAGCCTCATAAGTAGTGATCCGGTGAGGAAGCTTCATGAAACAGCATCTTTATTTGTAGAGTCAACTAGTTGGCGCACACTGCTCTAAAACCTTGGCTTTCACGAAGCCTCATCAGTCCATCACCAATTTCGAAATTCCAGTTGTCAAGTTGTCGACTGAGAAAAATGGCCTTCAGTTCAGTGGTAAATTTTCAATTTTAACAGTCACAGTTTCACTCAATTTGTTCGCCCAAATGTGGGAGTTGTACTATGATGTGATCCATGACTGTGATGACTAACTCAACCCAAGTTCCTGTGCAATGACAGAACAAGCATTTCGCATTTTTTGACTCGAGATGTAAAACTGTTTAGTCATGCAGCCTCTGAGCTAAATGCATCCCACACTGTGGGTCGAGGATACTACTGTGGAAAAGCTGCAGTTGGTGTAACAGGAGAGCGGCCGTGAACATGATAGAGCCGTTTAACAGGGTTAACCTCATAACACCAGTTATGCTGCACTGCAACACTGCAACCTGATCCCAAATTGTACGGCGAAAGGTCAATCAGTTAAGGGGAAGGCGAATGCAACCCCACCCCGCGTCCCTCCGCCCCGCCGAACCCATCTGTTAGCAGATATTATCGGGGATGATAAACTGGGCTAAAATGGGCTTGACAAAAACTCATGGATTATGTGTCAGATCCCTGATTCTTCCACAGAGGCTGGTGAAAATACATGCACGACACGACAAGCCTCTTCTGCTCGCCTTACTCTTCTACTGCAGTCATCTCTGCTGTCTCTTCCAAGGACAGCTGTTCCCCACTTGTTGAATCATTTTCATCCATTTACATTAACATTTTTTAGTATTTATTTTATTTGCTTGGTATATCATTATGGATGGTGCACGAGTGACACAATCTTGGTTACAAATGGGGTTTTCGTGGCCTTACATTGCCTGTTATTCCACAGTGTGATGTGCTGGTGGTGGGTTGGTGAGGCCTCATGAAACAACATCCTCATTTTCAGATCCCACTAGATGGTACTCTCTGCTCTAAAATCCCAGAGTTTGAACAACCATTTCAGTGAGACTTGACTGAATCATTCACTGTTTGCACTCAGAAATTAAGGACACTGTTTCGTGAAGCTTCATAAGCCTATCGACACTCTAAGCAAGAAGCTACTTTTGAAGTCTTTGGACCCTCAGTGTGTAACTGCCGCACCTCGGAATAGGCTCTTGGCAGTGGTGGGCTGAGGAGGCTATATGAAACTTGTAGTGCCCTTTTTTGAAACTCAGTATGGGGAGCTCTTGGTTTAAAAATGATGTGAGGTTTCATTGACGCGGTTGTTCATATCTAAAGATTGTACAGCAGAGAGTGTCAAGTGTCCAAGTCAGTGATGGGGTTATGAAGCTTCATGAAGCAGTGCCTTCATGTTCAGAACTCACTAGATGGCCCTGAAGTCCTTGGATTTGAACATCCATTGGAAACATTTTTAAACCAATTGGGCCACCTACTGAGCTCCAGTATAGTGCACTTCACCCGAGATTGAAAACAAGTCTGAAAAATGCGTGAGTTACCTAATGTAACTTCAGTTCTATGAATACGCGCTCCATCGCACTGAAGGCTGAGTGAAAAAGGAGGACGTACAACGGCGAACAGGGGGTCTTATGGGGAAAAATGAGAATCAAATTTATTGCAATGGTCAGTGGGGATCCCACCAACTGGGAAAGTGCTTTGGAATGCATGCTATTGTGAAGAAGGAAGCTCCTGAACTCACACAAAACACAGCCATCAATTCTTATCCCCGCGACAATTTTTGATTTGGCAATTTGGCAAGTTTTGTTCACAAAAAAATGTGTCACGCTAGCTGCTTCGCCCTCAGGGAGAAACAAATCGACAGCTCTGTCAGGCCTGTCATTCCAATTCCACACATGGAAGTTGATAAGAGATCATGTTGGTACAAGTCAAACATCTGACTTTAATATTATGAAGACAGAGAAAAGAAAAGCTCCTCTTGAAAAAGGTGAAACAAACCTGCACCGTTCTATGAAAAGCTTGAGGAGTGTCACACTGTGTTTAAAAAATAACAATATAAACACTATAATTAAACTATTATATAGAATTTAATAATGCATTTTAAACTCATAACATTGATACATTTAATGTTCAATGTATTTTTTTGTAATGTGTTGCTCATCTTCTTAATAAAAGTGGGGGAAAACAAGTCTTTTCTCGACGAAGAAAAACGTTCCACAGAAGCATTGTGAAAATTCCATACGGAGTGCGAGTCTGTCATTACAGTGCGAGGGGATCCCACGGGTGCCTGGTCTCCTACAGGACAGAATGGTTGCACTCTGGGGATCCAGAGTTTGGTGAAGGGATTCCAGGTGCATTGAGGTTAAGTTACACTGCAGCTGTCCAGCTGAAATAACACCAGCAAACACAAATGACCGGCGGGGAGCTCTTACTTGGCTTTTGTCTGCGGGTTGAACGTCTGTCAGGCCAGTGAATGTAAAGTGGTGTACTGATGCATTTATCACGGCTATAAATCTGGAGCCATGTACTCAGAATCTGCATGTTTGGCTGTGACGTGATCCTGCTGTTAAAAAGTTAAACAATCTCATCTGTGTTTATATTCCACCATGACTCCTGCATTAGTCCAAGTGGCCCTAAAATGGGATTTCAGCATTTTAAATATTCCGTGGCCTCATTCTCCCAGGGAGAATGAACCGCTGGTGTAGTGGTGGAGTGGGTCAAGTA
Organism: Synchiropus splendidus; assembly: GCF_027744825.2. Lineage (NCBI taxonomy): Eukaryota > Metazoa > Chordata > Actinopteri > Syngnathiformes > Callionymidae > Synchiropus > Synchiropus splendidus. The sequence goes on along the minus strand of NC_071343.1, from coordinate 10,893,492 downwards.
GTAGTAGTAGTCAGGATGACACAATTTTGCAGACCTTTTCCATAAGATACACAGTGCTACAACTGTAACTGTAACAACAAAAGCCCAACGCAGCAATATTTTTGCCATAAAATTGATACATTCTTTCACATTTGTTCAAAGGAGCCATCTATGTATCAGGCTGAAACCCAAACCTCTCTCTGAGTCATGTTAGATTTTGGCAGAAGAGAGTTTCTTGTCACATAATAAATTCTTTCAGGAACATGTTGAGAGATATCTCCACACCCACTCCGCCTGAAGTTGGACACTGACAGATCCAGGATTTCAATGCTTCTTTTGTGGTCTCTGGATTTGTGCATTTTAATTTGCTGATCTGGGCCATTTTCAGGGACTTGACTTACTTTTAATATTTGTTACATTTTTTATTTTGTTCAACTCACAATGAAGAAATCTTGCTTTTTGGCAGCATACTAACATCAACAAAGTGCTTTTGCTTTCTGTAAAAACAAATACCTCATTCACGTCATGACAATAAATAAATAAATACAGCGGACCCTCGATTTTCGAATGTCCCGGACTTCGAATAAATCGGAGTTTGAACAAAAAATTTGAGATTTTTTTGCTTCGGATTTCGAGCGAAAATCCAGAACTTGACGCGCTTTGTTATTGTGTATAATGCAGCCTCTGTATGCAGACGTGTCCCGTTAGCTACATTTACTGACTGTTTTTTCTTCATATTGAGGTGTAAAACATTTCCTGTCTCCGCACTGGACCGTGGTAGAGTGTCACAGGGGAGGTGCTCGCTCTCCACACACACTCCAGGGTTTGATGTCCTGTTGTGGGCTGGAGCTGGGACAGGGATGAGGCGAGTCTGGGACAGAGCTAAGTTACTTGGTTTATGACTTTGTCACAGCCAAACTGCACAGAAGCGCACATTCAGAGCTGGACACGCACCGGGCACCTCTTCACTTCTGGAGAGACGTCACTCACTCGGCAACCCCTCCCACATGCAGCGGCCACACACATAGATGAACCACTGTCCAAAGTTGCAGAGAGAGAGAGAGGGAGAGAGTCTTGCCTTGGAGCGAGAACTAGAACCTGTCCAATGCGACGGCCACTTCGAGTGTATTGGCCTCACATTCCCACTGATGCTGCACCACTTCCGCGAGCTTGTCATCCCACTGTCAATGGTATCGCTGGGGAAAAACCATCATTCCCTACAGTGATGGACTGTTCACGTCCTCCTGTCCTAACTTGGTGCTCAACCCGAGCGCCGCTCCTCTGTCGTTCCTATTCAGCATGGAATGCTAACTGCTGATCCAGCATGAGGAAGGAGCAGGCTTCATCAAATGCAGGGGTATCACTATCCATGTTGAGTCCATCAAATCCACACAAAAACAAGACACAAAATATCCACAGAAAAAGCTCAGAAGAGCAAGAGCTGCCAAACTGACTGCCAGTCATACAGGCGCCCTCAATGGTGATTCAGTCATTCCTCTCCTCTGTGTCTCTCCTGGACAACAAAAGTTGCACAAACTGGCTGGCGTTTTTCCTTGTCACGACCTACTGTTCCTGATAAAGTGATATGAGGGGAGAAATGAAGAACAGCCTTGTCCTTTAGCTCCCGCCCTACTGCTTAACTGACTTCAATTAACACTGAGCCCAGTTTTTCAAACTCGCTAGCGTGAGGATATTTATTGCGTTGTCCATCAAACCTGACAGAGCAGTCGAAGCATCTGGCTTTTCAGAATCGCTGACTCCAACTCTTTCTTTCTTTCTGGAGTCATCCTCGTGAGAAGAGGCAGACGTACGCCGGCTCACTAATTCAAACAAGAGAAAGAGATTGAAGTAAACACGCGGGGAGACAGAGACCAGAGCGTCACACTCCTCCAACGGCACCTGCAGCTAGTTTGTGCCACTAGCAAGTAGTCGCTAATATTAGGCAAGTTGAAGAGGTTTCCATGCAACTGCTGGATTGGCCCTCTTCAAAGGAGACACCAGCTGCTGCAACCAGAAGGTGGTGGAGTTGCGGCTGACAGTGTTCCATTGTGAATGATAGATAGATAGTTTAGATGCATTTTGTTAGATCGTAATATTATTATAAGTATGTCAACTTTGCACCGGCAGCTAAGGACTTTCCGATGGTTGGCTCATTGAGATATGCTGCAATGGAAATATATATATATATGTATATATATATATATATATATATACATATATATATATATATATATAATTTTTTTTTTTTTTAAGCAGTGCATTGTGTTCTGCATCCTGATTGGCTAAGGGACTAACCAACGTGAACAGTCTCCATGCCTCGTCTCTGTACAGCTTGCCAAATTTACGTTTGCAAATTTACTCCATGATAAAACCCATAATGTCAACGAAACGTTCTGCGCCGGCAAAGGCACCTGAGGATGCGGCCAAAAGGAAGCGAAAGATGCTAAATATCGCAGAAAAAGTTAAACTTCTGGACGTGCTGAAAGAAGGTAGAAGCAATGCGGCTGTCGGGCGCCATTACGGAATAAATGAATCTTTGGTTCGTTCCGTAAAGAAGGAGGAAAATAACATAAGGAGTACGGCAGCAATAAGTTTTAACAACGATGCAAAAAGGGTTGTAACTGCTTTAGCTTTGTGGATTAACGACTGCAGGAAAAAGAACATTCGGCTAGACACCAACGCTATCTGCACAAATGCTAAAAAACTAAAGCACTAAAGCACCAAAGACCAAAACAGGTTTTGTTTGTATTTGTACAGGTTTGTATAGGTTTCATTGTATACGTAGTTCAGTATTGTATAATAACTGCAAAAAATAAAGCTGACTACTTCATGGATTTCGCCTAGCACGGGTTCTTTTTGTATATATATATAAGAGCTGGCTATTGATACATTACTTTTTAATTCATTGCCATTGCACCGATGTCATTTATTTTGGCTATAAAAGATGCACACACCTCCCACATTAAACTCCACAGTGACTCACACACCTCTGACGGGTTTTTTTATTTTTCCCGTGCCAAACCAAATCATCTCACGCTTAGTCGCTTCATGCAAATACGTTGAGCGTGCAGCAACTCCAGCTGAATTTGTCGTGCGTATTTCCCCACAGATATGTGGACTGGAATATATCCCAGATAAAGCACTTAACACACGATTTGCTGGTTGGTTCTGCTGAGCAGTCAAAATGTTTGAGGCGTTCAAGGCCTGAATAAGTTCCCTGAGACACCTTCAGTAAAAATTAAGATGGATGGCAAAGAGGTAGATTGAAACAGGAAATACATCAGTGAAATTATTGTATGACACAGCCCTAATCCGTGATCATTCTTGACGTTTGTCAGGTGAATTTTTAAGTATTACAAAACAATTTATCGATCAGGGCAAGACAACTTCGATCAACAATACTAAATAAAAAGAGCAACTAAAGTGTAGTCAGATTGAGAGTGCTGTTCCCAAACCAGCTTGCCATGGTTGTGCATGTCCCCAGGTGAGAGAGAACGCACCAACCTGAAGCTGCTCCCAGGACGGACGCCAACAAACCGTCCGTCTTTATTTAGGAGGGATAGCTTCTGCCTCCTGGCATGCACGAACACTCTGACTGACAGGCCCACAATACAGTTTGAGCCAAGGAACGGCCCGGGGCAGACTGTAACTATAGCCGTGTCGTGATTTACCTCGTGCCTGACATAATTAACTATACACGCCTCTTTCTGTCTCGCACACAACTCCTCCGCTCAGATAATCCCAATTTAGCCCATTATTTTTAGTGTGCACGCTGTTTCACATCAGTATATGGCAGTTACCTGCACAGCTAAAAATGACTCCTGCACAAAAGATGTTCTTTTTTTCGTCAATCCAACTGAATAGGAGAAAGATTTTTTTAGCATGTTCCTTTCCTAGACTTGTTCTTGACCATTGAAGTCCATTCTACTTTCCAAAGTTGTGTGAGTTAACTAATAGCATGAATACTGACTACTTGAAAGATAGAATGTGAGTGAATGATAAGCGTTGTTTTGTTTCACGTCTCTGTCCATCTTTCTACGACCACAGATGTGCAACTTTTTTTTACCTCTGACAAAAACATGCCAGTCAAACACACGGAGTCCAAAACAAACAGAGAGCAATTGAGTTGTTGGAATAAGATCGACTGCTAACGTTTCTAAAGATTAAGGTTTCGTCAGCCAATAAGAACCTGCGATCGCCATATTTGAAATAAGGGCTCTGAGTTCAACATTCCGAGATTAGACAGGTGCTGATGGACTTGACTGCGACTTGACTGAGTTAATCACTTAAGTGAGTCAGGTTTTGTAAGAACTGACACTTTCTAGCTGTCATTTGTCCGTAGAATCAATTAGATTTAAGCCCTAGCTTATTATTAAAATCCTTGAAAACATTAAATGTTATTTTTTATTTAACCACTGTCAGAGGCAAAGAATAATAAATCTGATATGTTGTTTGAATGTTGCTATTAGCTTAATAATACGGCAAGAGTTAGCGTTAGCAGATGCTAGAACTTAAAAAAAAAAAAAAAAGTTATGTGCTACTCTCCAGTTACCTAGGAAGTGGGAAATTGGAGCTGGGAATGACATCGGTTATTCCAGTTTTTTAAGTCAGAAAACAAGAAAGCGACTTATCGTTCTGAGAGTCTTGTGGTCAAGAGCAACCACATATCCCAGAACTAATAAACAGAATGTCATCATTGGTCAAATATTTTTCAAATTTCGATAACTGGAAATGTCGTAACAAAAGCAGATACTTTGACTCTGTGTAACACTCGCCTAGGAACTATATACATACACAGGATTGGACTATTCTTGTGTAACTGCAATCTTAGCAGTCGTAGCATGAAAGCAAAAAAGTTTCCCAAAAAACTGAAACTGAAACCTTCAGTGCCTTAGCATGAGTCAGTTCTGATTTTTCTGTTCTACTGGATGAAAATTCCTTTTTGTCAGACGACTTTGTGACCCACCTGCTTTGCTAGCCGCACTTTCCTGTTCAACTTTTTGTACACTGAAATGTTTGCCTCCATGCAGGAAAATGAAGAGATAAAACTGCTCGACTTGTTGAAAAAGTGATGTGATCGTGTTCCATCACCACTCCAAAAGCAGGATGTTCACACAGTTAAGTGACCCGTTTACGGATTTAGAAAACACTTAAATGAGTCGCATGTGGAAACCATCAACTAATAACCAACAGTTGGTGACTGTGTACAGCAACACAGATGTTCAACCCAACCTCTCACTGTGAAGCACCGTCACTCGTGTTCTTATGGCCCGCAAGGATAGTGTTTGTGCCAGTGTAACTGCATTTTGCAATTTCCAGTAGGGACATTCAATGACATTACCTACGGACAAATTCTGGAGTCCTCATTGGGGCACAGTGGCAGTAGTGTTGTAAATGTTTGCAGCATTCATGAGTGACCACGCAAATAATCTTGAATGCCATTAGTTCAAGACATTGCATTTTCGAGATCAGATCTGTGTGTAACATGTCTTGGTTTTGTCCTCAGTATGCCGAGGTCATGTAGAGATTAAATATCATTTGTAAACCATATGCTTAACTTCTTCACTGACTGAATCCTGTGGACACGTGTACACAAATGTGACCACCTTTTCTAAGTGGACATGACTTGCTCAGCCGGGTTTGACTTCCAACAATAACCTGCGCATCTCAGTGTAGTTCCAGTTAAAAGCTTGCAGCACAAACACGCACATCTGAATACTATCTTGTCCTGTCATCTTTAGAAGGAGTAGTATATCTCCAAACAGAATAGAGAAAATGTCCATGTCACTGCAGCTAGTGTCTTGCATTCGAAACATTTGTTTGTAGCAGTCAATGCCCAAACTTTGCGCTGAATGATTTCTAAACCTTTGAGTAACGTTATATTCAGCAAGTGTACAGAGCGGTAGTGAGGAAGCTCTATAACAGTGTCAGTGGATTTGAGATTTCATTGAAATCGTTGTTAAAAAATTTATAAAAATACAGCAGAGAGTGCCATCTAGTGGGCTCTGTAAATGAGGACACAGTTTCATGAAGCCTCATCAGCCCATGACTACAGAGCGGCCTTTTATGAGGAGGAAGTCTGTTATCTTGAGCTCTGAAACAACAGCTTCTCATAAAAAATAAAATGTAGAATAAACACCTTTATTCCTTTTTATTAATGAACTTGTCTCATTTTTTATATTGTTATATTGTACAATATTATTGTATTGATTTTTTGATATTTATTCTTTATTTATTACATTTTCTTTTTTTTTATTTTGTTTTATGATCTATTGAAATGTTTTTTTGTTTTTTTCCTGTGAAACACATTGTCCTCTCTCCGAAAGGTGTTTTGCAAATAATGTTTACTTACTCACTCCACAGTCTACAAAAGTCCATTTTTGTCCATAAAACAGGTGTCAATGATTGAGGTTCAATCTCGCAAAAAGCAAAAACTGAAGGAGTAGATGTTCTCTCAGCTGTAAACCTGCTGAGGTGATAAAGTACTTTAATTGTTCTTTCCCGTCTGCAAGCACTGGAAAACTGTTGTGATTTCAGCAAGCGCTAACCAAGGCTACCTTACCACATATAAGGCTGGTTTTGCAGTTAAGTAAGACTAAGTGAGAGGACTACGTAGCATCATCTTAAATAACACCACAAACTGTGTGTCTCAAGGTCCTCATAAAAACACGGAATGGGATTGAAAACAGGACTAGTATTGTGAATCTTCAGTCAAAACAATGGTGGGAAAATGACAGTGAAAAACACTTCTACACTTGCAATTGTGTCAAACCATCCATAAATCGAAAGTAAAAACCACAGTGTTGCTACTGAGCAAAAGTGCTTGGGCTGCAATATGCAGTGAGTTCACTGAAAGAGAAAGTGTAACCACAAGGACAGTTCAGCTTTAGGTGAGGAATCCTCATATTGGTCAGTAACGAACCTTAAACTGCCTCTCAAAAAGAGAAAGCAGACCTGATAAGGGAGCGATTTATGAATGGTGATGAGCCTCTGAGAAAACAAAAAAAAGCAAGACAGATGAATGAAATGGTTTGCTGTCTGGAACAAGAGCACAAGCAACCTCTCGATCATGTACCAGTCAATGATCATTTGGCAAGTTCAGATGATGACCTGAGCGTGAACGGTTAATACAGTAAATACACTGAACTGGTATCTTGTTTTGGTAAATGCAGTGGAATCACTGTCTGTGTGAATCTTAATTATTCTTCTATAAGAACGTGTTGGGACAGTCAGTCAAGCTTTTTTTTCCATATGGATTTTTATGTATGTGAGTAATAATACAGTATTCTACATATACAAAGCAGTTTATGTGCAATAACAAGGTGCCAGAACAGGAATATTTTGGGAGCTAAATTGTTTCAATATCCATTTACTTTCCCCACAGTCTTACACCCCATTGATCACATAGATGGTGTTATTTCAGTAACTACAATCCTCTCGAGCAGCGGTTAGGAGAGTGCGCTAACATGTTAGCACAGGGCTGCCAATTCTCTCGTAACCGGCAAAACTTTCTCAAAAAAGGCTTTTGTCAGGCCTCACTTTCGATTTGTCTTGCCTTTATAGTCACGTGACAAGGATTAGTGTGGCTGCCCATTGTACGGCATGTTGGTCTTCATTTGAATAATCCAAGTGGTCCATGCTCTCTCTCACATTAAGCAGAAGATCAACCTGCCTCCTCCAAGGATTAATTTGGGTTTGAATTTAGACGTCGACTAGCTCTTATCCTCCCTCTTGAAATCATCATAGTTGAATCTAGAACAGGATAAGTCTAGGACCGTTTGGAGATATGTCTGTGCACGTCCCTTCGAGTCCCTGGCTGGAGGCTAAAGCCTTGTCTGTGCAACAAGCCCATAGAGTACAATATGACGCAATTCAAGTCTAGTTCTTTTCTTGTTCCGCAAACCTTGACTGTATACATGAAACCACCTCCAACATCTTTGATGGATTCCTTCACCAACTCTCTACAAACTCTCTTGGAATTGTGCCCTTTCCACTGAGGCTAATTAGCCTCGATAAAGTGGAACTAAAACAGCTGAAGAATGCAAATTGCTGTTGAGTCTCAATAAAAGTCTGCCTGTCATTCCCCTCTGCATTCCCTCTAAGCATTTTGGTGACAGGACATCAGACATCTGGAACCCCTCAGGGCATCTCCAACTTGACGTGGTTGTATGGAGGCAGCGAGGATTAGGGTTGTCACTGGTTTTAAATTAGATAAGAGTGGATGCTTCAAAATATGTTTATGTTTTTGACATGTACAGTGGAGTGAGGGGAAAAAATGCTTGTCTGATGAGAACTTGTTGCAGTTGTTTGGGTGAACATAGACAGATAGATAGACAGATAGATAGATAGATAGATAGATAGATAGATAGATAGATAGATAGATAGATAGATAGATAGATAAACACAGACAGACAGACAGACAGACAGATAGATAGATAGATAGATAGATAGAGAGAAACAGACAGGCAGATAGATAGATAGATAGATAGATAGATAGATGGATGATAGATGGATGATAGATAGATAGATAAATAGATAGATGGATGATAGATGGATGATAGATAGATAGATAAATAGATAGATGGATGATAGATAGATAGATAAATAGATAGAAAGATAGACAGACAGACAGACAGACAGACAGATAGATAGATAGATAGATAGATAGATAGATAGATAGATGGATGATAGATAGATAGATAGATAGATAGATAGATAGATAGATAGATAGATAGATAGATGATAGATGGATAGATAAATAGATATATAGATAGATAGATAGATAGATAGACAGGCAGACAGACAGACAGACAGACAGATAGATAGATAGATAGATAGATAGATAGATAGATAGATAGAACTAGGAATATCATGAGTAAAAACTGCAAAACACAGTTGCATAACAATATTTGAGACGCCATTTTAATTTGATCCCTCAATATGAGCTCTGCTATTGCGCCAGGTTTTATGTGTTTCTGCAGGTAGAAGTGAAAGTGGTCTACTCAAGGAGGGTTTGTACCTGACTCAGGATGCACTCACCATTCATCTTGGGTAATTTCCGTTAAGCTAACAGTGTCAGACAAATCCCTCTTTTCCCTCCAGGTGCATCTCATGCCCTCCACTTTCCCAGAAATTTGCTGGAAGACAGACCAAACAATGACTGATGTGTCTGTACAGTTTGACTGCTTCGAGCTGACACACACACACACCGGCGGATATATTAATAGAAATACTTGCGGTTGATAAATTATGCTCAATCCACCCACGCGTATTCGTCCCTGTCATGCACTCACTATCCAGCCTGCCACAGGCGCATAGCTTCCCGGGAGACACCTTGGACACCATTGTAAACAGGGTTCGCCCTCCTCTCATGCCTGAGTGTCGATACCGCCAAAGAATGGAATGAAGGATGGTTTTTCCAGGTGTGTCAACAGAGATTCTAAAAACAACATTTATGAAGTGCCACGAGAGGCTGTTGTCAATTCTGTCACTACAAAACAGCAGTTGGGGCAACACAATAGACTGGAAAGCATGTGTCAAAAATCCAGATTTTATTTCTGAGATATATATATATATATATATATATATATATATATATATATATATATATATATATATATATATATATATATATATATATATATATATATATATATATTTTTATATATATATATATAAAACATATATATAAAACAGGAAAATAGCAATGATTACTGAAATAATAATTGTCTCAGTCGAGAGTGCCACACATTTAAAAATGAAAAACAAGCGACAGGATTTGAGGCTTGGTCGGAGTCATAATAACAAATTACTATTGCAAACTAATATTGCTCTCATTGTTTGAGGATAATTCCAGGGCTTTTATAACTGATGACCAAATGTTGCCATATAGTTCCAGCAATGAGTAAAGACCAGGGAAAGGGCGATTGTCCTCCTCGAGAATGTCCACCAAAAGAGTTTGTTTTTGGCTTTGGCGGCCTGAAATTGTTTAAAGTGCCTGACGACTTAACAGAAAGGAAAGTATTACATCCACTTTTCCACTGCTTTACTTTAAGAGACATTAAATTGTGGAGGGATCTTGTGTAATCCGCGCGTTGCATTTTGCTCATGGGAGTTGTTTCGACTGTTTAGACCAAAATAGGTTTTAAAGAGGAGGAATTATCACGTGTTATAAAAGGCAGTTTCCTGCCTGCAGCAAGAAGTATGTTGGGTATGAATATACTCATGAAATCCCGACTTTGTCACACTGTAAAGTTCTTTGTGAGGACATTATCTAATCAGAGGCTGGGGTTCAAAGCGAAGCGAAGGAAACAACAATTACAGAAACAAACTCCATTGACAATGGCTGTGGCTAAGTGGCACCACTTTATGGTGGAAGTGCTTTGTCCAAGCTTCATATTCTTCTAATATTTCGGTTGAGTAAAAACACTCTTCAATTTGTCCAAAGTACATATTTGTTTTATTTCCTCATGGCAGAACGTTCTACACAGCCATGGCAATGCTGTGTTCAATAACACTTCAAATTTTGATAAACACCAAAGTAATAACTCACCCGTTATTACTCTGACGCGTTTTCTCAACACTGCGGTCAAGTCATTTGCCAAGTGCACTCGGTCGCCACATGTCAGCCACTAGTGCGCTTTGAGAACAGGTCAAAGTCGTAATACCTGGGTCCATGAGAAATATTTCTTCTGTGAAAACACTGCCATTTCAGTCAACAATTATTGTCGTAAAATTCTATTATTTTTCACTTCAGCCCCAGCCAGCAATGGATGCCAACATGAAAACTAGCCTGCCGCTGCCACGAGTCACGACTGCCAACACTTGCTTTAAGTGCTCTGACACAAGAGCCAGAATAAATTCAAAGATGGGAGTAAATGATGCAAATCCAAATATTCAAAGTGGACTGACTTTGAAGTTTATTAAAGGACAATATGACTTCCAGCAAAACGAACAACGAATTTCATCCTTTATATGGTGTTTCTTTTAATCGTATACTGAGAAGGTAAGAAACCTTTTTAGCGCAATCAAATGAAGTGAAACACCATGAGAGCCTTGACATACCTGGTTGATGGAAGCACAAGTGTTGGCTCAGCAAGGCGCAGATATGCCTGGTGGTTTCAACCCAAGAAAGGGATTTATTATTATTATTATTATTATTATTATGAACTACTTTTAAAGCACATTTGTGAGGTCACACACATCAGTTAGCCAGAATCCCCAACCCCTCCTCACTCCCATGGCATGATATATTGACGTTGACAAAGTGGACTTTTGCGTCTTATATTGACGCCTTCAGTGTTGAATGTTGATGCATAAGTCTTTCAAATAAATAAACAGCATTCCAGGAGGAGTTGTGGAGTCCAAGGAGCTGCACACGTAGGGGCGGGAGTGCATGAGCTTTATATTGGATGACAGTTGTTGCCCCTTCCATGTTTCTCCTGGTACCAAATGAAACACACGTGAAGCGTCCATCCATAAAACGGATGGCGAAACATGTGCTTCATTTGACATGTAAAGCATCAACATGCAGCGTGTAATGCTGACGGCTGCCTTCGGCATCAGCATAGAATGCAAAAGTCCACCTTCCCAACGTCAATATATTACACCATGGGAATGGGGATGGGCCATACAGATCACGAGAGCAACAGACGGGATCCAACTACTTTCTGGCAAGCAGCATCAGAACTGAGGCGCTTTTAACCAGGAACAGCAGCTTGTTTGCCGAGTGGTTGCATGTATGTAGCTGTGAAGCTCACAGTGACAGAGTGGGAAGAAGACAGGATGAGGCATGACAAAATAAAACCAAAATAAAAGCTGAACATAGCAGTGCATTTTACTATTTGAGCAATGGGTGTAATACAAACAAAAACAGCATCTTGAGTTGTCATAATGACTATTTATATCCAGGTACTTACATCTCTGAATCAATAAAATAAAATACACACAAGAGACTGGAACGTTCTTAACACTTTTCCTATGCAAACACATTTTATTCAGTGCATCAACAGATTATTTCATAAAGTTATGAACTCACAAAGTGCATATAAGGTGAAATGTAAAGATCCTAGACGTCTAGTGGTCTTATGGAAAAGAACATCGCCATTACGTCGGTGTCAGTCAGCACTCTGTGAAACATATGATTATCATGTCAACAATATTTACAACTGCATTCTTGCTTTTCTTCGGTTTCCCATCGAGGCTTAACTGTATTCCCCATTTACTGTAATTGCATCATTAGAATGTCCTTATAGCTTTTGAAATGTTATGGTATAAGTTTTCCAGAGTTTAATGGTTATTGCACAGAGGCAAACCTCAAGGGGGAAAAAAGTTAATGGTTCTGTTTGTGATATTTGGTCTTATGGAGTAATACTTGAGAAATAGACTGTGTTTTTGAAAGCCATAGTGTGACAAAACTTAACTGACTTAACTAACTTAACATCACTTATTTGGCCAGTTCTATTTTTTTTGTGGGGGGGGGGGTGGAACAAATGAATAAAACAAGTGAATAAAACATCATCATCACTCACCTGGAGAGTTATAGAATGGGTTGATGCAAACCTTTTTCCTTACCCTACTATTAAAAATAAATGAAAAAACAATCTTTTTTTCTGTAGTGGTAGTTATCCACAAATAAAAATGCTTTCCACTTCCAGGTTGTGTAACAAATACATGACGGAGTGACAATGTTAAGAAGCGTTTTTCATCGCCAGCCAGAGAACAAGGCATTGAATTAACTGTGCTGGAAAGATTCTTACTCTCTTTTTGTTGCTACATTCAGAGTAGTGACAGCATTTATGATCGTGTGAGTCTATCCCGCCCATTTGGACTGAGATGAGGGGTACACCCAGATAGCTGCAGGTCTATCTCTGGGTATGTCAGTTCTGTTTGTTTTGAAGAGTGGGATGAAACAGGAGTGCCACATGGAGAACACAGAGCGGACTCAAGTTGAATCCAAACCCACTGTTGCCTCAGGCGTAAACATGCATTTTTTTGTGTTCTTTTCTTTCACTTGTTGAGCTATGAAAGATGAAGTCTAAACACATAGGCAGAACTATAGTATAGCACAGCTCAGTGATAATTTACATTACATTACATTTTTTTCTTGGTAGTTTTTCTCACTGAGCTGTCTGAAAGGGCGGCCAGAATTGCATAGGTTTCCTTAGGGCACCGCTGGTGTCATCTCACACTTCAAAAATATGTATTGCTTCACTCTAAATTGTCTATCAGTGTGAGTTTGTGCGAGTAATCGCACGCCAGCACTGGTCTAACCATGTGGTCCCTGCATTATGGCCGACATTGCTGGGCGAGGGGCTGGATAACATGCAGGTAGGTGTGCTTCATTTAATCTTACCATCCTTCCCAGATGGTACATGGAAGACAGTGAATGAGTGAATGTACTAGTTTTCATTCAGCCTTTGTACAGTACATTTTTGTCAATCTTCAAATGCCTGGCCAAAAGTATTCATTTGTGGAATTGCGAAAGAGTATATATAGATGGACACTGTTGTGCTCAACCCATCCAGTGAAAACTATGCTATAAGACTCTTCTCAGTTCAAGGAGGGATGTTACGAGCTTTATCCTGCAACAGTGAGAACTCAAGGTCAGTCCCTGTTCTATCACATCACTGAAAAACAGAGCTTTTGCCCTAATACTTAATACAACCTAATACGATTATAACATCATTGAGGAATGCTGAAAATCAATTTCACTTCATCCCATCTTCCAGACTGTGTGTAAACCAACAGGGGTCTCAAATTAGATCACGCAAATTGTTATTTGGTGAGATTACGATGATGTCATGACTGGTGATTTGTGTCTGCGTTCGCCCCTAACAGCATCAGACGGCGTTAAGTGCGCTCATGACGTAACCTACTAACAATTTGAAAATCTTCAATTGCGTGGGCGTGATTAATGACTGGGCTCTGACTGCAGCGTTTTTGTCTTTTCTCCACGAGTCGTTAACACGTCGGAGCGAGTTACAATTCAATCCCATGAGGTCTTGCTCTGGATAATCGCACCCACTCTGGTCAATTACTGGGAGTCCTCCAGAAGGGCCAAGACATTCACAGAGTCTCCTTAACCCAAGCAGCATTTGGTTCATTTATTTATTTAGTCCTCATTTCAGGTTTATTTAGGGACTGGAGGATCTCATGAACAAAAGTTTGGACATCATCCATCCATCCATCCTCATTCACTTATCCAGCTCCAACTGCGGGATCCCGAGATGCTCCCAGGCCAGTGTAGAGATATAATCCCTCCACCTGGTCCTGGGTCGACCCCTCGCTCTCCTCCCTGCTGGCCGTGCCTGAAACACCTCCGAAGGAAAGGTGTCCAGGGTGCATCCACATGAGATGCCTGAACCACCTCAAATTTCTCACTAAAGTCGTCCTAGATGTGTGGAGCATATTTTCCCCAGAGGGAGTCCATTTTTCCAGTGATTTTAAGCTAAATGTTAAGACTTGCCGATGGACAGCAGGGAGACAGCATAGACACAGGGGCTTAACAGTAGATCACTGTCGGATCTGTATATAGGGGATGAACAAACCAAAATATTAACATGAAACAATCAACCCCATCAATATGCAGTTTAGACCAGAAAGCCACAAAGCTTGTTTCATGATGGACGGCTGAAGCCAGTCAGGATCAACAGAGTAAGCAGTCAAAAACGCACATTTCATATTTGAGGCAAACATTTATTTCCAGCCAGAATCAAAGAAAAACTTGAGTGAAATATATACCTAGGAGTCATTATTGGATTCGACGAATTCTGCAAACCAAGAAGGTCCTACTTACCATTCCTTTCAGTTTGCTGATGCTGGACTATCAATGTCGTACCGTGGTGGAGTTAGACGGATGTTGGTGATTTAATCCAGCTCCGCTTGCTTCTGTTGAGTCTAAGCAAAGGTTTCTGTTGATGCCCACTGTCTGTCACTGAAACTATGTATGTAGTGCTAAAAGTTTACCAACACAAGGTGTTCTTGTACTTTGTCTTCGCATATAAACTGGCACATCTTTTAAGAGTGACACTGAGCTGTCTGGTGTGTAATTCGAAAAATGCAAATTTCTCCATAGAGTCACACAGAGGGCTCCTGATTCTAGCCAGGGTCACAACCTAGGTCGAGCTTTTGCTCAAAGACAGTGTAATCCTATCCCAGTCCTGGCTTTAAAACATGTTTTCTGTTATGTGATTTACACAACCATGCGTAATTACAAGGTTTTAACAAGGGTCTTAATGTCCCACATTGAATCCGGACGTGGTCATTTGAGCATCCAAGAACGCCACAGCCTCTTCTCCTCATCTTCCGATCCATCCTGGCTGCACTCTGCTCCTGATCCCAAACACTAATAATTCCCCGCTTCTTCGTCCTCCCGTTCACGTGATGGATTCGGCCTTGCCTCCGCTGACTTTCATTCCTCTTCTCTCCAGCTTCTCTTCCTCATTACTTTCATTACAAATCACCATGTTGTCATCTAAATGATGGTCCACAGAGACTCCTACCTAACCACATCTTTCCATCTGTCCATCACCATCGTAAACAAGACGGGGACTGGGAGCTGATGTAATCCTGTTGGAATCCCTCTGTCATTGCTGCAGCACACCTCACCACAGCCTCACACATGTCCGGCATCACCCTTGCATACTCATCTGACACATCCACTCAATGCAGGTCTTGAAGAAAAAAAAAAAAGAAAAAAGAAAGAAAAAAAAAAAAAAAAAAAAAAAAAAATATATATATATATATATATATATATATATATATATATATATATATATATATATATGTTATTCTCTCTACATTTTTAGGATTTGAATGTGACTGGAATGGGAACCACCATGGCATCACCTGGAGCTTTATCCTCACTGTGTTTTCTGGTTCTACTTAACACACATCGTGTGCATACCTAATGATAACAAATTATAACAGACATATAAAGAGACTAATGATCTGTCAAGAGGCAGACAGACATGCGATTAAGGTCGGTGCCTGAGATTTTACTGCTGGCCCGGCGGACCGTGAGGTCATGGCCCAGGAGCCCTCCACGTGTTTCCGCTCACTGACCCGTATCGCTCGGCTTTTAAATGCCACCATGGCAACAGCAGTCACCAAACATTGCAGTGGAGACCCGACACGAGCAGAAAGTGAGGCTCGGGGGCCACATTAGTGACTTCATCTGTAACTACCTTTCCCTCATTATTATATTATATTCTATTATATTATATTCCAATAATGAGGGGAAGCATTGAATTCATTATATAGCATTATATTTGATCTAGAAAATGTTTTTTCATGTTGTTACCAAAGCGTATTCAGACAACATATGATTGTTATTATTCTAAAATGTTGGTTTTAACTTTATGATTTATACTAATTCAAGTGGCTGCACAGTTGTTTGGTGGCTGGCGACTTAACTTCTGTCCTTTCTGTGTCCCTGTGCTATTGAGACTCCTGTAGGCACTCTGGCTTTTCTCCCACTTCCCCAGAACATACAGTGGTTACTTGGTGGCTCTAAGTTGTCTCTAGGTGTGAGTGTGTGGTTCTTCACCACAGTAGCTGTGTGGCAGATGGTGCTACACATATCCTGAGGCACTGCATTTCACCTTTCCAACAAGACAGTTTCCACTTCCCAGAGGTCACGCCTTGAGTGTTCAGTGGGTGACAATGGTGATAATGTCGGCTGTGGAAGTCGAGGGCTGTTGTTGTTGTTTGCAAGATACTGTGTGGAAACATGTGCATTGTGCCATTCTTCTGCACGAAGCGGACGTCATTGTTCTGAAGAATGTTTTAACGGTAATAACTGGCATTCACTCTGACAAGACAACTGATTCTATCCACACCATGATGTTGCATCCTCCGCTGCATGAATGATAACAAAGGACGTCGTACTCTTTCACGTCCGTCAGCATATGTATTTGTAAATAATGACCTGTTGGAGAGCGAAACACAATGATGCTACTCAGCCCATCACTGTCCTCCTTGGTGATGTCTCGCTGCCTGGATGCAGGGGAAAAGATAGCGTCAGTCTGAGGCTGTAATGTTCAAATCACATTAGGCTGAGATCGCTTTGACAGTTCTGGTAGCCTGAAATGCATGATCCCAGATACAGTGGCGAGCGGTGGTAATGTGTGGTATGGAAAGTTGCTGGTCCCTGCTGGTGGTTGCTGACCGAATGGAGGAATGATGACACCCAATTGTCTGGTGTTAATGCCACTTGATGTGTCGATCATACACATGGCCCGTTCGAGTTTGTGTGGCAACAATGTTATTTTCCCACTTTCACTTGTGAGAGTACTGAATAAAAGATTGTTTTGTTTTGTTTTGTTTTTACTCCTGATCAGGTGTTTAGACGGATACATAACTGGATAGTTATATTCATATTACCGTCCCAGCATCATTTATTTTGCTATATTACCGGTACGTTTTTTTTTTTTTTTATTTCCTTTTAATATATTTCTTTAAACATTTCTCTAAAAACAATCTAAGAATTAACAAAGTATTTATTCTTTCATAGTCAATGTATTCATATTTACAATTCTGCATGGATCTTGTATGGGCATATTGAATATATGAGTATATTGGTTTGAAATAAAAAAATATGTTTTGTAAAATTGTGCTGAAAAACAGACCTTCAATTGATTCTATTTTAATGGATTTAAATTAATATCATTTTTCAAAACACATTGTGCTTTCATTTCATTCAGGGATTTCAAGAGTATTATATCTAAATTATTTTGAGAATATTGTCTCCTGCCATTGAATGTTTATGACTCACATACTGTTTGTTATTCTGTGTAATACATTCTCCACCCTTTTCAAATGCTTTTCAGTTCTAGTTTCCATGCACAAATTGGAAAATTGAATTCAAGTTTCTCAAATTTTGTTTGAACAAGACAGAAGTCGAAAAGTAAGGACGGGCTGACCGGGCTATTAACCAGTGTGAGGTACTGGGTCTGTCATTATGAAAGCCACAACATAGTTTCAGAGCGACTCACACTCATTAGTGTCATTAGGACATGATGCATGTTGTTATAAACTTCAAAATAACCGTTTAATCTTTGCAAAATGTTCCCTAAAAATGTAATGCCTTGCCAGCTGTCAAAAAGTGACGATGATTGACAGTCGAGAGGCTTTCAAACGCTCCGTATGGGAACTTTTGGGGAAGTTGAATGAACACGGTAAACAAGCTGCTCCACCGCACGCATCCTCTGCCACACTACTTCTAAACACTTAACAGGCAAAAAATTCAGTCCGTTCACGTGGTGAAAGGAGGAAAAAAAAAAAAAAGCCTGAAACTTTGCGAATCCCCAGGTGAAAAATTCCAGTGGCAAAACATGTCAGTGAAGGCACCAGGAGCAATTTGTGGTCTTGGGAGCAGGGATCAGTGTCTTGGATCAGCGTCAAAGAAACATCAACAGGCCTGGAAGGTGGCTAGGTCTGAACTGTCGACCTTTGGGTTCGACGAATGCCACATTACAGACGGAATTAGCGAGGAAAAAAGCCTTGAAACGCAATGGTGTAAGTGCCAGTCACTCATTGGAGAACTTGAACTTCTGTGTTGCATCGATTCTTGCTACTGCAAACTTAGCCTCAAAATTCAAACATCATGTATGTACGGGTGTCACGCGACAAACAATGATGACATTCAGAGAGTATAAAAAAACGATGCCAATGTACCGTCTATCTCGCTTGTTTGCATATTTGCGGTTAGTGTGGCCTTTATGAGCAAATTTAAGGTTAAGAGACTTTGGTCAGTAGCTTGGGCTGATTTCATCAAAGACAATTTCCACCCAGTGGCAAACAAAGAGCACAAGGAAGAAAAAAGCCCAAGACGATCGCAACCAGAACTCCTCCTGACAAGATGGCGGCCAAGTGGCTGTGTGGAAAGAGAAGCTGTTGAATTGAAATGTAACCTTGTGGACATGGTGATGTCCTGATGAGGCTTCATGAAACAATGTCCTTGTTTTCCGAGCTCAGAAGGTGGCGCTCTCACTTTAAATATGATGTGAGGTTTTGTTGAAATGTCTGATCAAATCCACAGAATTCAGGGAGCGCCATCAAGTGGACTCAGAAATGAGGACACTGTTTCATGAAGCATCATCAGCGTGTCACTACCACCAAACTCATTGAAACTCGATAAAGAAAATCTACAACAGGACTGAAGCCAATGGTGTTACGTGGAATGTGATGTAAACACTAGTGTCTGGCGTTACATTCCAACACTTTTATCTGAAAAGAATGTACAACCCTGGAGGTTGAACTGAGTTGTTATTCTCAAATAAGCAAAGGCAGAGACACAGATGAGCGAATTGTTGAGTTCCTAGAGAAAGATGATCCTCTCAGTGAGGGAACATCAAGCCAAGTGGTGGATGCTGGAGGAGAGGAATTCCCAGATCCTTCTTTGGCTAGTATTACAATCTTGAAATGGGTTATGGCCACTACTGGATGAGCTGAGGAGAGGCGGTGCAAATTCGGAAATTATTCATAGACTTATTTCCATAGGAGAAAATAGTTTGTCTGACAGTCAGTTGTTGCAGCATCTGGACCAGGAAGTAAGTGGTGGAAGCCGCTGTGATCACAACTAAAATGCCAACACATAGCCGTTATTCTTTTTGGAAACTCAAACACCATACACATCGTCCCGTTTCTGGCAAGATCGATTTTCATCACCAACTGTGATTTTTTTTTTGGCACTTTTTCTGTTCTTGAACTGCTTTTGTTTCACATTGTTTTTCTAAGATCTTTTGTATCACTTTTTTTTGCACTTTATAATATTATTTCTTTTTAATTTATTGTGTACAGAGCATGTTACAAACACAATTTCCCTTGGGATCAATAATTGGGATTTTTTTCTGATTCCGATTCTGATTCTGAAACCAAAACATATTTGCCAAACTCCTTGGATTGTGTTTCAACGGTTTCCCCTCCACCACTTTATTAACTGATGCTTTCTTTCTTTATAGCGAAGCTCAAATGTGATCCAACTTGAATTTTCCTGAAGTGAGGTACTCAAACCTTCCATGTGCAAAAAAGGCATGGAAAGTCTTAGGTGTGGATTTGACAACAATGAAGCAAAATATGGCCGATGGTGGACCCAGGGCCGTGTCTTGGACAACCCATGCTTAGCTTTGCAGTGTCGAATTTGACTTTAAGCCACATTTGGCAACATTACGCACGGAAAAAGTGATATAGCACAGGTTTTATCCCATCATACCCTTCCTCTCCAGAAGGTCAGCTAGTGGAAAACAACAACTGCTGAGAAAGAACACCAAGCTCTGGAATCTGATGCACTGATGACAGATTAGGAAATGAGGACAAACCAGAAGTGAGCTCCATTGTAAATGCCTCATGTCAAAGAACTGATATTTTTTTTTGGCCACATCAACCCCAGAGTGTAATGGTCCATGATAGATCGCTGCCATAAATGGAGCCTTTTGTTATTCATATCAAGCAAAAACCAAACAGGAGGCCAAGTAAAAAAAAAAAAAAGTCTGAACTTATTTTTATTTTCCGTTTGGAAACATGGAGGCAACAAATTGATGAAAACGCGGTCACATTTTGGCGCTGCCTGATGCCAGAAGACCCCGTCACCCCCCCAAACTGTAAGCACCCACATCTGTAATTAGTTTAATGACACATCTACTTACCACCCACCGAACAAGAACAAATGATCCACCGTAATTGCACATCAGACAAGTTGAAGCAAAGGATCTCATGCAGGGAGGTTTTTTTTTTTTTCTTTTCCCTAAATCATGCTGAAGAACATTTCTCTGCGGGGAGTGGAAAACACTGTATTTGCTGGAATGACAAATTAATATCCCTGCAAAGAGTTTACAGATGCTCCTGATGTTGTGTTTGTGTGATGAGAGCAGCAGGAACAATACATCGACCTCTATGGACGGACCTGTGGCTTGCGGTCAGTCTAGTTTTCTATTCGGCAAAGAGCATCTGCTTTTCGCTTTAACAGGACACACAAGTTTGCCTTAGCACACTATCACAAAACCAGAAGTAAAAAATTGACAAACAAAAGCAACCCAGTGACTTGGAAATACAGAGTGGAACGCCACACTTGCCCTCCAGATTTTATTCCAAAAAAAAAAAAACTTGAATCGGTGGACTCTTGCGAATGCCAGACTGGGAAGTACACTTCAGGTGCGATATAAACCATCTAAGACAATTGGATATAGACAGAAAGGAGGCCATCCAAGGGCATAAACCAACCTCCACCTGTTTATACGTGATCCCCTGCCTACGTTGTGGTATGCCGGGTGGTAAAAATGTGCTTCAGTAGAACGCTTAAACATCTTGGGAGTGAGAATGAGTTGGCACAGGATACAGTCAAGTTTCTTAACAGGTTAGTTAGATGTGACAACCTGCGGTGACCAAAGCCCCTTTCAAAACACATGAAAATTGGAGTGGGGCCTCAAAACCCATGTGAACTAGAGGTTGCTACAGGGCACTGTCTTCTGACTGATGTAGGAGCAAGAGAATGACAAGCGAGCTTGTTTGCGTTCATGCAATGGTCTGTACACATGTGGAAGTTAAAGCTTTTCAGACGCACTTTTTATACCAACATCAAATCAATCAAAGATACGTTGCAGAACTAAAACAATCTGCACCGGTGTTGCCTCCCTCTGTTATGTTGAGAGACACTATTATTGGCTGTTTGATGGCGCCCAAATGTGAATCGTGAAGTGTTGAAAACTTGACTGTATTTATGTGACCCTTCTGGAGTAAAACTCTAAAGCTGACATTGTTGCTGTCTCTGACATTTTTGTCTTGTGCATTGTTTTTTGTTCATTATGATGCAACTGGAACTATTAAACTATAATATTTTTATAATAGTTATATTTAAACTATAATATAATATTTTTTATACCATGAACAATTTTTTGTACTTCTTGTCCCTTAAAATAAAGCAGAATTGAAAGTAGATTTTGAAATGTATGAGACACATTGAGAATCTTCAAATGGAATGTGGTTTAAATTGAATGAAACACAACAAACCAACATTTTCTGTGTATTTTTGAAGTGTGATTTCATGATCAACATGATGTCATCACTCGATTTTTATTTTCAGTTTTCTCTTACCCTCCTTTCTTTGGGTTTGACAGCCTTTGTGTAATACATAACCTGAGGGTTGAACCAACATTTTGACTCAAATGCCTGTAGTTTTCATTCATTTTTCCTGAAATATTCATCAGAAAAGATGAAGTGTGAGAGTCAGTCAGCACGAGTTCCTCTGTGATTTTCTAATGTGAGAACTGTGACTCGACTGGTTTTGTAGTTTGGATCTGAACGCAGTGATGAAGCTTTACTTCCTGACTTCCTTGACTGAATGATCAACATGACTCTGAGCGGTGGTATCAGTGAGACAAATCCAAGCCTCCCTGTTTCATTGGACATTCTGGAGCTTGTATTTTTCCACGGCACATTCTTCACGTCGAAATTTCTCGCAGTAAACACCTCAAAAACCACAGGGAAAACATGGCAAGCCGACTGGTTTCACATAATAGGCAGAAAATCTTCCCATCCTCACAGTTAAAGGTCGGCGTAAGGTAAAGCGATTGAGAGAGCCGTGTCATACAGAGTGAAGATAATGACATTTAAGCGCCGGCCATTATATTCAGGAAGTCGTAACGTCGTGCATCAGCCCCGTGGTCACATCATCAGCCGCTCTCTGCTGGTGACATCTGTTACCAATGCTGAGCAAGCACATGGGAAACTTTGATGAAACTGAAAGATTTGGATCCGCTGAAAAAGAACCGCCAGCATCTCTAATTGGCTTTTAAGATGCTTAAATCCCCAGACAGAAATCACACTGACGTATCGGAAAAAAAAAAAATCGCAGTCCAGTGTGAGCGTTTGACAAAAGAGAGGGGGAAAAAAGAACTTTCTCTGTATGACAACTTGGAGGCGGCCGGTGTTGCTTCTGCTTGACTCTGGTTGTGTAACTGTGTATTTGTCATCGGGGGCTTCTGGTGCCCAGAGCGAATGATGACACAGCTTGAGAACTACGTTTAAAACTATTGGATGGGAAATGTGAGTTCTGGCTGCTACACTCTGATACTATTGACTGTGGCTGCTATGTAACTATGTGCGAACCCGTTGGGCATCTTTTACAGTGGATAGAAACCATGTCTTAATAGTTGGGTTGTTCTTTTAAACCCAGCTAGATACACAGTCTTTAACCACCTTAGGAGGAATTTCTCTTTACTTTGACCTTTTGTCTTGAAACAAAAATGAGCAACACATTACATTTCAACATTCCTGCCCTCAATTTTTTTTTTTTTCTGGTTTATTAAATAATTTTCACCCCCAATACATTTCTAAACATCCCAACACATGACTGTGCTTTCCTTTCTTGTTGTCTCCATTCTGGAGCTTCAATTGTTTCATGCTCATATTAGTCTACATATCCCTTTTATGATTCAAATAAACAAATAAATTGCTTAGCCCTAATAGTTTCTCCATATTTATTTGCTTGCATATCTACTTTATAATTGAAATAAATACATAAATCATTCATTCATCAATGTATCAATATTTGGAGCATACATTTATATGTATGCAATTTTTTTTTTTAAATATTTTCCCCATAACAGCTATGTAATGTTAGGTAATAGGTAGGTAGAAAAGGTAAAGGTAATAAATAAATGAAAAATAGTGGCACGCAGGACAAGTCTTAAAAATCACATGAAATACAATAAAATGAGGTGGCATTGTGGATGTAGATGGAGTGAGCTGCGTAACTGTGGTCAATGCTCTCTGTTTGCCTTTGAGATTTTCTCTCTCCCAAAAAGATGAAGCAGTCCTGAACCAGTACGTCTTTTATATGTTGTTAACAACAGGTGCGACAGTTGCACAAGAGGAAGGTCAATAGATGCACTGGAGAGTGTTAAGTTTGATTCCCACCCAGTGATCCAAGAAAGGAAAACATCATCAGGAATGAGCGACGATGTAAATAAATAAATACACAGTACATGTATCAGCCTTTTTGTTCAACCATCAATGACACTCCAAACAACGTCCTTGTTCGACGGGTGATTTTCCCAAATTTGCACCAAATAGTTAAACCTCTGCTATTTTTTTTCATGATTTATTGGTTGTTTTCTTTCTCTCAGTGAAAGTCAGAGCATGTTTTCAACTGGAACAGCAGTGAATGATATTGAAATTCCATTAATATGAAGAAGGGATCTGCTTTGTCAGAGAGGCCGTGTCCTGATCGGATTGATGAGTAAATATCCAAGGACAACAAAATAGTGGCTTTGGGACCGAAGCCCAGCATCCACTTACGGAAACAGATTTATTTTGAGAGATAGGGAGCATTGTATGACAAGGAGCAGGACAATAAAAAAAAAAAAAAAAAAAAAAAAAAAAAACCATTGAGATACTGCATGTGAATTTATTTTGAATCAAAGTAATCATTTGGAAATGGAGTTAAATAAAATATGATATATGATCTTAAAGTAATATTTTTCTTCCAAGTCACCTTCTAGAGTTGCTTTTCACATCTGTTATTGTCACTTGTGAGGACACGGCGAACGTCACAAGATTCTTTTCAATGAACATTTTCTTTCATATATATATATATATATATATATATATATATATATATATATATATATATATATATATATATATATATATATATAGTATATAAGTATATATATGGTCTGTAAAGAGGAGCAGTTCTGGTTCCAAACTTTAGGTAAAGATAAAGTGAAAATTGAATTTAATCAGGTCATGATGTCTGCTTTGAAAACTATAGACTAAACTGTGCACAAGGTGCTTAAAAATGAAATATAAATCATAAATTCTGATCATTTCTGTCAACAGCAAAGCTCCGATTTAACAAGTCTTCAAAGAGTGAACTGATTGTTTCTGTTTCCACTGCAGTACAGCAACATTCAACAGACTAAGTTCTCAACACAATAAGCCAGACGTAGACAAAGTGCAGCCCAGGGGCCAGATGTGGCCCCTTGACTGTATTTGTGTGGCCCTTGCGAGGTCCGATCAAAACAACAAAACAGATGGCGAGCTATTGAAAAGACATTAAAGATACTGAAACAAATACCTTGTAATAAAGTACCTCTAAGTCTTGTATTTACATGTTTTACCCTTAGTTATGTTAGCAAGATATACACCACTTAAGACCTTCCAAAATGTATGATTTATTATGACAATCTTTAACTTCATCAAATACAAGAAAACACACTTTTGTCATTGATTTTTTTTTACTTTTACCGAAACCAAATTGAAGTTGCATTGAAAACTTCTTATATTGCCGTGTACGTTGGCCTGACTGTCCCTCACAACAGCCACAGTCAATAATGTGGCCCTCTGGAAATTCTGTCGCCCACCCTTGCAGTGTAGACACATGAACCAGGAGACCCAAGGTGTCGCTGAAATAGGAGAGAAGCAAACAAACTGAGTCACGGAACAGAATCAGAAAACAGAGACAAACAGGAAGACCAGGAACAAGTAAGCAAACATGATCATCTGAGGCACGGTATAGACCAAGTCACATGAAAATACAGTTTAAGAGTGAGACTTTCAGGAGCGCCACACCATGGCTTATGTGTCACTCCAGCCTCCTACTTTTATTACGTGACGTTAACCTAGATGCCTGATGGCTGACTTCTTAGGCCCGGAGTGACTCAAGAATAGTCGAGAATCTGTTGGTAATTGTGCCTTAGCAGCTGCAGTAACTGTAGCGAGAAGGTGGCGTCAGTGGATGAAGCACAAACTAGACATTTTTCACCCTTGTTTGAATATTTTTGCCATGGCTAAGGCACCGATAGTGGAAACGCCTGTAGTGAAATTTTGGATCTGGAGTTACTTAATCTTATTCTCAGTCCTGCTCTTTCGACGTGGCGTACCAAAAGTTGTGTAGCTCCGGGTGGGCCAGTCTCTGAACTTCCTGCACCAAAACCTTGAATCCTGTTTGAGCAAACTTCAGTGGCCAAGGGCCATATGGGGCACTTTGACTGTATTTATGGGACCCTGATGAGGTCAGACTAAAACTGTCAAACAGACAGTTTTTATTTTGTTTTTTGTTCTGTTTAATGTTTAGTCATTACCAGTTCAACAGTAAATATACCTTTGGTTCAGGACTGCAATTTCTTCTCATTTTTGTGACCTTTTCTTGTTTCTCATAAAATATTTGAAAATACATTTTGAAAGAAATATTCATATAATATCCAATAATTCCACTCAATTGTGTAGAGTTGACTGTCGATCATTTGTTTATTTATTATCTCTCTATTCACACTATTTTTTAATTATATAACTTATTATTATCTATGTATTATCTTTCATATTTTCTGTATTTATTATTTCGTCATGATATTTGTTTCTATATTGTGTTTGTTTATTTGTTATGTGTTTGATAGCTTGTGACTTCACTTTTTTTTTAAGGCTTTGTGTTTTTATGTTTGCTGATGCTTTGTGGACATCTTTGATGTTTGTTGTGTATCATCAGTGTCTTTGGTATGTGTCTTTGTTGTCACTGGATGCTGTTTCCCTGCTGTGGGACTAATAAAGGACATCTAATCTAATCGGATCTTAACATCCTGATGTTCCTTTCATCTTTTTTGGTTCAATTTTTCCCCGGCTGAGGCATATATTTTGGATTTTTCCCATCGTGTTTTGCTGTCCTTGCCCTCTTTCTTTCTGTGTGACAACCCATCACAACAGTTGCAGTATGTTACGTGGCCCTTTCAAACATTTCATTCCTCACCCCTGCTCTAATCCTTTCAACAACCACGTCTCCAACACCTGTTTCACTTTAACCCCCAACTTGGTGGCTGTATTAGTCAATGCAATTCTGCCTACACGTGTATTAGGGGAGACTTATTGACAACACACAAACAAGTGGCTACCAAACTTTCCATGTCATTCAAAGAATGTTGTGCACACTCACTATCACCAACTTGTGAGTGGCGCAGTAACACTGATCCTAACTCCAACAAATCCCTGCTGCTCTCATTTCCAACAAAAAGCCCCGGCACCTTGCGGTAAATCCTCCGGGCCAAGACCTCTTAATGAAACCTACGTATTACTCTCACGTCTGGGTCCTCAGTTTTTCCCCACGTCTGCACACATCAGCAAAATATGAGCTGAAGGGAGCACAGACAGCGAGCGACAGCAATAAAAGACCTCACGGCTGTAATTGGATTTCACATGTAGATTTTCGGGGTGAGTCATAGCTCATTAGAAAACCGATATCGGGTGCTGTTTTTTACTCCGAGGTGAAACGGAGTGGTGGAGGAACATTCGCAGAAGGTGTCTCACGGGCCAAATGGACGTGTGGGTTGGATGCCGACGCTTTCAGTCGGTCGCAGGTCTTTTATTGCCGTTCAAGAAAAATAATTTAGCTCTCGAATTAACATTTGAAGTTTGGGGTGTTATTTTTCACCCATTTCATGCCCACTTTCCTGCTCATTTCCCGCCTCCTGTAAGTGGGCTGCTTTCTTCCGACCTCCCGTCACCCTTCATCCCTCCATGCCAAGGGGAACGACGGCACCTGACCTCAGGCGGCTTCACTGCGCTGTCGTGCCGCCGCTCCACGGCCTCACTTTCCCTCGGCTCTTGGCAAATCCTTCTCATTCCCCGTCAAGAATTGACTCTTCGGCGGTGGAAAGCTGCGCCAGCAGGTTGGGACACATTGCGAAAACACTGGCGAAGACACAGGCTGAGTGGGAGATCATATTTGGCTAATGAGGATGAGAATCCAGTTAATTTAATCATCACGCCGCCATCTGCCCTGATGCGCCTCTACTGTTTCAAACAGTGAGCTCAGTGTCCGTTTGCAGCTTATTTGTGGTGGTTCGGGGAGGAAAACAATCTGTCTTCATTCACTCGCTCATGAAAAAAAAAAAAAAAAAACCAAATATTTATTTGCTTTGCAGCCTTTCGGAAGCCAATTCAACAGCAAATAAATAAAAAATGAATAAATATTTCTATATTTTTCTGTTTTATTATCATACCAACCAACACTTAATGTTCCAAGTTCTCCATAGAGAAACTCACCTCTACATTTTACTCTATGCCCTGACAGTGACAGTGCATCCTCCAGGAGAGTGATAGTGATGACAATAACAAAACATTATATCCTGGATTAGACCTTTGTTATTCCCACCGTAGTGAAATTCAACAGTGACACTGAAGGGGCAATCTCATTTAGTCAAGGCATTTTCAGCCATTGACAGTGAGCACAGTTTGATTCACTTTGTAAACTGCTCATGTGCGAGCGGTTGCTTGTTTTGGTAGAAAATAAGATCTTAGAATGATTATCAACCGGGGTTATAGTAATATTACTTGTAGTAATATCACTCATTCTGTGAAAACAGCCTTCTGTTTTTCACTATTGTTTTTTTTTCATTGTCATTTCATTTTGAGAATTAAAATTAGAAAATTAAAAATTCATTACAAAAAAATGAATAAATGAAAAAAGTAAAGTTAAAGGAATAAAGAAAAATAACAAAGGAATAAAGGAAAAAAAATTCTACCATTGTTTTTTTTCTTGCTTAATTTTTTTACTCTTCATTGTTTCTATATTGTGATTTTCATAAAATACATTGATACGTATTGTCTCATTAATGTAACTATAATTAATAGAAATATAAAGTAAAATATTATACATACATACATACGTGTGTGTATAATTGTATTTATATTTTTTCTTTATAATTATTTTTTAATTCGTTATTATTATTATTATTATTATTATGAGTTTTGGTCAAATTCATTCAACATTTTTTTCAACACAGGACTCTTCTCCCTGTAAACTTGGAAATGAAACGATGGCAACAGCTTAGCGGTGGAACATGATCACAGATGAAGGACAAATGAAATATAACAAAATCACGACTGGAGTCGTGACTCGTCCAACGGTTTCGGTGTGCCTCAAGTATTTCACAGGATTATTTGTGGCTAATAGCACTTACTTTGCTTGGCTGAAGAATCCCCTATTGTAAATTGAGGCGCACACCAGAATGAAAACATGGAACGTCGGCCTTGTAGCGGCGCAGAACACAGTGCTGCGATTCTCTAACCACTTTGACGCATATGCGAGTTAAAATCCCATTTCAAACGGCCTCAGCAACATTGCCGTTTGCCAAGTGGCAGAAAACAAAACAATTTTGATGTTTTGGAATTTAGAAATGAGCCCTTTATGGGAAACACGTTGCACATAACACCTC
This sequence comes from Synchiropus splendidus, assembly GCF_027744825.2. Taxonomy (NCBI): domain Eukaryota; kingdom Metazoa; phylum Chordata; class Actinopteri; order Syngnathiformes; family Callionymidae; genus Synchiropus; species Synchiropus splendidus. Next base: position 10,864,306 of record NC_071343.1, on the reverse strand, counting down.
TTTCCATAAGCAGATCGCGTTTATTCGATCAGGGAAAACCCCACGGAGACAATGCTCAGATCCATCTGCCTCCCATTAAAGTTTGGGAACAGCGTTTCACAACAATGGCCACTTGGGCATGGCATGAAGCAGGGAGAGCCCAATAATGATTACACGCCATTCTCAGGAGCCAACTCTACAGATTCCCCTTTTTTCTGGGAGTCAAACCGAGGCGTTTAGCGGCTTCTAAATCAAATCAGCTCTGAGTAATTCTCTTTGGTGTCCATATGTCTAACATGGAAATAAAAGTGAAGTCAGAATTTGGCGATTCTTAGATGCTCAGGAAAGAAGTCAGGAGGCTGCACTATTCATCATTAAGAAGCTCTTTGTTGGGGCTGTGTTCCCTTTGTTCCACCCATTTCTCTTTATTTCTAATGTGTGTTTCAGTGAGGGCAGCATATCTGGATGTTGGTTACTGTCTCACAGCAAGAGTGTCCCTGGTACGAGTCCGGTTTGAGCCCAGAGTTGGAGGCGAACTTGGGTCCGTTCTGTGTACAGTTAATGTTCTCTTCATGTTGCCTGGTTTTCCTCTAGGCACTCCTGTTTCCTCCCACAATCAGACTACTCTAAAATATCTCCAGATACAAGCGTTTCAAGTAGCAGTCTGTTTACTGATGCCCACCGATAAAACTACCAAGGACGTGTTTGACCTTTACCAATCTGATGGGTGAAGCCATTGTTATCCAGACATACTCGATGCTCAATGTCTGATCCGATTTGAGGGCCATTCAATACCTTTCCAATACCTTCTACTTGTCACTCAGAAGGTTGTTCATAATGGTTTTATCGAACTTTTTTGAGAATTAAAATTTGAATATCCATAGAAATAAACAAATAAATAAAATAAAAAGCAGTTGTATTTCCACCATTTCGGTAACGGCAACGCAAGAAAGATACAATCAAACAATTACATTGAGGAACTAAAAATAAACAGACGTCTGAGCATATACAGTTTGGATGAGCAGTAATGGGTTAACTGTTAAAATGTCCATAATAAGGCAGTGATTTGTGATCACGCATTTGGGTTCAGTCCATATTGAAGGAACTTCCAAGGCTCATGCCTTCAGTTCAACCAATTATTCCCAAAAGACGTATTCTTAAATACGCACCCTCGAATATACCTAGACTTGTCATGTTCTGTGTTTTCTCCTGTGCTTTTATGTATTTTGTTGTTTCGTGTGTTGTTTCCTTTTCCTTGTTTCTCCCCAGCTTCACAGCAGCGCAGCTGGATCCCATTCCACTGATCAGACTCTACACCTGGTTTCCAGTCTGCACTGCCAGATGGTTGCTTCGCGTCCTCACGGTAAAGTCTCTCGCTCCTCGCTCCTCTCGTGTTTCTGAGTATTCTAAAGTCTGTGCGCGCTTGATTTTCTTTTCAGCCGCTTCCTCAGTTCTTGTTTCTTCCCGCTTAGTTTCTGCTTTCACTTTCCATCTCCGGTAGATTTCTGCGTGTGAGTATTTTGTAGATCTCACTTTTTGTTTTCTCATTGATATAGTTATTTCCTTGTGTGTGTGTGTGTGTGTGTGTGTGTGTGTGTGTGTGTGTGTGTGTGTTTTCCACCGCAGTTTTATGTTTATTGGGCCTCGCGAGTAACTTCCGAGTGCGTTTGTGTTCTCCCAGTTTGTTAGGCTTCTTTATAATTCGCCTCTCTTTTTGTTCCTGGTTTTCCCCACAGCCCTTTCGTGTAGTTCCCGGTCCGTTTTCTGGTTCCGGCGCTTTTCGTTCTTCGTTCCTGTTCGTCTGTGTATTACTTCGTCTCTGTTCATTAAAGTGCCTTCTGTCGTCCAGCACTCATTTGCACCTGGGTCTAACCTCAGACAGCCATGACAAGAATAGCAACTCACTACTGGCTGAGAAGCATTTTAGATGAGGGTTTTTGAAGCAACAAGTAACTAAAACAAGGATACGGATGCATGTACTGTGACTGGGTCACCTCTCATTTTTCTCATGCGTTAACTTGCATTGATGACACACAAAAAAAAAAAATAAAATAAAATATTGAATGATTTCTTGACAGCAAAAAGCCCACTCAGGACCATTGGTAAGTTTCGACCAGGGCACCAACGATTTATGGAAGCACTGACAGATGCTATAAAGCATCAGCACCTTTCACGTTCTCTACACCAAAGTCATATGAAGACGGATTGCAGCGGGAGCTCCACCGTGATGGGAATATAATCGGTCTAAAAGGCTTGGGAAAAACAATATCACTCCATTATTCCCCATAAAACAGGTGTTCCCAGATGTGCCTTCGCAGTTCTCCGGCAGGAGTAAAAGGACATGGGACGTTTGGAGAGCGGAAATACGGTGGTCAACCACAGGAGTTAAGCAGCAGATGAAATGCACATCAAGCTGACAAGAGATTTCCAGCCTGTACCATTGTTTCCCACCTGCCAGAAAGCAGCTGGACCATGTTTCAACATCTACAAGTTCCCCTCAGTAGGGATCTTTATGGGAGACTTGCGAGGAAAAAGATCAGGATTTGGACGAAAACACCGCCATGTGAGCGCGAAGGAACAATCCTGCCACTTTCCTTTTGGATACATTTGGTAAAGACTGCATTAATGGATTAAAAACTGATGATATATGAAGTAAATAATCCCATCAGTTGGAACATCAGGGAGATGCGGTATCTTGAATAATTCATGGAGCTTTGGTTGCATGATTCAGAGTTAATCTCTTGATCTTCTAAAGGTCAATTTAGAGGTCAGCTAGCATTTTAGCGACCACTCTATTGCCAGTACAAATGAAACACATGCCATATCGATTTCTCAAGGATGAACAAAGGTCTAATGATGACAAAATCCTTGTTGTTTGCCTCAAATGGAAGAGTTTAGTAGCGGCCAGGAAGAAGGAAAACCACCCTTGTCGAAAAAATCCCCAGGCACGAAAACCTTGTTGAAGCCAACGTGAAGTCACACTCATGATCCCCGATGAATGACGCAATCCTGAGGGTTAATGATTCAGTGAATCTGTACGAAGACGTACATACGGGATGTAAGTCGCAGAGGGACTTTCCGTGAACTTTATAAATCTGTCAAACATGAAAGAAGTCAGAAACATTATCGAGTCATGGCTGCAGGCAGACTGTCAAATATGGAAGATGTCACAGAGACGTACGTTTGAAGATAAAAAAATCTTTTATGTACTTGTCATTTTAATTCAAGAGCTTCAACAAGTCGGACACCATCTGGGATTGTTTAACGTTGTCGGGTTGAAGAGTTATCGGTTCCTTGAATTGACGTCTATTTTTATTTATGCTATTGTTAAGATCATGAATTCTCATTTTAATGGATTGAATAGTTCATCATTGTACCTTCACTATATTTGAATGTTTGGACAACTAGGAGGGAAATAGACAAGTCACTTGAAGTCATCTGTTGCGCAGGATGGATGATGATTTTGAAGAGCTTTTCAAGAACAAAGAAGTATACGAGAGTCGCTTCAGAAAATATCATTCAGGAAACTAAAACTATAACTGATACATTGTAATTTTTCTGCCTTTTCTGTTCTCTTTCTGTCACCACCACCACTTCAGCATGAAATATAGCATGTTCAAGACAAAAATTTTCTTCTTTTCGTTGGCCATTTTTGTGTTTTTCTTGTTCCTCAGAATACATTGAAGGAATACTAACAATATATTCTGAAATGAATTGCCTTTTTATCTTGAACGTCTGGTCCATAGTTATGTTGATTTATATTCAAAGTAAGTGCGTATGAAATTAAATATTTCAATAGTTTTCAAAGCATATTCACACTTCTTACTATCCTTATTTACATTTCATCTTTTTAAGTCAACTTGTTCTTGTTAGTTCAGTATATATTTTGGATATTTTTCTGTCATGTTTTGTAGTCATCGCTGTCTTTCTTTTGATGATGGCCCCTCACAACAGTTTCTATTTCTGAAGTTGCTTCAGGAAGTTGAATTGCACTTTATATCAATAATCCATTGAGCACAAGTGCTTCCAGTGCATTGTGACGCCTGTCGCTGGACTTTTGCAACTGACCTTTGTCCCTCAACTTATTTTCCAGTGTATGTACCAACCAGTCAAGAGGACACCTTTTCCCCAATGTGGTGTTTAAAGAGTCAGTCTGGTGCGGCATGTTTCAGCTGACACCTGTTTGGTTGGAACACATTGGAACACAAGCCCACACCCACTGGGGCACTTTGATGTCCAGTTTGAGACCCCTTCTTTAAATAATGACTGAATGATAATGACTAAATAATGACTCAATGGTTTGTTTATTATAGAGTTTTATACAGGCAAGTAACATGGAGCCCACCAGATGGTTGTGCGAACTCCCAACCTACAGCTGTTTTCATGAATTTCATCTATTTTTATGACAATATTTTGGCTACACTTCAATGTAACTTTCAGTTGTATGATGGAATGTACATACTCATTCTTAAATATCTGAAATGGTGAATTTTTACGACCTATTGATTAATAAAAAGTCATTTTACATATTGAGTCGCACGATGAAAGGACTTTATCGTTTTCCTTCAGGGCATTTTGTCAATACACTGATTGTTTGAGGATAGTGTTACGTTGTTTGACATTTCGTTAATCCCTGTGCAAAGGCAAAGTCAGGGGAGCTGTGGGCACCTACCTGGTGCTGGACTCTCTCTGACACACGGCTTTTCAGGGCAGAACAAGAGTCCATTCTCCTTCACAGTGCACCATGAAGTAAATACACAAGAGGTGTAACACAAACGCTTCACATGATGAATTGATGCGGGTGCCATGCTTGAACCTCACCGGGTGAGTGACTGACATTTCTCAAGAGCTAAGCTTTTCAACTTGTCCTCGGCTTTGCGAGAGTCAAACACAAACGCCACTTGAAAGTGAGGCGGGTGGTTGGGATCAAAGGCGGACTTAACAGGGTTTTTATATCGACGCGCTGAAACAAATTCTGCTAATGTTTGGAAGGGTGATGCATTAATGTCAGCCAGGGTTGCAGCTTTCCATCGGAGGGTCAAACTAAGGGTTAATGGGTAACTCTGAACAGACTGACGTCACTTGGCTCTCACTTGATTCCTCTTTCTATTTACTTTTTCGAATAATAGAATCACTACATCACTATATTTCTGGTGCTCAAACAAACATTGGCTTTGTTCCCAGACGATGCTTCAGTTTGCAAACATTCTGAACGCACAGTGGTCCTTTCTTTAGAATGAGCTTAATTGTCTAACCGCTAAAGATGACGATGGGCGATGCACTTCTGCAGAACTGATGAGTTTATTTTTAGCTCATGTCTTCATAATAAATCATTTTTTTTGTTAGTGTTTTTGTTTTTCCTCAAAACTCAAACAGAACACATTATTATTTAGATGAAGCAGGCAAGAGGTCTGGACTTCATTTAAAGGTCAATGTGAAACAATAGTAGGCCACAATACTGCACAGCAAAAGAAGAAAAAAAAAAAGACCAAAGACGAAAACAAGGGCTGGTAAAAAAAAAAAAAAAATTGGTTCGATTGTTCAACTTTCAGCGACTCATGTTCAAATTTGCTTTATCAACAGTAGCATCACAAAGTCATCCACACACTGGAAAATCCACTTCATATTCTCCCCCGTGTGAAACCTCAATGAGCGAGAGTCAAGCCCATTATTACCTCACAGTGGGCTTCGCTCTGCCTCCAGCGCAGCTCTGAACCTTCTTATTAGACCAAACCAGTAAAGAGAGGTGTCCACTTTGAATCAGACCAATAATGCATGATTGAACTCACCGTCATTTCCGGACTATACAGTACACCGGGATATTAGATTCACCAACTAAATTTAAGATGGAAAATAGACCTTGTTCATACATAAGCCGCGGGTGCAGTGGTGCTGTCTGTGACGTAGAAAGGTCTGTGGTTCACCCATCTGAAAAATGCATGAGGATCACTTCTTAACCAGTTTTGAAAACAGGGTCTGACTGATGAAACAAACTCAGCAATGGTCTGAACTTGAATCATGATCTTGTCACATCTATTATTTACATTAAAGCTGTCATGATTCCAAATGAATGGACCCAAGTGCAGGACGTGCTGGTCGACAGAAGGCACGGGACACAAGATTAAATTACAAGATTTAACTGAATGAATAAACAATAAACAGACAGACAAGTAACAATAACTAAGGACGCCGGGACCAAAACGCAGACCGAGAACAACACCCAGGGACTTAGGAAGAATCTGAAAAACCAGAGAGGCGAATTAGAATTGAAGCCTAAAACACTCAAGCTCACAAGGTGGCAATAAACTGAAGCCGCTCAATGGTGGGGATACACACACGCACATGAGGAATAAACTTGTCGAAGATATAACTAAAAGGTGAGATTCTAAATAACAGCTCACACGCGGACTGAATGGAGTCAGGGAGAAAACGAAAGCGGAGCGAGAAAGAAGAACGAGGGTACGGCTGAAATAGAATTCAAGCGCGCAGGAAAATCTGGAAAAGGTCAGGGAAGAAAGTGAGAACATGGAAGTAACTACCATCTGGCAACAGGAGCTGGCGTTGAGGGGTTCATATCCTTGGAAAGCATGATGAGGGAATGAACGCCAGCTGTGTTGCCCTTGAAGGTGGACAGAAGACAGGAACAGGAAACAAGAACAACTGAGAGTAACAAAATAAAAGCACAAAACAGAACACAGAAGACATACAAAAATGAACAGAAAGACCAAAGCGCGGACATGACAAAAGCGCTCAAAATTCACAGTTTTTGTGTCCGGAGTTCCGACACCACAGCTGATCTCAGCTGCTGAGATTTAAACAAATGATCAATCGTTGCATCATTTGTCACTTATAAAGGCATGTTTATTTTGAATACGCACTGGAGCCTCAAGTGTAACGCAAACCTTCATGCCACGTTCCAGGGCTCGGATGACACAGGCCTGATTTGGGTGGCACAGCACTGAGTTCCAGGAAAGGAGCACCATACAAGGTATGTAGAAAGAAGAGAATGCTGCTATTGTCTGCGGCTGCAAGCAGAGAGCAGAATCTTGTTAACCTTTGGAATCTGGCGCTGTATCAAGATGGCAGAAACACGAGTGTTGGCACCTGCCTTCGATATGCCTGGACAAGGAGGAACGTGGAAAACCTCTATATTGCCCACAGGCGCATTGTAACCTGACACAGTCAACGTCAGTGGCTGAGCATCGCTTCATCCACTTTTGTTTTCCCCACCTCAAAAAAAAAGAATCCTCAGAGGAAGCCACAGCCAGAAGCACGCGCAGCTAAATATAGCAAGAAGCCAAAGAGGTCATCTGACTCTCAAATACAGCCGCATTGTTTTAAATATATGCATAAAGCCTTATATATTTATTTTTTTCCCTGCAGTCTGGAGAAAGATTTCATGGTCTGCTGGGTTAAAAGCAGCTTCCGAGCCCCAGGGTGACTGTTTTGCTCGTTCATTTTATCATTGACTGACCGAGGACAACCTTCTTCTGTTATAATTGGTTACCAACCTAAAAAACGGGGCCAATTCTCCAAACCACTGTTGCTCTCTTGTTGTCTTACTTTTGTTGCTTTCGCCTTGATTTCGTGCCAGTTTCCTTTTATTAAACTTCCTTTGGCTCCACTCCAAAGTCTCTCAAATGGCCCCTGGCAGAGTGCAGGACTGAATCAACCCAGAACTGCAGGTTTTCCCACTGGTTATGGCCTCGTCGTCACCCCTACTGCCCCGAAATGGGTATTTGCCAGAGGATTCACACGCCCAGGGGGTCTTCGCCAAAATGGTTGCACTTCGGCCAGGAATTGGACTCTGCAAGGGGGAGCTTTATTTGGAGGCCAAAGGCACAACACTGTAGCATTGTGGCTATCATCTGGCAAACAATGACACAGCAGAACCAATCGACATCAGCAGGAACTTCAACACAGCTGCAGTTTCCAGCCCACAATGACACAGCATGGCACTCGTCAGGGAATGTGATGATGCCGTCTGAGCCTTTTTCCACCGAGCACATTCTGTACTTCAGGAGTTCATAAAATGTCACAAAGCATTTCCAGGGTTGCGTTCCCCATGTTGCGCATTCTAATGGCGGGGCAAAGTCCACTTGCATGACAGATCATTGCATGTTTACCGAAGAGAATAGCGCTGAGGGGGACACCTGTTGGGGCAGAACAATGCAGCTACAACAATGCAGTGTGTGGCTCGGAACAAAACTCAAGTCTGATCACCAAATGAGGACCATTGAAGAAGAAGGGATCCCCCTCGGCTTTCCAACCCACACCAGACTTACACAGCAGCTGACTCACTCATATTAGAAATACGATCATTTCATCTGTATATTTTTTTATAGCAATGGCCGGAGTGTGAATGCACAGTCGAGACACATCTGTCAGTGTATCAGCCAAATTCTTTGTCCAAGTCGTCCTGCAACAAAACATGTATAACTAGATGCTGCAGAAAACACAGCAGTGAAACCACAAACCATATCAACAAATCACTAAAGGACACAAATGTTCCTCAAGCGCAACTGCAAGTGACAAAACAAAACACTCATGAAATCTATGTTAGAACAGACAGTTACAAGACAACAACAAGCAACACATCGTGAATACGAAAACAAGAGGCATGAAACGCACCAAGAGATACAATAAGAATAAATACATTTGGGTCACAAAGCACCACAACAAATCTATCAAAAATTACCATGGGACTTTAAGTTGGTTCTAGAAGCAGTTGAAGCCATTTTTGCAACCAGAGTGAACAGATAGTGTATTTAACTGTTCTTGCAGAAGTTTTGAGGAACAACTCAAGACTACTTTAATTTACCACCTTGCACCACAATACAAATCCACAACAACCCTTCATATACCAGAATTTCCACTTTTTTGTACATCCTTTGAACCATAAACAATGATGCAGCTATTTCATGGATATCTCCGCGCTAGCTAGCTTCATGCCACTTAAACAATAAGCCCCAGACCCATGAAATTATAGTTGTTTCATTTGTGTCATAGAGCTTTCTGAATTCCACGTTCTGAGCAGTTCTGCTGCTGTTTATTTATGTGTGCATTTTAGCGCGATTTGTGTCACATATGCTGTAATTTAGGCATTTTTCTTGGAGAAATGGCCTCATAGAAATAAATGTAAGACATAGTACACTTTCAAACTTAAATGAAAAGACTGAAACTGTGTTTAATTTTAAAATGGAATTTGATGCTATGTGATTCGTCCAGAGGGGAGAAGGGGTATTGAAGGAAACCATTTTGTATTGTTTGGAGAAGGTGTGTGATGGTGGCTGAGAACAGAAGTTGGAAAACTAACTGTAAGCTGTCTGTTTTTTTCTGTTTTGAGAAAGCTGACTCGGTTGTTTTTGTGGAACTCCATCCAGTTTTCCCTGTACATTTTGTAATGTAAATAGCCTCTTTGGTGCATTTCTTTCCAATAGTCAGTGAGATCACTGCACTTTTGGCAGAAGACCACAATACATTTTTTTTTTCTGATTTTTTTTTTTTTGACTACATCATCATTTTTATTGAGTGTGGAAAACAACCGCGCGACATCAACATACTGCGCCAAGAGAGTGAGAATTTGTTGCCATTTTTAGGTTAGAAACTAAAACTTCAAACTTTTAAATGTGCTTCACATTTCAGATTCTCTAGCATTTGCTTTGGGTTCAACATACCCGCATCTGTTGTAGCCGTCACTGCTCTTGACTTCATTCTAGCCTGCAGGTACAGGAAATTAGATTTGTGTCGTTCAAAGAAAGAACATGATGACGTAGTGAGAGCGTCCTATTAAATGACTCCAAACCCCCCTGGACACATGTGTTGCCATCATCAATGACAAGTCGGAGTTCTCTTCATAAACAGGAATGATGCATCACGAGATGAGCCCCATTTCCCCCTGACAGATGTGATGATGTTTGAAGCCTAGTAGCATATAACAGTGAATACCTGCCAAGTAAAATAGCACTTTCTCAAATGAAATGAAGTTTAAGTGAGTAGAAAGAGAAGTGACTTGACTGTAATGTTGCTTGTCTATTTGTGCTGACAGTGTTGACAGCGAGTACGACCACACCAATGTATACCCACCTAGAGAAAGCCCTCATAATGATCTTGACTCAAGGTTTTTTGGAACAATACGGGCTCTCATAATGGATATACATAGCAAAGTCTTATGCTGTAGAAATCCACCCACCTTTTGGGCCGAGAGGGAAACACCCAGGATACGTTGCCAAGCAAACACCAGGCTGACACGCACACAGCTATTGAGATACACAAGAACAACAGTCAGTGTCTTTTCATAAAACCGATATTCATGTCGCTCACAACAGATGACTCATGTCAAGCATAAAGGCCATTCAAGCATCGTTCTCAGGTCTTTTATTTATCCGGAAGCTTAAAAATAGCATGATGTAAATATGACAAGTGCCAGGATTGACAGTTTAGTCCTGTTGAATGCAGTGCTGTCACTATACATTTCGATTTGACTCAAATCTTTGGAACAGCTCGAGCTTGAGTTCCAGTTGTTACACGTAGATTTTTTTTTTTTTCTTTTTTACGCTCCAGCAGAAGGTGAACGTCCTTCAGCTGAAAACCTAATGTGTCAACATGCAATGCCTTTATCATCAGTATCGGACACAAAAGTCCACTTTCCCCAACCTGTCGGAATATGATGAGAGTTCACTATCATAGGTGAACATGTGAGAAGTAACAGTGTCCCTCCTGTCATGACCGGCCCGAACATTACACACATGCACCGACACTACAAAACTGAACAAATGCATGACAGCAGTTCTTGACTGACCACTTGCCTCTTCAAGACCCAGCATCATCTGCTATGTATAAAACATGTGTGCAAGAGTCATTTCTCCGAGCATGTCATGTATTTACATGATGTTTTTCAAGTGGAAATCTGGACTATCTCTGCAGACCACAGAATGACCCCAGTTGTCCGTAGGATGGGAAAAGAAACAGCTTCCAGCTGTGCATTCGATCTGCCCTCCCAAAAACAGTGTTCAAATGATGGCGTACATATCATTAAGACAAGACTATGAAAAAAAGATCCACGCCAGAGATGGATCGCAGATGATGTTGGAATCACTAAACAGTTGAGATAAGTGCTGGGTGGTGACAGCAGAACCTCATGATGTACTGTTCAGATGTAAATAATTGGGCAGAGAGTGCAGCGTGCGAGTAAATTGCTACTGTGTTTGTGCTCTCCCACCGCTGTGGTTTCACTTTTTATAGTCACATGATGTTATTGACATTGCTTACAACTGCCCTACATTTAGTTTCGAGCTGAAACTGCTTCATCCATGTGGATTTGTCCTATATAATACACATTTCATTGATCCAAGTGCTCATCTTTGACAAAGTTTGAGAAGAATACAATGTAACTTACCCACCCTCCAGACTTACGCCAAAAGCAATTGGAAGTTCTTTTACTTTCATTGACTGATATCCAACATAAACAAACATCTCATCTCTTATTTGACCGTAAGTATGACGACTCGCTGCAAAACTTATAACTCAATCCTATTTGAAGCAGTGTGGCAGCAATTTTTAAGGGGACTTTTTGTCCAATATTGACGCCGAAATCTGCTTTGAGCGTCCATGTTTTAACCATGACTGAAGCTCATGATCATGTGAGATACTCTATATACCAAGTGAAATGATATGGAACTGAAACCTGAAGGACGGGGAAACGTCACAACCTAATGCATTAACATGCATCACAGACTTCTGTGTCACTCTGGGACTCAAAAGTCATCATACCTTGGTCATGCACTCACATGTCTTGGTTTACAACCAACCCACCAGTGATTTCTGGGTATTGGTTAGTTTCATGTCAAACTACAGGGGTTGGACAAAATAATGGAAACACCTTCAAGCTTTAAGGTGTTTCCATTATTTTCCTGGAAATAGAAGCTAACTGTCCTACAAAACCAAACAAACTGTAGACAACAATATTATGATTTGTGTAATTCATTTTATTTATTTTTTTGAGTCTTTACCCCTCAGCCACATCGTGTTCCGATGATCCCTGGGTGTTGGGGAAGCACGAGTTCTTGGCAACAGGGCAAACGATTGCAGGAGCGATTTGGGGAACACTAAACAAAACTATAGTTAAATTTAGGATCAAATCTTTCTGAGTGAAACTGTTTCAACTCCTTCACTTTCAACATACCACATGCAGGCATAAGCAGCTGAGCTTGCATTATTGCAGATGAGTCAGAAGAGTGTTGGCATGGACTCACCGTTGGCCCCTGTCTCCGATCTTTATTTTGATTCCATAAATAACCCTCCTCGGGCACTAGTGAGAAGACTAAAATAACAGTCAAGTTCTCCTTGGCAGGTGATGACACATGTGGCTTACAGCGTTGCCACAGAATCGAAATTCTCAAGAGGAAAATTGAATGGTTTTTAAGAGGTTCAATTTATTTTCGAGTCAACGCTTGACCACTTTCTAGCCTTTTTCAGCGGAGGAGAAAATATCTGAAACGAAACCCAGCCGAGAAGAGCTCAATTTCCTGTTTTCACAAATTCACCAGGACCCCTTGTTTTCGATCACAACACATTTCTCGCAAAACGTAATATTCTGTAGTTGGAGTAAATATTTGGTAGGGAGGGACTGAACGTACAACTGTAAAATCCTTGTTCAACGCCGACTTGGCGCTGAAGACAACATGCAAACAACATGAAAATTGTCCTTCTGTCCCAGACTGTTTTTTTTGCATGGTCCTGGCTCGCACCGTACACTTGGATGATGAGACTCGGGCCAAGGCAGCAGGTTTGGCGTGGCACCGAAGCCCATTCAATTTCAATTTGTCGGCATATACATTTCATTTGAATACAAAACGGTCCAAAACATGTTTACAAACTGTGAAATATTATTCAGTATTCACTGACTTGCACCTATCGTGATGGACATTTGGACGTCTGCTGAGTGAATCTCAGTTTATGGTATGACTCCGTATGTATGGTCAGAAAAATAGGGCTGGGGCAGAAGATCTCCTATGGAACTGTGTTGCACAAGAGTTTTGACTCATCGTGGTCAACGGCTTGGTTGTTGAGGTAAAAAAAAAAAACCTTCAATCTTGGGTGTTTTTTATAAAAAAAAGATTGTGACCAAGACTGTAACAAAACAAAATGGACTCATGGACATACTAAACTGTGTTTTACCTTTAATACTGATGTGAAAGTATTCGTGTCAATGCTCTCCAAAGGTTTCAATATCCGATGTCAAAAGTCACCTGTAAAGCTGGTCTAAGGCCTGTGACCTGTGTTTTCAGACTGAAAGTAGGGTGGAGCTACGTGTGGAGTATTTTATGGGACATTATGAAGAGAGAATCATACGGCTGCTGCAATGCATTTTCAAGAACCACAGTCTCAGCGCCTCAGTTACTGAGCGGGAAGTTGGTGCACCCGTGGAGTGAAAGAGGAGGAAGCATTATATGGAGCTGGGATTGTTGGGGACCAACCCTAACAGTGACCCTAACCTTTGTTTTGCTGAATGTATAGTTGCATTGCGAACACTTTAAATTGGCCATAGTCAGCATTTTTGGTCCTTTCCTTTCTGCATTGAAATCCAGGGCAATGTATTTAACAACTAGAACAAGAACAAGAGGGGCATAAAAATACTGGCTGTAGAAATGTAGACAGCAAAGTTGGTGAGAAGTGAAAAAAGAATAGAGATACAACAGGCTTTCATTGACGCAATTTCCAAGGAAAAAAAAAATGAAAGTAAAGCAAATTCCAGCAGTAGAAAATGAAAAATTACATTGTTGTAAAAGAAATGAGAACAGCAGATGGAAAAAAATGTCCCTTTGCCTTGTCAAAATATGGATATTCACTCAGTTGACAAATTTATTGCAGTTGACTCAAACCAATGCTACATTCTTGTGTAGAGTTTCACCCCCAGACACAACAGAAGTTAATCATCTCCCTGGCTTGGAGTAAACTTCCCAACATGTTGCAGACAATCAATGATGTCCTCATATTTTCCTCCTCAACATTTCAAAAGTCTTATTTATGAGCCTCCGCTACCACAAAGTCACCCCCTGCCCCTGCAGCCAGGACGAGTCAGAAGCAGGAAACGTATTATTGTTGGTCTTGATATTAACACGCTACTCAAACCTTTTATGACACTGAGACGTTCCCGCGTCGCAGTGAAATATCCCACTGTCACATGAGAGGGAGGAAAAGGATATTTGTTGAATCTCGTCTTCCAAGTTTTATTTGTCTCCTTGACTTTTATAGGTGAATCCTGACATTTACAGTGGCTCCTTTTCTTTTCCAAAGTATAGAGCATCCATCTGGATTCTATTCTTCACCCGCCGGCAGGCCTTTTCTGCAACAGCCAATAGACCTGGATGTCTCATGAGGACTGTTGTGAACTTGAACGCTATTTGAACAGAGAGTTTTTAGTACACAAAGAACTTTGGCAGCAGAATTCCTGGATTGTCACCCGGCAATAATCAGACCTGCACCTTTGACTTCTGAGTCAACGCAGAATTACAAATCAAACTATTGACTTGCTACATTTCTGCTTGGATTCCATTTAATTTTATTTGCTGTGTGTGTGTATGCATGTACATTTTCATCCTCCTTTTGTGAGGGCACATTTTTTGCCAATGAAAAGTTAATAAATACCTTAATTTCCAGACTATAAGCTGCTGCTTTTTACTCGCGGTCTGAGCCCTGTGGCTTAGACGACAGTGCGGCTAATATGTGGATTTCGACGGACTGAAATCAGATTAAATCAGAGGCGATGAAATCGATGAAATCAGAGGGTTTTTATTTATCCATGAAGCACTCAAAATGTGCTGTTTTCGGCCGCGTGTCCACAGCTCCATCAACAGAGTCAATTTCCTGGAGGTCTGGAATCGAGAAGCAGCCACTGAGACCGGCAGTGGTGTCGGATCTTTCGGCACGTGGGCAAAAACAGCAGATTTTGAGTGCTTTATGGGTAAATAAAAGATGTGAGACGCTGTATAAAGACAAAGTGCATTCGGCTCAAAAGTCAGCTGAAAACACAAGCCAGTCGGAGAGCGATGCAGCTTATGTATGAACAAGATCTATTTTCCGTCTTAAATTTAGTGGGTGTGCTATGCGGATAAAAAAAACAAACAAAAAAACATATCGATCAAAAACAGAAAAAAGAAAGTTTGCAAAATGTTTGAAAAAATCTAAATTCTATGATTATATTATTTTTATTATTATCATTATAGATACATTTTGACTTTTAACTTTTTGACTCTTTGTCAAAAATATCAACAAAAATCCAGTGTATTTGAACTTCTGTTTCAAATACACTGGATTTTTGTTGATATTTAAAAAAAAAAAAAAAAAAAACACTTTCATACATCAAACTGTTCCTCTTTTGTGTCACATAAATAATTTTCACTTGCTGAATGGCTTTTTCAAAGCCAAATGTTTAAGTACAGCAACAAAAATATGTGTATACATTTTGAGCGTGATTAAGTCATGGCTTTGGAAGCATCTGATTCATTAACCGTGTGAATTTGCTGTGTGACATCATGGGAGAGTCAGACACGTATGAATCTGTACACACTCATGTCTGGTCCATGGACCAACTGTGAAAAAATCATGTTTCGCTGCAGGCAGGGTGGTGCTCCGGCATCATAAGAAAAGAACATGTTGTGGAAATATTGAAGGCAATATTGAAGAACATTTCAAGTCAGTGGCCAACGTGTCTTTCTAATGGAAAACGGCCCAGAGCATATGCACCTCCCACCTGCTGAGAGAAAGGCTTACAGATGACGACGGAGTCAAATGTTTTGGAGGAGCCATCACAATGCTCCAAGCTATTGAAAAACAAATTGGGCTGAGCTGAAAAGGGTGTGTGTAAACCGTCATGAGAAGCTTGTGGAAAGGTTAAAAGGTAACCACACGGCTCACTTTCTACAAAGTATGATGAAAAATAAAAGATTCAACGATATATCTTTCACACATGTCCATTTGCAATAGTACAGATTTTAAATTGGATTTATTCAATTTCAATGTTGAGCTTTTTTTCAGTTTCACCATCAGTTTCTCTGCAAACAAAAGCGGCAGCTATTTTTATTAGTCAGCTTCATCACCAGGGAAACTCATGGGTGGGGAGCCTCCTGTATCGAAACCCAGCAAGTCTTGATCAGAAACCTGTCAGTCTTTCGTCCACAACAGTAGAAATCCCACATTAACGTCAAACATCCGATGTGTGAGGTCACTGAGGGGAAGCCGGTCCGTGGATTCTTGAAAAGATGAGAGGGAACCGAAGGTCATGTGTCTTTCAATGTTGAGATTTAAAGATCAATCCCATCTGTCATTACAGAGCAATACTCATGTTTACACACAGATTGTGTCTCGCTGACTCCAAATGGAGGAAAGGTGAAAGTTGGTATAAAAAAAAGAAGACTGAGATTGAGATATTTCCGAAGACAAATGCAATCCACCTTTGGTTGGCATATATAATACACAATACCAAAAATAACTGCTTGTGTTTTCTCACACATAATTGAGGGGGAAAAACATTAGAAACTTGAATTATTTAACAACCAAAAACAGATCACATTTAGTCAATTTTAATGCAAAGATTACCCAACTGAGCCGTGACTTTTTTCCTATCTCTATCAACCTCTCCAACTTTGGGGTTAGACACACAAAGAAAGCTGGTGTTGTCGTACATGAGACTGGTCTCAATCCCAAGACAAGACCACATTTCCAATGTCTTGAAGTCAACCGTCTCAGCCATGAAGGACACAGGAAGGTCAGTCACTTCCGCAGCTGCTTTTTAAATTCTTTAATGTGTTCAATTCCCGACTATGTCAGTCATTTGTTTTTCAATAAATACCTCTTGAATGCTTCCTCCCGAGTCTCAACCTTGCACTGAATTCAACATTAATGTCATGGAGGATATATATTACATATATCTCTGTCTGGCCGTGGACAAACAGAACAACTCTGAAATTGACAAGCATATTAAAATTAATAAACAAGTCAAATTATTTAAAGGGCTAATGTGTTGTGGTGCCCTGTTGCCTTATTTACAGTGGCAAATACAGTAATGTTCTGCATTCATTTTGTTCTCAGTCTTGGCCTGACAACCTCAAAGTCTTGACCAGGCCTTAGTCTCGGGCTTGGTCGTCTTGTCTATGGCTAAAAACAATTTATTGAATGCATCCTCACCCTTCTCATGCATGGAGGTCATGCTACATTGAAACGTTTTACTGCAAATCGATCAGACCTCAGTCACAAGTTTTGATAACAAACAGTACCAAAGGGCAGCGCGAGCGTCACATCTTATTTAAAAACCTTAAATTGTTGATAGTGTCTCAAGGGTGATCTTTGATAGGGCATCCACAGGTTCAGTACGATGGTCTGGACGACGGAGGAAAAACACGAATGAATGTGACCTCTAGATAAGTAAGAGACAACATTTAAAGCTTGTATCTCAGGAGCCAATCCCTACGTAATATATTTACACATCCGCTGCATTGCTGGGAGGTTTCTGCACGAGGAAGTAGAACTTGGTTTCTTTGGTTTCGACCTTGGAACTTGAGCTCACTGGGATACGAGCAGACAAAAGAGACACTCAGAAACATCTGAATCGCCTCAGATTGACAGGCTTAGTTCACTTCAACTGTTCTGCTTCGTCTGGCCCCCAATGCCAATACGTGGTAAGTATATTGAACCCATTTATGTGTGAAAAGTACCTTGAATACCTAGGTTGTTCAAGTCCCATGACTACACCTATTTTCATCTGGTTGTATTATTGTGTTATCTTGACGGCAACATCACTAGCCTTGGCCTACTTTCACTCTCCCGCACAATAACAAGTTATGACGTAGAAGAAAAGAAAAGAAAAAAAACTCCACAGAGCAGATTTTACTGAAGAATATGTAGAAATGATTGATGAGAAAGCTGTCACAAGAGGGGCCCTGGGATCACGGCCCCTCGGCATCAGCTCAAGAGCTGTCTGAAATCCAGCGCAAGCTGTCTCTCAAACTTCACCACACAGGAATTTGGGAGTGCATCCCCTCTTATGCAAGGAAAAGTAATTCCACTGTGGTCCGAACGTTGAAGGAAAATGTGATGCACTTACAGGCCATGTAAGGTTAAGTATATACCGTCAGGCTGAGAAAACACAGGGCGAGTAACAAGTCTGTGTTAATCAGCCACACTATAGAACATTTGACAAGGTGGGACCACATCGGAGTCACAGGCGCGCCTCTCTTCGTCTGGCGGGAATGACATTCGGATTCCCCCCTTTTTAACTTTTGTCCATCTGTGAAATCCTGCAAGAAACAATAACCTTTTTTTTTGATGGAACCCTACAATTTTGAGGGTGACCCTCTAAAGGAAATGGTCACCACGTCAGGTTCAGGTCCCTCCAACAGATATTTCTAGAGTATTGCCAAGTTCATCTTCTGGCCAACAAGACCACAAATGGTAGAGCTCCCAGGATTCCCCACTGGCATCAAGAATATCTGTCATCAACAGGAAACTCATATGCTGGTCACGTGTCATTGGTTTGAGAACGCCATCGTCCACTCAGAACAACCAAGATTCAAGGCCCAAAATTCGGACTTGAATTTTCAGTTTTCGGAACCCGGGGCTCGAGTGGTGCGCATCCCCGAAGATATTTAGATGTTTCATTCCAAGAACAGCTATCCTATTAAAAACTCACCATCTCCTCATTTCCTGGGACCTTCATTGTTTTATTTATACAGTTTGCAGTGTTTGTTCATGGTAATACCAAAACCTGAGGTACCACTCGCATCGTACACCACCGTCATATAACCACGGATTCAATATATTTAATGGTCCTTGAGTATTGTCAATCTATGACTGTGTTTCACTGCATGGATCTCCTGTGGTGCACATTGCATTGAAAACAAGTATCAAGTATTTACATTTACCCTGGCACTGTGCCGGACCTTCCTTGGCACAACAAACTAATATATGGTCCCGTCTCTGGAAGCGGCATGCCTGGAAATAAATGCTTACCGTCTCCAGTTACTGCTCCACGGGCATTCCCTCGTGTCCAGTTACCTTCCCATGTCAGTAGAACGCTAATGTGCTGGTACGACTTCATCGGCCATGTGGGGAATGCCGAGGACACTGGCCTGAGCATGAGCAGGGTCCCCATGTGGAATGTTTTCTTAGGTGTCGTTTTCTCATTCCTTCCCAGGTCTTTGAGCGAATCAGTTTATGGGAGCTCAGGATCTCTGGAAGAGGCTTGCGCTGAAGAAAGTTGGAAGCCTTGGAGCAAAATCCTTCTGACCTACAGTCGTAAAGTTGTCTTGTGGTATGGGATTTGATTTTGTTCACCAGGTAATGAATTGAGTTGAACATTGTGACTTTATAGCTCATAACAGTGGTTGTACAGTATATCATGTTTTGAGACGATATGTCTCAGAGGACGTGTCTCATCGTGGGCCATTCTGTCATGCAGAGTGCCATAAGGTAACTTGAATGAAGCATATCAGATATGGTGGGAGCACAGGGACTAATTTCATATATCATAATATGATTGAGTCAATAGTGTTTATGACTGTGTTGTTACAGAGTTATTAACTTCAGATGCTTTCTGATTGTGTAATTCTCAGTCATGACTTCATATTCTGTTAGTGACGCGCCAGAGTGCACAAGTTCTGCCTCTGCAAGGCCTTGTTTCTTCCCTTCTTCTTCCTGTTCCTGTTTGTTTATGCTAATACTAAGACATACTGTTGTACACACGATTAAAAATAATAATAATAATGAATTACTTTGTAGCGAACAATGTTTGTGAGAGTGCTCAGTTATCCGGGTCATCACGCAGCAAAGGTTGGAATCAGGTCAAGCGGAATAGTCATAGTCAAAAGTAGCGAACAAAAAACATTTATATTGTCAAAAGATGTTATTTGCCATGGTTTTATTTGGTTTTATTATGGACTTTCATTTGCCATCGCACAAAAAGCTGAATCCCTCTTAATATGTATCCAGACAATTTAGCACCGCAACAGATGCATTTATACAATTCTAGCGAAAAATGTCCATCAGTTGACCCGATTTTCTCACTTTTAACTACATGTTGATTCACAGCCCTGACGGATTCCACGACTGAACACCGGTCCAAAGGAAGCTGCTGTTTGCCTCTTCCTGCCTTTATAGACCACTAGTGGGTAATAGCAGTGGAAAGTAATCCTCTTCTGATCATTGTCGTGCTGCCCTTGTATTTCCTTACTGTTTCCTTACTGCACCCGATGTATATGATAATTCCGTAGTGCATATTTGTGCATTGTTCCAGAGGTGTGTCACTGACACTTGAATGAATCTGATGCGTTGACTGGACTCAAAGCTGACATGGCTGGTTATGCACTAACTTAACTGAAAAGTATGGACTGGGCTTTTTGCCTTCGATCAAGACTAAAGCAAGAATACATTAAAACATAGAGCAATGTGATTAGTGCTGATTCTGGATCTGTTACCTTCAAAATTCACACACTTATGTCGCCTTTGTGACCTCATCCTGCAGGACTTCATTTTATCTTTGAACCTCAGCATTATACACGTAGACATCTATCAATCCTGGCTGCATGAACAGGTTGTAACTCAAACTTTGACCTTCTTGAGGTTGACTGCGGTTTCCTGACCGTAATTGCTGGAGTTTACATCCTTCACACGATCATATCAAACATGCTGCGACTGAGTCAAGGTATGCAACAAGCCCCTTGACTCTTTCTCAGCCTTCAAGGATTATGGCAGAAATTCAGGAAACCAGCAAAACAATTAAAGCGCAAGCTCCATTTAGCATCTGGACTCATTCCAGCTCTTGCTACTGTTTGAATGTCTATTTTTCCGCTCTATTCAGTCCTAAGCTAAGACATATGTGCTGGCTTGAAAATGTACCTTGCATCCGAAACGTTTTCTTAACCCAAACTCAAAGTGACCCAGACGGCAACTGTCTCAATGACAACGTTGTTTGGGTGAATTTGAAAGTGCTTCCAAATTTGTGTTGTGTCATTTCTAATTCATGTTGAGTAGCGTGTAACGTGCTCAGCTTCCAGCATATAGAAAGGCGGATAGAGAGCATTCCAAGTAGATCAGACCTAAAGAGCACTAGACATCGTGTAAACTCAAACGTATAAGACCCACGTTCTCCTGCCAAAGGCATTCACTCTTTGGAAAACCATGTGATTGACCGCTTAAATCAGCTTGACAAGGTTTTTTGTTTTTGTTTTCTCTAAATGTTGACTGTTGAATAGCCAACATGGTCATGAATGAAGCACTAGAATTATGTTTTATGAAAGTTTTCTTTCAGTTTCATTTTCTCTGCCGTGCAGGAACCTTTCTGGCCTGGAAGCTCACCTCGAAAAGGTTCTGAAACCAGGTGGAACACCCACGATTTTCAAATCTAAACTAATACTAAGGTACTGTATCAGCAGCAGCAGAGAGAAGTAGCGGTTATAACTATGACCCCACACAGAGAGGATGAGAGGCCAAAAAGATGTCTGTGCTCCAGATCGATGGTGCTCATGCAGCTGAGAAGGATTTTGAGAATTAGACTTGAACCGAACCCCAGACTACTCTAATAGTCAAAGCTTTCAGTGACGTTATACCATGTGAGTTATCTTTGATAGGGAAGGATGAATTCCATCAATGGAAATGGCACGACTCTTGATCGTAAATGTGAGTGGTTCAAACACTTCACGAGAAGTTCTGCTTGATCCATCATAGGAGCGATGTGTGCTCCACGGTCTGCTGAGGAAATGTACCCAGATGATGGAACATTGAATCAAAGTCAAACGGAACAAGTCTGACATGATCATCATTGGTCCCAAAAGCCTCACCAAAAGCAACACCATCTCATTAGACAAGCATGCAGATCCCATTAAAGTCAGCCATTTTCCACTTGATAAAAGCAGCTCTCCACCCAGGTTTTCGCTCGAACCCTCATACCTTTGATTGCGAACCCGACCGCTCTGCAAACTTAAAACTCGGCTGCCCACCTGCCAAGTCAATCTTTCTCCCGTGCCCCATTCCTCTTGTCAACAAACACATCTCCCTTTTTACCTCCCGGACCTGCAACCACACTCCACACATTTTTTTTTTTTCACTCTAGTCCCCGTTTGTTTTGCACTTAAGCCGGGGTGAAATGAGGTTTGTCCTCAAATTCTCCCATATTATATACATCATAACCTCAAATTGGGTCACGGAGAGGGTTGGAAATATGGTGAACTAACTGCACATCTGCGACTGGGGCCTGCCTCTTCATGAGGTTTTAATAATTGTCATCGTAAACTTTGAGGTGATTTAGATAAGCAGAAGCATGTGCCAGCCGCCATGTTTGGCAGATACAGAACAAGACATCCATCTCTCCAGCAATGTGAAGAACAAACACTTGCTGAATGATGTAGCACTTCACCCAGGAACTTGATATGGTGTTTAAAACTATGCAGAATAGAAAGTGGAACTGACCTCACTGCAAGTTCAAAGGCGGAAAACGGAGCCATTGCTGGGATTTGACGCACACTACGTGATCTGAATTGGATCCAGCAGTCCCCGTAACACTGAACAGGACTAAGCGCCGGTTATCTGAAGATGTTTGTTTGTTTAATACTTAAGTGGAGCGAGTTTGGTATTGAACATGACAACGTGGATTAGACACATTGATCAGTTAAATTAAATGAATTTTCAAGTGTTGACTTGAGACCCTGCGAACACACAAGTTCTGTCGACAGGCCTTTCTTCCAAACAGATGCTACGTGTTCAGGCATCCTATACGTTTTGTTGAAAAGAGTTTCCAGAGTGGATGCATTTGAAAACACCGGATCTGAGTCTCTGTCTGTTCGACTGATCTGCATCCTCTTTGTAATGATGACATCACTGCCCATCACGCTCCCATAAGTCATTACGAGTATAGATGTTGCTTGAGTGACGTGTAAGGAAATGGAATGAGTAAATCCTCAAATACAAAGCCCTGGTGCCACATTCAACATGCACTTCATATTGCATCCATGAATGACCTCAGTTGGAATGCACTCTCAATACTTGTATTCCCATCTTTATCTGCACATTTTTCATTTAAAGAAGTGGGCTTGCCTTAAAGCAAAGGGATGTTGAAGCCAGGCCAAATATGTCACTTCATTCTGTGGTCACCAGATGAGTATGTTTGAGTCTTTTTCCTTTGAACAAGTGTTTCACATGAGCAAACATGATCATCCCTGCAGGGCCTGTCGCCATCACCACATAAAACAAAAGTCGTTTTGAAACACAACATAAGCAGGAACATGTTTCTCAGGCTGGAATTGACCTTTTCTAGGATATAACAATCTCCCTCTGCTGCTGTAGACGGCTCATCACGTTTCTCCCTGCCAGACGGATTTCAAAATCACTGATATGAAACATGTTCAGCTTGACTTGGCAGCTAATGGAGACCATCTTCACCGTGCTTCAGTAGCCAAGAAAACAGAAGTGGTTTTTCCGCCCTAGTGACTTTATTTTGGTCAACCAGACCTTTGTGTGGCACAAACAAGGACTTTTATTTGTTTTCTGTTCAATTTAATCTGTGTAACCTCCGGGTACTTTCAAGGACAGTTGGCTAAAAGCCAGAGTTGTGTCTTCGCTGCTCTGGATTTCGTCCTTTCGACAGCCTCAAATAGTTTGTGATTGGACAACAATGTTTGAGATTGTTACACGGAACTCAAGGGATCCCGAGTGCGAAGCAACTTGAGTTCATAGCTGAATCTGGCCAGTGTCAAAACTTGATTGTACAGACAACCACACAACCAAAGTACGACACCAAGGAGGAGCTGTCCATCTGCCTTCTGGGATCAAACATACTGGCTGAGGAACCTTCATGAGAGCGGAACCAAGGGTTGGTGTAACGCAGTGGCGGGACGTCGGGGCCAGCAACGCCTTCTCTGCTGGCCCCGACGTCCCGCCACTGCGCTGTGAATTTCATTTTTAACGTAATTTCCCAAAATATATTACATACAGTATGCTGTATATAATGATCATACTCATAGTCATAGTATATCCCAGTGTTGTTTTTGCTAGAGTTTTCATCCGTCATCACAGAATTCAGCTGACGTCATGTCCAAAGCCTTCAGCAGCAACAGTGCAGGCGCAGGTGCCCTCAGAGTGAAGGGACACATATAGTTGATGGATAGTTGCGGTAGCCAATCAGATGGAGACAGCGAGTTGGCCTCACGTTGAACGTGACTTGTACGTGTCCTGTGATTGGATACTCATCCCGTCATTTCAGGACTAATAACTGCTCTCTGAAGCCTGCGGCTTAAACATATGAGGATATTTATGGGCAAACTAGCTTCACAGCAATGAAACCACAGATGTTTGGTGACATTCCAGCGTGTATCACACTGTTCTCCGCCCCTGCATTTCCCCGGAAAATTCGCCACTTCCAATCAGGTGGCCACCGCAGGCTTAGCGCTTGGTGAGTGCAAACCTTTGAGATAGTTATTTTGTTCCCGTTTAACATGTTAATAACGGGGCGCACTGGCGAAGCAGTGTGAATCTGATACAAAACTGAGACTGTGTAAACAAGAATACAACAGGGTTTCCGCCACGTAAATATATATATATATATATACCAGATTTGCCACTGGTGTAACAAACACTAAGAAATAGAAGACGTAAGGCCACTGAAAGTGTGATGTTTAAAATGCAATATTTTTATGTCTGATGCCACAAAGGAGGACAGTTATTCTAACTTTATTTGCCAGGACCGTAGATGCCTGCTATTTACACCATGATTTATCTCGAAAGCGGCAAAATTGAGATGATAACACTGCAAATGCTTTGAAACACACCACCACCTCATGCTGGATGAAAGAATAGGACTTGGATTGTGTGTAGAATTTAAAATATCACGGTACCTTCCTGAGAATTTCCCTTTCTTCCTCCCACTCACCCCCTCGGCTTCCTTCCTTCCTCCCATCCCGTCTAAATTAGACATATTTACTTCCAAGGTCTTAATCTCTTAAACATTGGTAGAGGCTTTAAGCCCGGGACTCTGTAGGCAGTTGTGCTCCTCCCTTGGGCTCTCCCTCTCCGACGGTTCTCTCTGCCTTTTGTTCAAGCCAATGAGGTCATGTTCCAACCATCTCTCTCTGGGACTTGGTGTGATACAAGCCCAAACAGAGGGAGCGAAACCTCTGCTCACACGTGAGATCCTGATCGTCGGAGTGTGGGGTGGGGGATGTTTTCACAGATTGCCCACGGGCGGATTGCAGCTTGGGTGTGTTTGTGGGAGCGTTGAAGACGAACTCACGGGATCATTAGTCTTAAAATAGAGATGATTGGATTCACGATATCTGGAGGCGGAAAGTAAATCAAGCGGGAAACAGATGATACAACTAAAAGTTTGTAAAATTAACAGTGGATAATATTATGAGATAAAGATAATGGTTTTCTTCAATTTTGATATTTATGTTGTTGAATAGAAACCGGATTGAACCCAACAATGGTGCACAAGAAATGAAACAGAATGAGGAGAAACACAGTGCTAATTCTAAGAAGGTACTGAGACAGTGTATACCTCCGACAGGCCTTTGATATTATTGCCCATCATGTATTTATTTCATCTCCATCAATGGTGTTTACTATACCCCGGTGCAATGTGCACTATTGGGCACTATGTTGCAGTCATGGAGTGAACACGCCCACTATGAGCAGCAACGACTGAATGGGAAAACCATCAAAACGTTAGGAAACCCACATTTTGTCACCATAGTCACCCGAAAGTGAAGAAATGAGTGGGGAAATCCGAAGGATGTTCATAACTCTAAACAAACCCATAATCTAAGTATTTGTTCCATTGTCCGTTTCTGACACATCCTGGGTTTAGGTTGCGAGTTGATAAGAACTTATCGTCCATAAACCAATAATCATTTCCATTAAATTTTCACAAAAATGCAAATAGCTAAACTGAACTAAGAATGTGGGCCATTGTCTGCCATAGAACAATAGAACTTTATTCAAACATACTCCAAATGTATCATCTCCACCACACACTAAAACGATTGCCCTCAAGGAGAGTGACATCTGTGAGTTGTGAGAAACGCAACAAATTGGGACTAAAACTGAGCCATGTGGAACCCCAGAGGTAACATTTGGATAGGGGCCGGTATGGGGCTCTTGAAACCAAAAACACACCTGTACTACCAGACCTCTCACAAATGTATTTATATTTTATCTTTTTTTTTTTTTTTTTAAGTTTCAAATAGTCTCTTTTGACTTGCAAATGTAATCCTCAGTTATTGGTGCTGTTGCCAGTTACGGAGTCTGTAAAATAAAGAAGCAGTGGACCTTAAAATAGATGCCACATATCTTTAGGTTTCATGTTGGGCATCTAAATTACACTTGCTGTATCATTAAAGGCTGACAAACTCAGTATTTTCAGCATGCTTCAATAACACCCCTTCACATGTTCCTACGTATTTATTAAATATAACTTAAAGCCAACTGATTTCATATACAGCCTACCTTAAATCACCCTTCATCCCCGGGTTATGAAATACATGTCCATAAGCAAATATATGCTGGACTCACTCGACGTAATTATCCGCAGAGTTCTTGGAAAAAGACAAAGCTCTAATGGTGAAACCAGCCCGTGTTTTACATTCTGGTTCCTTCATTAACACGTTTTAAAGCCAATTCCATATGACATGTTCGAAATAGCTAAAGATTTTTTTTGTTTTTCTTGCCCCTCTCTGCCGCTGTTCGGCCGTCAGTCAACCACTAGACCGACAGCCGTGTGTTTATAATGGAACTCATTTGTTATTAAATCTGATGCATGTCCTTAACACACCAGCGGTCAAGTAAATAGATTTTCAAAGCGTTGCTATTGAGATCCGGATTACAGTCATTCAGCACCCAACTCACTGCGAGAACCACGACAACCTCCTTGAGTTTCATTCAGAGTACAGAGCGTTTTATTCAGATCGCCGACTCACTTTCCGTCGGCTTCTAATCTCAGAGCGTTTTTCATCCTGCCGTGCTGGACCTCGACGCTGCCAGTTCACTTTTCATTTCCAAAAACGCTTATTAAATTCGATGGCTTCCTTTTGTAGTGCCCCTGCCCTCCACACCCACGTCCCACTCGTCCTCTCGCTGGGACTCGTAAACACTTGGTAGCACATGTACTTTTTCAATGAAGTGTAAAGTCTCTCTATAGCAATAAGCTCTTTTTCTGTCTGTGGCTGCCTATAACATTTCACCAAGTCTTTGCTGTGGCTTTTCCTCATTCCCCTTAAGAGGGAATTACAAAGATGGGTTTGTCATCATCACAAAGAGTCCTGTTCCTCGGTGTTCTCGGCTTAAACTGTATTTCCTTGGTTATTTATCTAGGCACTTACGGCGCTGAGGAAAGTCTTCATCTTCAATGTCAAATGCTGTTGTAATTTCCACAGCTTCAGCAGCTCGATATATAGGTATCCACGGGAATAGCAGTTTCGTATATCAGCGTGCTGCTTTGTTTTGTTTTCCACTCGACAGTTGAGCCTCCAGCGCTGAAGGTTCAGCAGAAGTGAAAAAATGCATTCAACCTTGCCATTGCCGTCTGCCCAGTTGACACACTCAGCTGCTTAGCTCGATGCTTTGTCACATGCTGGCCGCTTGCTCGCCTTGACTTTTTCGGGAAGCAATGTGGAGGAAAATGAAAAATGAATGCTCCTTCCTGTCTATTGTAAGAGCAAATGCATGTAAGCGCGAACATTTCTACTCGCACAAGGAGTCAACGTCTTGACATCACTGACACTTTACATATTGATGCAATGTTGGAAGCGATTTCGAGATCTGAATTACCGCATGGGTCGAACACCCTCCAAGCCCCCTCCCTCAAATCCCCAATGTGGCTCTTGGCAGAGGTTTTGAAACAGCTCAGGTCACGTCATCTGAACGCCTCACTGTTGGCGGGTGGTCCGCCAATGTGTGTGGGTCAATGGACATCATTTATAAAAGTGAGTTTAAGAAGTTTCGCTCGGATCGTGCCAAGTATCATGTAGACCCAAGGATATTGAGATTCATGACTCAACTGTTCAGATGCACACGTGCGCGCTGTGACTGTTTCACTGGCAGTTCAAAAGAAACTCATAAATGGGGAACAACGCTTTCAGGAATATGAAGTTCATTACCGAGCGCTTGACTTGCAGATGTTCGTCGTCCATCCACTCTACTGCATACCTTTGGCAGGGCTATAAACGCACCATGCATCAGTGGGTTCTGAGAGGGCATCAGCCAAATTGGAAAGGTGAGACTGGTTCCCAGTACTGCTGTCTCTTATCACCAGCTGTGGTTCAAGGTTCAGAGACAGACAAGGGTGAAGCTTTTAGGGACGATGATGGCTGTATTTTTTTGAGTTCATCTGAAAGGTTATTTGGATCGTTGTGGACTGAGAAGTTGTGGCATATTGCAGAAAAAAAAAGTAATAATAATAATAATGATAAAATAAATAAAAGCTTACAGATGTTCCAAAAGTTATTTGGAACATTGTGGACTGTTCTCACTTAGTATGTCTAAGGGGCCAAATCCAACCCACCAAATAATTGTAGAGGCCTGCAAAGGCATATCTGTATATATATATATATATATATATATATATATATATATATATATATATATATATATATATATATAGTCCACAACAGTCCACAATGTTCCATTGACATAACATAATAAGTTATGTTCCAAATAATATATATATATATATATATATATATATATACTATATTGGCAATAGAAAATTAGAAAATGAATAAATAAATTAAGTTTAAAAGTGAAAATAATATTCTGAGAAATATGTTTTTTATGTGTGCTTTTCGAGGAGCAAGATAAATATTATATACTGTGGAAAATAGGTTGTTCCATTCGTGAAGGTGTCGTATCATGGATGTATTTCTACCTCAGGGCGCAGATTTCTTTACCGACGACTCTCCTCAAAGCTCTACATGTGCTGAAGCTGCTCTTCATAGTGATGAACAGGATGATGTTCTCATGATGTTTCAGAACTGAGTAGGATTTACATATCACCACCACAGTCTCTGTGCCGTGTCTCACATCGTGGCCAGGGCTGAACGACAGGTCGAGCCACAAATGCGGAGACAAAATCAAAAATAAACAAAACGTACGTTGGACAAGAAACTAAGTTTCCTGAAAACAGAAAATGTATATGTTTATTATTACGTTTTTTTTTTTTTTTTTTTTTTTTTTTACAAAATAACTTGGTTTATTTTTGTTTTTTGATACACAGAGAACTTTACTTTTGTGCTTTAGCTGTGTGAAATTAAATGTATAGAGACGTTTTAAACATAAAAGTGACTCAGCACTCAAAAAAGTGAAATCCCACAATTGTTCCGCTAAACCTGCTCTGACCGCTGACAAGTTCAATTCAAAGCACAGAGATTCTGAGAATTCTGAACGGCACTGGTTCCACAACCTGAACTGAATGAGTGTGAAAGCACTCTGAGTGAATCACGATCGCACGAACCACGATCACTCAAGCAAAAAGCACTAACCCAAGACACATGATAAATAGAACTGTAGGATCAGACATGTTGACATGT
This sequence comes from Synchiropus splendidus, assembly GCF_027744825.2. NCBI lineage: Eukaryota > Metazoa > Chordata > Actinopteri > Syngnathiformes > Callionymidae > Synchiropus > Synchiropus splendidus. Next base: position 10,834,760 of record NC_071343.1, on the reverse strand, counting down.
CCATTGTGGAGCACAGTATCACTGACAGTTCTGCACACAGGAACATTCATTTCAGGGTATTAAAACGGGTCAGAGGTCAGACCCAAGAGGCAAAGGTGCTTCAACGCCGGTTGAGCTTTGTGGTGTGGAAATCTCGCCGCCACTATGGCTGCTTGGCACGACCTCTGCATTCTTACCCTGACCAGCTCCTCAAGAGGGGCACTGCCCTTAAACTGTCCATCCCAGCCGGTTTACAGACTGGAATTCCTGCTTGGTCTCCACCCTCCTCCCCATGGTTTAAAGCAACATCCCCTTTTTTTTCCTCTCTCTTTCAACCCGTCCTTGAGATGAATGACTGTCCTCTGTGGTTATGAGATCATTTCTCCTCACTGGCACCAGTGCCCTCATTGCCAGCGCCAGTGTTACTGATGGTATTAAATAGCCATTGTCTCCAGACAGGGCCTTTAAACATTAGACGGGTTCTTTATTTTTATTGGGTGTTTTGGGTTACAAGTGAAGTAGAAAAAAAGGATGGATATATTTGATCTCACTGACGATGAAACCTCTGCTCACAATGTAGCGTATCGACAAGAATGTGATGCATCATGAACATGAGCTATTTCAATGGCGTTGCATGGGCCACATGTGGATTTGGGCCAGATGCGAAACATCATTAAAATGCTTGAAGAAAAACAAATTTACGAGAGAAATAGCAAAAACCGTGAGACGGTACGTTGTAAGGAAAAGAAAAATCACACATTTAAGATAACAATGTGGAAAAGTTTCACTGTGAAGGACATTTTTTTTGCTGCGTCTCATTGTTTTTGCCAGACCTGCAGCGGTGTGTAAGTTAAACTTGGTGACAACTTTCTCAGAAAGCATTTGATGGTTACTGACCCGATGTCCCTCTTTCCAATGTAAATAAAACCATTTTTGGTCTCACTTTAGATTAGGGAACAGATTTTAAGCATTATTTTTTTTTTAAAACTACTTGCTTATTTATGTCAATAATTCGTAATAATGATGTTGTTTAGAGTTTTTGGTGACCAAACTTGGGTAAAAATGCAGTCAGGCACAACAAGATACCAATAAGTATTTTATCGTGATTACTTACAGGGTAACGTGCTGCTGTTACACATACAAAAAAGGAGTTTACTTATGGTAATATATGATATATATGATATTTCCTAACTTAAAGCGTGACCCAATTTTTTTATGTCACTCGACGTTGTGGAGCAAAATCTCCAATCTACTGACTAAAACAGCAATAAAGCCAAATAGGGGAATTCATATCTAATGTTTTTCAATATGTATTTTTCCAATCTGTATTGTTTGACCTTAAAGTCACTGCATGTGCTGAACTGTACTGTGGAAATTATAATTGCAGATTCGTGAGTATTTCACTGGCTCACATTTTGGATACTCAACCACAAAAAGAGCAGATCCAGGTGAAGATTTACGACCACCTGTTTTATTGTCATGACTGCATGGGTGGAAGGCTGCTGCCTCATCAGCAGAATACTCACTTGATATGACTCAGGTTTTCCTAAAGCAAAAGGAGCCAAAGGTTTACGGTATTTTGTTCACGCGACCCGGAGAGGAACAGTTCGCCCTCAAACACATTTTGTTTTCAGTCATCCTCTGTCGTCGACAGAAAGCAGCAGGGTTCTGAGGACGTCGCCGGATGGGCTGTGTGTCCAAACACAGCAGTGTTAGCACAGGATTTCCCAGGGTGGCCTTATCAAAACAAGTCCATCGATGGGACGTTCTGGTAAATGGACGAAGCGTAATAGCTGGATGATATCATTGTTTAGAAAGATCACAATTCTAGTCGAGAACGACGAGATCCTTCGTGATTTATGTCAATCTGTGACGTCCAAATGAAACATCTGTGTTGCAAAACATCACCAATAGAAGCCTCTACACTGCGGATGGGATCTGTTTGGGTTCAGGGCGCTGTGTGGACTGTACCGATCCCAGATGGATGTAAGCATTGACAACAAATGAAGAGGTGACAGCAAAGGAATTTTGTGATTTTATTTTTTTTCTGTCTAAATAAACTACAGCAAAATTCAAATTGTTTCAAATGTATTTTTCACATTGAATTATATTTTAGACTGGTGAAAATGTTATTTCATTCTTATTATTACCGTTAAATTGTTATCGCTCCACTGTCACCGTGTCTATATCTTCCAAACAAAACCCCACCGTTCCAAAATAGAATCTTGAAGATTGACCACAGCCTCTCCATCCTCAGTAGCTGCAACCATTAGTACCAGCTTAATAAAATATATGATTCTAAATGGTGACTTATCAACATGAGGAACATGAAGTAAAACAAAAATCGAGCAGCATAAAATAAATAATCTCTGCATCTGGGCCTAATAATATGATCATTTTAGATGGTCTGGCATGTGACACACTCAAAAAAAAAAAAAAAAAAAAAAAACAGATGCAAGACAAAATACATGGAGGAGGGAAACCGAAGGCGGGAAGGTGAAGAGGAGAGTGCAGTCAGGGTGGAATTGAGGTGATTGGTGACAGATCGAGTGAAGTGATGTTTCTGTGTGTACTACAGCAGAAATATTCTCTACAGTCTACAGAATAAATATATATTTCAATTAGGGAATGGAGGCTAACGCTCCCGGTGAATCCTGTCAAAGGAATAAGAGGAAGGTAATGAATGCATGAATGAATGAATGGATGTCAGATCTATGACTCAATCCGACGCCCCATTATCTCGAAGTAGCAATTACTTGTAGCTGAGGTGGTTACAGAACATGCTACATTTGACATTGGCACTCATCAACCTGCCTGTAACACTACGCCTGCAGTTGCAAAATAGCTTCTTCCATTACTAAACATTCCCAAAAGGTATAATTACACGATAATTATATGCATTACATCAACCCTGTGTGCAAACAGAGTTGAAAAAAGACATGCGAGCAGCTTCCCCAGCCTGAGAAACCTTATCACAGCAGTCAGCTACCAATGAGATTTACTGAAAGCTCATCCGCGCAAGTATTTTCTTTTCATTTAGCAACATTAACGTGCTCCCCCAGTGACACACGGCCGATGCTATTTATGCCTGAACACACACACACACACACACGCACCCAGACGTGCACTGTTTTGAATTTGCAAAGGTTAAATGATGATATTTAGCTAATGTCAACATCCTGTCCACACAGTCACGTCCTGCTTCTGTCTGCTGACGAACGCGAGTGACGATTTTCTTTTGTGACTGCAGGAATTTTCCAGTAAATACAATAAAACCAAAGACTTTCCACACACCCATGACAACGGCAGCTGAACGTCTACTGTACAGGAAGGGCTAAATAACATTAATATTTATTTATGCCATTCGTGATTTCATCTAAATAAAAACTCAGAATATATATATATATATATATATATATATATCCAGAACATCTTAGTATTTACTGTTACAGTAGACACTTTATACTTTCTGCCGTCACCTCAGAAAGCAGAGAATGTACTTCCTCCATATACTAAGGAACCAGCCACAGAAGCCGTTGGTTATCTTCCACACATCAGACTGAAAGGACTGCGAAGACGCTCATCCGAACCGACCTTTTTTGCTGTTTTGAACATTAGAAAATACTTGGCAATAGGGCAATAAAGATCAGGCTAGTGAGGCAGGTCAACAATCTGCTTCATACTTGTGAGGGATTCATATTGTAATAGAATCATGTCGAGCTACACAATTGTGTTAGATTGTACATTTCTATACTGAAAAAAAAAAAAAAAATTCTAAATGTTATGTTGATCTCCTATTGTTTGTGTTTTGTCCCGTACTATTTTCTACACACTTTTTTATGGTCAGACGGAGTCGTTTTGTACGTTTTTTGTTTTTTTTTTGTTCTCCTTGAATGCTATATGCCGCTGAATAAATCTGACACAAGCAGAGTGTCCACGTTGTGACCAATAAAAAGCCATTGCATTTGTCCTGTCGACACATTGCCACAGACACATGCCTAAAGTTGCGAGGCAGCGTGCCATTGGAAAGTTGCTGGTCGTTTTACTCATTGTATTGTTTGCATATTTTATTGTTTTGATTCAGAATGTCACATGATTTTAGGAAAACCTTTGAGAATTGCAAGTGTTTACATTTTTTTCCCAGCATATATCTGCTTTGGGGCTTTTTGGCACCAGAGCATCACTTTCTACTGAGCTGTTTGCTATTTTAGAAATCAATCGAATCCTCAGATGTAATGTATGAACGAACCTGCATCTACAGAAGAGTGAAAATATTTACACATCCCTCGCTTCTAAACGGGTTTGCACAAAGCAATCTCACATTTCACCCCGAAAGGTTGTGATGTTAGGAGGACAGTGACAACCAGAGCGGTTTGTGCCATGCCTCGTGGTTTAGGAACTGAGGGGGGGAATCATATGAACTAGTTTAACCTGCAGCAGCAAGGTCTCAACAGGAGCAAGGAAACGCTGAAGGGACTCAGAGTAGCTTCGGCAATTGTAACAGAAGAAAGCTTTTTTTTTTTTTTTCCCTCTTTCCCTTGGAAACACAAGCTTCCCAGAGGAGCCGCAGTTTTGGCCGCTGCACTTGACATGACTTTAGATGACGCACCTGAGTACACAGATTCACACAGGACCCTGGCTGGAGCTTCTGAGCCGGAATATTCAACACTGCTGACATCACTACAGCTGGTGTGAATTTAGCAGGACCTGGACGATCGATGCCTCTCAGCAACTCACACACGTCGTCCAATTGTGTGCTTTTCTACTCTGACCTTCTGAACTGCGTCAGCCATTACGGCCTCCCATTGTTATTGCAGAAGCAGATTTCGTTTGAAGGAAGGAAACTTCAATGATCTAATTATTAATATATACCCAGGTGGCCACCGAACGCAGTTAAACACGATAAAATTGTTCAGTCATGTGCTTTTCCATGGCTCTGCTCCAGCACTGAACGCATCATGTCTCAGTGATGTTCTCCGATCTGCCGTGACAATCTGAGCATCTGATGGAAGCGTCTGAGCGCTAGCGCTTCATTACGCTGAATGTGTTTCTGAGTCATGTTGTTAGCTATGTTTTTCATGTTTTATTATTACATATGTGGTGGCTAAACAATGAATCTGAAGTTACTGCCATCCAGGTGGTCACTTAGTCACACTGCACAGTAGTATTCACTTTTGATTCTGCCTCAGAGTGACACATTGACCCCACTCACTTTATTTAGTCACAAGAGCAAGCTCCTTGAAATTCACCTTATTCAGGAGGAACATCATAGTTTGGGAGTCTAAGACCTGTCGGACACACGTGTCATGACTCGCCTACACTGCTGACAAGGTTTGACTGAAGATGGTGTGAGAAACTTGGAAAGTGGGTGGTTAAGTGGACCACACAGAGAGGGACACGCAAATAAAATGAAATAGTTAAATGAATGCTACTACACCAACAAGTCACCGTAGAACACATGAACCGAGGGTGCGTTCCAGTTGGGACTCCAACAATGGAATGTTGGAGTCCAAGTGGGAAAGGCGGTTAATTCTCACCAACTCGACCACACTATTCAAGATTGGATTAGATTCAAGGCTTGCTGAAACATAAACAGGTTAGTTTAAGAAATATGCCTAAAAGAAACAAATTCATTGCTCTGGCAGTTTTTCCAGAAGTTGCTTATATCCCGACTTCAATGACTGGAACATGGTGAACATGTCTGTGATGTAATTCCCCACTTCTGAGAAAACAGGAACAGCATGAGTCAAACAGGTTTTTTTTTTTTTTTTTTTTACGTCGTGAGAGTCCCGTTCTCCTCATGGCGGACGCAACCTTATGAATTTTGACAATGTGCTATAGCCATTTATTACTGGTGTGTCCTCATAATAACCATTTTGCGAGGTTGCCCTTCTTTTCTGGCTTCACCACCAAATATCTTTGTACATACCTGGACAATGGTAAATAAATAGCTAACAGATAGACCCTGATAGATTGACACAAATCTCCATTGACTGAGAGGAGTGTTGGGTGCACGTAGGTTTAGTCCCACTGTGACTTCCACAGTAGATCAGTGTTCAATGCTAAGGGACTCTGCGACATCTAATCCAAGGGGGGGTACAGTGGGACCTGCACCATAAAGGACGAAAGAAGAACATTTCTTCTTCCTCTATCTCCTACTGGAATTGAAGCAAACTTCCCACATCTGCTTCAAGATATTTATTAGCACAAGCAAATCCAGCAACTTAGTTACTCATGCAAAAACCAGTGGGAATGAGACAGCTAAAAAAAAAAATGTATAGCTGTATGGCTTGAATACTCCATTTTCATAACCTTCTTTCACGGAAGAATTCATCATTTCTGTAAAATCGAATAACGCCCCACACTTATCACCACTCCTGCAAATCCCAAATCCCTCGCAGGGCGCCGTTTTTATAAACAAACTTTGTTTCCTTCCTCCTCAGACAGTTTCCACTGCTGGGGTGGATGCTCATAATGAGAGTTCCAGAGTTAGCTATTTTGGAGTTTGGATGGAGCGCGCTCATTGAGCTGGAGGCTGTTGAAGCCTTCGGGGTGGTGAATAATTCCACTGACCTGCACGCCAGACTTTATGGGTTTGAAAATAACTGTCCTACCTGGCACCACTGACCGTCCTCCAGCCCCCCTCTTTCCAGTAAAATCATTCAAAAACAAATGTGCAGTCGGCTGAAAATTACTTTCACCTATCCTCCTTTGGTTCTCATTCAGTATATGCCTATGTTTGGTATGTACTGTTGATAACACAAGGGTGCGTTGTTGAAGAAGGTTGATGTAACAGACTCACCTGTGCCTTGCACAAGTCAGAAAGTGTCTTTTGTTGAGCAGAAGAAGTGACATGGCATCAGTACTGTTCATTGCGCCGCATACATAAAATGATATAGCGACTGACTAGTTCAATTCCGATGGGCTTTTCCCCCTAAGAATCTTCGGCATCAGCTCAAAGAAGAAACCTTTACGTAACTTTTGGTGCGGTGTTCACAGCATGTCCATCTGAGATGAGGATCCTGGGCAAACACACTGAGAATGGAGAAGGACGTCTGGTCCTCCACCTCAGCTGGTGCCCCCCTGAACTGACCTACCAATAAGGAGAGAAAGATGAAAGGAAAACTATGAGAAAGAACCCTGCACCTCCAGATGTTGTCTCGATCAGATGTGTGGGACCAGACGATTCCTTTGAAATTATGAGAAGACTGAAACCCACATGCTGTTGAGTCATCACATTTGCACACAAACCCATGAACAATTCATTCAAGTGCCATTGTTGCTTAGGGATTATCTTCAGCAGGTGGAAACCTATGTCATTGTACATGACAAATTCTATCATTTCCCATTCCCAAATAGTGTACTAGCTCCGTTCGGCAAAAGAACACAGACAATGATCTGTTTTCTCCGTCCAAATATAGTAGACTACAGTGGATGACTAAAAGATATTTACCTGCCAAGTGTTTCCCGGTAGTAGTCAAACTATTCATACCCATGAAAGCATGGCGATTTATCCAAAACAGGAGTTCAGCAGTGCAGCAAGTTTCTACCCCAGGCGTGGTCCAAGCATGTGGCGAGTACGAGAAACCAGCGGGACTCTCTTTGAAATCCGTCCTGCTGCCCCACAGCACCGATGGCCAGCAGTCGCAGCGCAACAAAATCCTCGCTTCTGTGCTCTGCGCAGGAAGTATCACCTGCTGTTTCTCATTTCAGATGTCATTCACTCGCGAGATTGAAAACCAAACACACCCCATTACTGGAGTTTATTTTGGACATGCCTTTGGGAGTTTGACCCCCGAGTTCCTCGAGTGAGGTTGCAATTGTTTGGGGCTATTGTTCAACAGCACCAAGAACTTGTCTGGATGCTACCAGAGTCTATCTATCACTTCATTTAAACAATTATATGGCCCTGTGCCTGCAGACTGCTATCTGGAAAGGTGGAGCATGGTGGGTTAAAGTTCATGACCTGCAATGAGACTTATTTTAACAGGCCTGAAAGGCATTAGTGGCCAGAGGAAAAGTGATGATGTGCACTTTGGCAACTGTTTTCTACAGCAATTGGAAGCTCCATGGAAGTGTGATGCTGGACCAGCTAAGAAGCTCAATATGTGTTGAAGGCGTTGACAAGTATCTAAGTCACAGATGAAGTGTCGTGTTTGGCTGAAAATATTCTTTGAGACGCTCACTGCTTTGTTGGGAAAATTCAGTGGCAACACTATTAAACTTCACCAGGAAACACTTCATTTGACCCCATTTTATTGACAATAGATGAGAAATAATGGCTACTTTATGGGCACCAGACAAGAACCAAAGGTGTGACACAAGAGAACTGTGGTAGGAGAGTCTGTTTGAAACGGCTGATCAGAGAATCATGAGTCATCATAATCATGCCGAAAATGCTAAAACAATCAAAGGCTTCCCCTCGACAAGCATCTGACACAGACGTGGAAATAAGTGAGACGGAAAGAACCACCGAGTATTCAGCAGGGGATTCAGCATGCAGGGCAAAAATGGAAAAATGGAAATTTATTCATATCATTTCAACCAAAATGGATCTGATCAGCAATGAAGGGAGAAATGTGAAAACAAATACAGTCCTGTGGTAAAGATGGCGACACTGTCAGATCAACTTCAAAGTCAACCAAAGGAAATTGCTGAGCTGAAAGACTCAGGGACGAAACAAAGGGAGGAAAGTGTCAGAATAAAGGCAGAAGTCAAAAACCATTCAGCAGAGATCTCCTCACTGAAAGACTAAACATAAGCTCTGCAAAGTTAGAGTGGAGTACTGAATGCTCTTATAGTTAGAAACCAGAAGCCAGAAGGCACATGGATGTCATAGGACAGTTATGAAGAGAGAATTGCCCACTTGATGATGATATACTCAGTGAGAGAAGCTGACTTCTAGTTGACTCGACCAAGCAGGTCAGCCAGATACCCGGCGTGGCTGCCTGGCCGCACCCCTTCTTGGTGAAATTCCAGCAGGGAGTAAGCATGCCCGGCCAGAAACCTCACCATCTACGATTGGAGCAGGATTATATTACCCACAAAAGGGTCTATAATAACAGGAAATGGCAATGACAAATCAATTCCTGGAAATGAAGGAAGAGGCACGCATTCTCAATGCGATGCTGAGAGTTGACTTCTAAGATGGTAGTGCGGAAATCTACCAAGCCCCAGTGGAGACAAGTCATGCCCTCTGCCACACTACCGTAGGAAGGAAGCAATGAGGAGCGGAGAGTTACACAAACAGAAACCTCTGGAAGTTGTCAAATTGTGGACAAGGAAGAGCATGAACACGGTCAAAAAGATCATTGATTCACATTCTTAAAGTGCTCAACACTGATCAAATGGAGATGAAAGAGAGAGATTGAAATAAATATTGATTTATTCAATGATCTTCTGACTGAGTCATACTACTAATATCTGAAAATGATCAGTGATCTCCTTTGTTGTCTATCAGAACATGTGGCGCTGCTTGAAAGGTCAGCAATGTACAGTAACAGTACAGTGCTACCTCAGTTTTCGAACGTCCCGGACTTCGAACAAATCGGAGTTCGAACAAAAATTTTGAGATCTTTTTGCTTCTGATTTCGAACGATAATCCAGAACTCGAACGCCCCCAATAGCTACATTTACTGGCTGTTTTTCTTCATATTGAGGTGTTAAACCTTTCCTGTCTCCACACTGGACCATGGTCAAGTGCTCGCTCTCCACACCTCCGAGGCTGGAGCGCACACTCCAGGGTTTGATGTCCTGTTGTGGGCTGGAGCTGGGACAGGGATGAGGCGAGTCTGGGACAGAGCTAAGTTACTTGGTTTATGACTTTGTCACAGCCAAACTGCACAGAAGCGCACATTCAGAGCTGGACACGCACCGGGCACCTCTTCACTTCTGGAGAGACGTCACTCACTCGGCAACCCCTCCCACATGCAGCGGCCACACACATAGAGGAACAGAGCACCTGCAGCAGACACTCTACATTCACTCCTACAAAAGACTATTTTGAGGCTTGGAACGCATTATTTCTTTTTCCATTCATTGGAATGGGAAAAATCAATTCAGATTTCGAACAGTTCGCTTCTCGAACGGACGTCTGGAACGGATTGTGGTCGAGAACCAAGGTACCACTGTACTTTCATACCAAACTCAGGTTGGTGTAAAAAAATAAATAAATAAATAAAACTTGAGTAACAGAGACAGAAGTTAAAGTGAAGATGGCTAGTCGTCTTTTTTTAATGTCATGTAATTGCGATGGCCTGGAATTATACTGAAGAGTCCGGAAACCAAGCCAACTGTGAATCTTGCAGGAACTGAGAGCTTCTTATTTATGGGCCCTTTTGTGTTTAATTTGTGTTATTTTGATGACACAAGCGCTATTAAATGATGCCTTCAGGTGCTCTCCTTGTTCCCGGATTGTGAGAAATGCGACAGCAGTTAATGGGACCCATGTAGTTTTGTATACCTCGCCAGCCGTGCATGTGCTTGAGTACTTGAGAGTGAGAAATGCATTTTCTAGATGTAAAAAGCCGCAATATATAGAGTTCAAGTCTCTTCTCTAAGTTCTCTAAGGTCAATAACGTGACAGGGGAACCGACAACGTGTTGGACGCAACAATCGGATCACACATCTGTTGTTTAACCTCGAGTACTTAGCTAAATGAGTGTTTGTTTAAATTGCCATTTCCATACACAAGTATAGACGAGCATCTCTACCCCCACAGATGGCAATAAAGGCCGCCGAGGCTCTCGGCCATCCACGTCTGGTTTGCATTTGGACTATGGTGATGTTTTCCACCTGCAGACTGACGATCGTGTAAAAGCAGAGTGGCCTACATTGTTGTGGCTCCACAGTGCGCCAGTGTTCAGAGTGCATCAGGTTCAGAGCTGAATAGAGTCAATAGAGACCTGGCTGCAACGTACGACTCCTCAAATGCTGTGAAATTTTCGACCAACATCAGGCGCAGTTTTAAAATTCCTGTGAAAATAAACACGTACGGCGCGATATTGAGCGCTATATTGAGCTCGCAACGACCCAGTCTTTTGCGTTTACACTTCTATCGGGGGTGAACTTGACGGCGCCTTGTCGCTGAACCGTGTCCATGAGCTCTGCCTCACCTGCAGCATACATCTTGAAGCTGCTCCATGCAGTCACGCTGATTGCATAATGAGTTCCTGTCTTAGCAAATTAGACCTTGTATACATGCAGACTGCAGCTGCAGCCTCGGCCTCAGCTTTGCTCGCCGACATGCACAGCCTTCATACACACGAGAAATGAACAACAAAACCATCGCTGAGGTTTAAAGAGTGCTAAATATCTGTACATATTAAGATGCTCTGAGGTAATGGCAGAAATATCGGCACAATAGTCAAGCTGGACAGACAAGTGTCGGCCTTACATCCTCTGTGGTTTGACTTCATATACAAATCTGGTTCAACAACTGCCTGTGCACTTTAACCTGTCACACAGTCGTGCAGTCAAAACAGCATCGAAGCTTGATCTATTTCATACTGTTGTGGTCAATAAGCTTACTGAGATTTTTATTTCAGTCATGTGTGTTTAAATACAGATAAGATTTTTTTTTTTTTTTTCATCATTCACACAAATGCTATCTTCACAAAAGACACATTTCCTTAGCTTTGATTTTACTTACACTTTAGATTCGGGAGCATATACAGGTATAACTCCCGTACAGTAAGACTATATTTTGCACTGATATGGTCCTCGAAAGGTCACTCGAAAAACAACAACATAATTATTGATTATTAACAGGTAATAACAGTTTATTAGTTATTATTAGTTCATGTCTTCCCCCTTTCTAAAGTGCTACCTTGGTTTGGATGCTACATTTTAAACAACTGACTGTGCATCCAGATACAGTCCACAAAAAAAATATAAAAAAATGAATGAATAAAAATATTATTTTACTTGTGTTTCAGACTGAATATTATTTTTCATTTACAGTACAATGTGTTGCCAACAATTGGTTCGGAATACTGAAATGGGTACCTGCACCAAGAGGCTTAAATATCAATTCATCATGTATCATCATACATCACATATAATACATCATATATAACTCAAATTATCCAAAATTCAAACTGTGAATTTGAGAAAACTTTGCTTCTAAACTCAAACTAGTTTTCACAGGACTGATAGCTGACGGCGAGAGAACTGTTATTGAATTACTTCTTGTACTTTTTAGCGTTATCTTGTTGTCGAAAGCTATTTGAAAGTAGCAGACAAATGGTCTGTCTTCAACTCCATCCCTGCCTCCTGCTTTGTGTAGCCACGGAAGAGGGCTGCAGCAGAAAGGGATCAGAGATCTGCTGCAACACAAATGGATCCAGCTCCTTGTGAAGGATGAACCAGATGAATTTTATTTCATGGAATAGATTACTGATATAGATTGAGGTTGGAACTGCCAGGCAGAAGGTGGAGAGGAAGGCCAGAGAGGAGATTGATGGAGGTGGTGAAGGAGGACATGAGGTTTGTAGGTTTGAGAGAAGAGGAAGCAGAGGACAGGGTGAGATGGAGGAGGATGATCTGCTGTGGCCACCACTGAAGGGAGAAGCTGAAAGGAAAAGAAGAAGATTACTGATATAGATGACTTAATAATCCATAAAAATACTGCAGTCAGACAGAGAAGAGTTACTTATCTATCCTGGAACAGCACTTATCAACACAAAGCTGAGACAACTTCCTGTTCCCAAGTCTGGACACCACATCTCTCTTTCAATAGTTGCCGATTCGGCAACCTTGGGTTTCCCACTAGCATCCTGTTTGTCTTTTTTCAATCCAAGAAACTCCTGTTTCATTTCCGTATGCCTGAAGTACCAGTCAAAAGTCTGGACTCTGGTGACCGCCACATGTTTGACAGATCTCTACTACAGCAGGAGCCAGAGGGCGGTGAGGTTAAGAAGCAGATGCCTACATCACCGGGAAAAAAAAAGCCTGGTGCGAAGTTGCTTAAACATTTCATAATTTCATAAACAGACAAGATGATCAGTCACAGCGCCAGGTAATCAGGTCACAAACAGAGCGCAGCGCCGCCGGAGGAATGCCGGACAGATACAGGTGGTTTCCATTGCCACTCTCAAGCTGAAGAGAGGAACCGTTCCCCGCTGACAAACACCTGAAGCCACACTTGCATGTGAGATGATGAGCTATCATTACACTCGCGAGGGGGAATATTTCTGTCTTGTCTTACACTTCTGTGACACAACATGACTATCAAGACTGAAGCGCGCAGGACTGCAACGTTTTTGCCCTGAAATTTGAACGCTGTTGCTTCTCATTACTTCCGATAATCATAGTTATGACTGAAAAAGGCCGCAGTAAGGTTTGGCTCTCCAGTGATTCAACAGGTTTCTTCTGCTTCAAATAGGTTCTTTTCACCAAACTACAGCTGCAATTGAAATATTTGCGAAAAGTACTTTTAATATGGAGCTACCTCAAGGCTCAACTGTTCACCCAACATCCGACACCCAACCCCCTTTTTTTCTTCGTATTGTATACAATGGACAGTCTCTGTCGCTGCACACGGCGTCAGGACATTTGATTTAATTGATCGAATTACAATGTGGACAGCAGAGTTCTGCACCAACCTGGGATTCAAAAGTCAGTACCTCACGTTTTCGGAGTGAGATTGTCTTGAATAGTTAGATCACATAATGTGGTATCATTTTTTTTTAATTTTCACATATAGCAAAAATGAACATGAATCAAAACGCTAGAAAGAAAAAGGAAGAAAATTCTCAAAAAAAAAAAAAAAAAAAGAAAAAGCAAAACATTTTTTTTGCCTGAAAACAGACTTTGCGGATAAACGTTGACTGGACCGGATAGCATGTCTGAAAAAAATGGTGGTGGACGTCAAAGTGTTTGGAGGTACGAAGAAACTTTTTCAAGAACCTGTCGATGATCAGTTTTTTGAGTGTTTTTGTGTGGCACAAAGATGCTTTCTGGTGACATCATCTCATGGCGCACTGTCCTGATCAATGATCTCAAAATGATAACAAATGGAAACAGGCAAAAAGTCTCATTTTCTTTTTGAGCCTTCTCCCTAAATTTGCTAAAAACAGAACAAAAAAAAACTGACCTGACTTCGGCTTCATGGTTAAAGCTACCAAAATCACACTTTTTACTAAATATTTTTGGCATTAAAATGTTGAAAACGTTCAATTGTTCATTGGTTCAATTTGTTCTTGTTTTGTTTATTTGCTGGTTTTTGTTGGATGGTGTCGAAGTGTCTGTTCATTCACTCTAACTGAGTGACCCTTTTAAATGTGATTTCTATTTTTCATTATCATTGCTGAGCTCAGTATGTGATTCCGTAACACGTAGGATGCTAACATGTTGTAGACGTTCTGCAGCCACTAGACGCCATGTTTGTTACGTAGCTTTCACGCATTAAGCGAAATGTTCACGTATTATCGTGTTCTTTCTCAACACAATTCAAACAGCAACATGAGAAAGTGACTATGGAGTGACTTCACACTCTCATTTGGCTATCACACAAATGGAGCCCTCTCCAAAAATGACTCAGCGCTCAGGTCTGATTGTGTTTTTTAACTTCCCCACGTCATCGTCCTGACTCATCCTCCGCTGTTGCTGGGTTGCAAAAACAACATTTTCATCTAAGTTCCCAAATTTTCCCATGTCTTCGCCAGAATAGAGATGCGATCACCCGATCTGTATCCAATGTGGGGTCTGACCAAAGAAAGGCTCGACGACATGGTTGGTTCTTTGAGAGATTCCTGAATTGATTTGCCGTCGCACCAGGCGCCGATCGAAGCCAAATCAGGAGCAAACTGTTTCTCTATCGTGAAGCCAACAAGGGCCAAAAACAACACAATTCTGCAGGTTCTCAGATGTGTTAATGGGATCGCAGCCCATCATTTCACTCTGTAAGTGAGGCGACGTCTCGATACTTGTTACAAGTCAAACACGATTCCCTCATTTCCCTCGGCCCTTCCATGCTGATGTTTCCCTCTATTTACGTTCATTTCCAAGGCAACCGCACTTGTTATTTGTTCAATTAAACTCAATTAAAACGGTTGTCTCCAGGCCAGTATACGCGCTTATCTCATGCAAAGTAAACATGGCTTCGGATAAACTGACTCAATGAAAATGGCTCGGTATTATTTAAGGCCGAAAACCAAGTTGTGAACCTCGGTGGGTGTGCTTTTCTACTTGGCTAACAGGCAGAGTCAGCAATTCTGTCCACAGTTCAAGTTCATACTGTCACCTGTGTGTGGGGATCATTTATTCAAGTGTTTCAGAGTTGGAACGGATTGAAAGTGCATACGCTACCAGGACAAAAAAACATGATGATGGACAGCCTTCAGTGTTGCGCAAAAGTGAGGGAGTATAGGGGCACACTAATAAGGCTTTTTCAAAATCAAGCACTCTCTTTTTATCAGATCAGAAACTTGGAACAAACACAGCAGGATTATTGTCCCCTCGTGAAGATGGCGGCAGACTTCAACCTCTGTGCTTTCTCCACAACATCCTTAACATTCTCAATGGAAACCATGGTTGAAAGTGACGCCTCTCCACTGTTTCACAATACAAGCCTAGTGAAACATTGTCTTGGAATATGCCCATGCCTGTCATATTCAGTTTCTCTTGTGCTTTTATTTTGAAATTGTGTGTGTTGTTTCCTTTTCCTTTGTTCCCTCCAGCTATAAGGCAGCGCATCTGGAGCTCATTTAATGATCAAGCCTCACTGATTTCTACACCTGGTTTCCAGTCTGCGCTGCCAGATGGTTGCTTCGTGTCCTCACGGTAAACTCTCTCGACCCTTGCTCCTCTCGTGTTTCTGAATATTCTAAATTCTGTGCACGCTTGATTTCCTTTTCAGTCGCTTCCTTAGTTCTCATTTCTTCACGCTTCATTTCTGCCAGGTATTGAACTGGTCTTCCTTTGTGGGGACTTTGCATTGCTTGACCCTTGAGGCGATTTCTTCAATCCAAGTGACTCATTCTTTTGGCCTGTTACTAAGGACCTGTTTGCCGTGAGAGAGTTCACCTGGGCACCGCACTGCCGTTATCTCATTTTTGTTTTGAATAAAGCAGAAATTCTTTCCGTTTTTCTGGAACAAATTTGGACTCGCATATCGCTGAAGTCCTGGATGCTTAGGTCATCGGTAATCACAGCCTCAACAAATGTGCTTATCTTACAAGTGGTGGAGAAAAATATAATGGCATTTCATACAATTCCCCAGTCTCTGGTCTAAAAAAAGGAAATACCTCATTGGGAACAGAAACAGTAGATAGCGTTGCATATCCGTTGCCATGGAAGCAGAGGAAGTAGCCTCCGTTCAGAATCGCAGCGCATGAGTTTGTTATTTGTTTGGGACGATAATTAATCAACTAATCATAACACGGCAATAAAAATGGCCTTCCCACGTCTATTTCCTTTTCCACCGTGTATTTCCACCGGTTGCTGTGGAGCTGCTCAATGACTTTTGCAGAGCCTGAAATATCCTGACAGCAACCTGGTTCCTTCCTGCTAAAACATAAAATAGACAAGTCTCTGAGGAGTCAGACAGAAAGCGCTCTCACTTATCTCTGGCTCCAGAAGGCGCTGGACTCAAATGTGGAATAATGGTGGACGTGAGGATGGCTTCGCAGCTCCTGTGTAGTCGTGAGATGAGCCGAGACGATGACAAAACTATGAAGATTAATAGCAGAGACGTACCATATATTTCAGAAACCATCAAGGCCCCGCCTTGAATGTGCATCCTGGGAGAGTTCTGCGGGTGTAAAAATCAGATCTTTCGTGTATGGAATGTCGCAGCACTTTTCACAGCTGAGTTGAGCTCCTGGCAAGAACATACACCATTTCACAGTATGTTTAGTTGAAAATCCAGTCCAGTGTCCTCTCTGCGAATGTGGAATGATGCACAAGAAGAGGCAGCTGGGGTCATTTTGAACCAATCTTGAAGAAGGAATGTGTCTATACACATGCGTAAAACCCCAAAGAACTGATGTTGTCACGCTACAAGACAATATTTATGTTCAAGTATCTAACTTTAAACTATTTGATCATAATATTTTACAGCAAAAGATATATATTTACCTTCATTTACTGCCAAGTCAGACGGACTTGGATACTTCTGAGCTTATGCAGAGCCGATATACTGTTGTTGAGTGCATCAGTGATGTGTATAAAACCTTGGATGGAATTTAAACTAAGATTGTCAAAGAACTTTTGCTCATTTTTATGAAAGAAGAAACACCTGTGACATAAACATTTCTCACATGAATGAAAGAGGAAAGGATGTCAGCTTGTTTTATCTCTTGATGTTGTAAAAAACAAACCTTATTCACCTTATATTTGCATCCTAAATCAAATCTGTTAACTTAAAAAAAGGCAATAAAATCTCTTGTAACACTTAGATTAGTGAAGTATTGAGTGGGTGCCGGCTCACCAGACTGCAACGGGTCGTCGTGACAGTTTAGATCCACAGACCTCTCTGTTCCTGCTCCAACCTAATTAGAGCGAGCCTGAATTTTCTGATGAAAAAACAAAGGCCGAGCCAGGATTTGGGGTCTTACATCATGAGAGTGGAGGAGCCTTCGAAGGGATTCAGACAGATTTAGGAGGAGTAATCTGAACTGGGTTTCACATCATTGACAGAGCTTTCATTAGTATGCATTTTGCTGTCTGAGACGATGTCGAGCCGCTCCCACTGCGGTCTACTGACCCTGCTGGAGATCCCACTGTTGGACACGCGAAGAGAGATCACTCGTTTCTGTCATTGCTGAAATGACAAAGGCTGAATTGAAGTGAGTTAGATTGACCATGAGATTCACATTCATACTGGAAAGTGCTTAAAAGATCAGTGCTGGTCTGTTTTTTCCACCAGTTCAGGGATTTCTTATCCAATATTTTGCAGACATTTTTATAGTTACTGCTCTCAAATAGCAATGGCCAAAATCTCAACTCTATACTCGAAGTATCAATGAGTTTTGAGTTTGACAAGTGTTACAAATGAAGGGGGGCAGATACAGTGGTACCTCAGTTTTTGAACGTCCTGGACTTCGAACAAATCGGAGTTTGAACAAAAAATTTTTTATTCGGATTTCGAACAAAAATCCAAAACTCGAGCGCCCCCGAAAAAAACATAAGGTGTGCGGACCGATCAGCTGACCCACGACGCGCTTTGTTATTGTGTATAACGCAGCCTCTGTAAGCAGACGTGTCCCGTTAGCTACATTTACTGACTGTTTCCTGTCTCCACACTGGACCGTGGTAGAGTGCCACAGGGGAGGTGCTCGCTCTCCACACACACTCCAGGGTTTGATGTCCTGTTGTGGGCTGGAGCTGGGACAGGGATGAGGCGAGTCTGGGACAGAGCTAAGTTACTTGGTTTATGACTTTGTCACAGCCAAACTGCACAGAAGCGCACATTCAGAGCTGGACACGCACCGGGCACCTCTTCACTTCTGGAGAGACGTCACTCACTCTGCAACCCCTCCCACATGCAGCGGCCACACACATAGAGGAACAGCGCACCTGCAGCAGACACTCTACATTCACTCCTACAAAAGACTATTTTAAGGCTTGGAACGCATTTGTTCTTTTTCCATTCATTGTAATGGGAAAAATCGATTCAGATTTCAAACAAATCGCTTCTCGAACGGCCGTCTGGAACGGATTGTGGTTGAGAACCGAGGTACCACTGTATTCAGTTTTACTGCATCATTGATCATTTTTGAAATCCAATGTATAGTTGTTGTTTTTTTTATCATCCTCCATCATTTTTTTCACACTATGAACTCATGTTTCCAATAACAAAATAGGAAAACGAAAAATTGCTGACTACACCCTTAAATCTTTAAGAGCCTCCATCAGGTAGACTTGCATTTCCTGTCACGATTCACACGCTGTTAGCACCATTCTGAAATACCCTGCTGAAAACACCGATGTTCCTCTGGGTAAATACAAAACACGTCCAAATAAAAGCAGACGAACCCCCCACAGACGCTGTCACAATAACACAAAATTGTTGGACGTGTTCCCGAAAACTGTTATCAGGCCCCTAGTTTTCACACACTTAAACTCCAGCCAGCCAGACCCTGTCACTCGCCATCTTGTCCTGAGTGCTGAGAGGCCCGTGCTTCTGGTTTCCAAAATAAGTCATCAACAGGAGCCTCTCTGTGGGAGCAGACAAAGACAGGCTGATAGATGCACAGAGCTCTCGCATTATGGCGTCCAAACAGCTGAAGACAACCGCAACAGGCTGAAGCTAGGCCGGTCTAAAGCGGCTGAATGGGGATGTTGGACTCCTAAAGTGCTTTTAACCATGAAAAAGCCTTTAAGTGCCTCATCAGGCCAAAACAAGTACAGTACATTTTGTTACCAAAATAAAAAGACAAAAACGACCCCTTGAATGTACGAACACTCACACAGCCATGTGACTGAAAGTAACCTGATTCATGGTTGGCATTTTTTAAACACAATGGATGAGGTAACGCTGGCTGTGTCTTGCCTCCTCATAGCACATGCCATTTGTGTTGTGTACATTTACGTGTCAGGAGCTTTCAGGAAATAAAGTTAGCTATTCCAGAGAAGAACTGTCTATAAATGTCTGGACTCTGGGATCTCTGGAATCGTCCAAAAATTACTTTTCCACTCTGTGATGCACATGATAAAAACCCAGCCATGATTTTGCTCCAACCACGGCATTAGCCAGAGGTTCTGCTCTAGACTTCCATCTTCAGCTCCTTTCCGGATTTTAGTCAGAGACTTCACAGACTGTTAAAGTGTGTCACCTCTCAACCAGTCCGTAGATCAGAGCTGCGTGTTCTTCTCAGCACATTTTAAAATTCATTGGTTCATTTTTTTGTCAGTTAATTTGTCCTAACCAAATGGTTTTCTGCACCAACATGCGTTTGCAACTCAGAACTATATTCTCAAAAATACAATTTAATTAAGAAAGCCAAACTCAAGTGTGGATGGTGGGGTGTGACTCGGAGCAAGCAAGCAAAAAACACAGTACAGTACAAGGAGAACCAGAGGCGTCATCGAACCGGAAGCAAACAGAGGCAAAAACCTCAAACTGAAACGGCCTGGAAATCAGAAAAGAATACAAAGAATAATAAGAAAACACTAGTAGAAGAACAAACAACTGAAAACTAAGTGTCAAAGAATCACCCCTGGACAACGTCAGACACACAAGAAAACAGTGCACTGCACCAAATTGTGCAATCTTACCATCACTGACCACATACTTCCATGTGTTTTTTATGTTGGAATTGATGTTCACTCATATCCACCAGAGGGAGCAGCCCAGAGTCAAAAGTTTATGACAACAATAAACTCCAAAACCAACATGGCAACTGTGGAAGAAGTATTGATAATTTACCACTTGCACAATGCATTAAAAAGAGGCACCAGTGTAGGAGGCGGTGGTCGACGAATATATATCGCGACTGGAGGACAGAGAATTTCCGCCATTGTTATGTCTCCTTCGTGTTGCAATAGAGCTACGTATCAGGTAGAAACAGCAACACTGCCCTGGTGGTTTCTGGTGGTACTGCTCCGTTTGGTCCGTATCCGTAGGCCTTGTTTTCCTGGGACGCTTCCTTTGTCCACAGCATTTGTTATTTTTTCATTGTGTTTCGGAAAAAAATTTGATCAAACGTGACACAAACCTCTTCTAAAATCAGCATTCTTTGGATTGGTGGCAGTTTAATTCAAATTGAAATTCGTCAAATTACTTTAATTGACTTCCCAAATTCAGATTTTTGTGCAAGCCTATTCATTAATATTTTTTTAAACTTCATCTTGTCAGTTACCGTTTATAAACACTGGCAAGTAACATGCTGTATGCTTTCTGAAGACGCTGAAAACTTGCATCTAAAATGTTGATATTTGGAGACAGAGGTCAGATGGTAAGGGTAGGTGGTCTGGCATGACATGAAGAGGATAGTGTCATAGTTCGTATTTGTGTGCTTGTATTTTGTTATTTCCTATGTTCCAGTGTCATATTCCTGTTTTCATCCTATTGTTTCTAGCTTAATGGCAGCGCAGCTGGATCTCATTCCGCTCATCAGTCTCCAAGGATTTCTACTCCTGGGTTCCAGTCTGTGCTGCCAGATGGTCACTTCGTGTCTGATGGTAAATCTCTCCCTCTCGACCCTCCGATCTCTTGTGATTCAGATTTATATTCCTGTTCCCGCGTACGATGTTTATTTGTTCTTCTTGCTTGCCTTTGTTGAGTTTTCTTGATCGCGTGTAAGTGTTATTTATTGTACTTGCCTTTTCTGTTTCTCCGCGTTATTGTTATCCTTGTGTGTGTGTGTGTGTTTAGAACCACCAACGAGCGCATTGAGTCATTTAGCCATTTGAGTTTAGTTTCCGAGTTTCATTTTAGTTATCCCGTTCGTTCAGGTCTGAGCTTCATTCACCTGCTTTTTTTGTTTTCAGGTTTTCACCCCTCTCTACGTGTTTGTCCTCCTCGCGCCGCTTCTGGTGTTGACGTCTTCTGTTGTTCCTTATTGTTAGTGTTTGTGTTTTGTTATTTGTATTAAAGTTACTGTTAACTTTTACTCTCGTTGTTCAAGTCTTCTGTAAACCGCCATCGACGTTGCAATTTGATCAGACTATCTTAGCAGGTTTCCCCATCATAACAGACATTGGAGGAAACCAGGATGATGCTGTCAGATGCAGGAAGAATCGATGACCTTGAAGGTTTTAATTGAGGGAGTTGTGGGTGTTTGTTTTTTATTTAGTGGCAATAAAACGTGTTGAGCAGTGTTGAGCCGCTAAAGCCTGACCTGTGGGTGACCCGGTTAGTTTCAGGAAACATCGCTTTTGCATGTTTGCGGTAAGAAGTGACTTGGTTTGTTTCAAGCTTTTCTCTAAGAAATTTAATATGGACACGTTTCACAGGAGCGCCAGAGTTGTTACCTCTTTGTTACGAGAAACTGCAATAAAACATTTCTTGGCAGCTTTTTCTACATACGATGTGAAACGGCATGTTCCCTGAAAGAAGGAAAGATGAGTCTTAGAGAGGAAAGAGCTTCTTCCAGTGCGATGATTTTGCCAGGTTTCTCTCTGAGCGATAAACAGAGAGCAGACAGATATAGAGGAACAGATAGTGTGGAGTGAAGGAAGAGACACTGAGGAATGGTAAACACTGAGAGAATCCGAGGAGACGCAGCTTCTCCTATTTACCAGAGTACAAATCACCGCTCGGCTCAGCGCTGCCCAGAGGGGAAAGCACTTTTCCTCACCTCGTCGTCAGAACTTGGAGTCCCAATCCACTTTTCCAGATGGTCCCAGCAGCAGCAGCAGCAGCAAACCGAGCCGGTCCTGCTTCCGCAGACCCCACCCAGTAATCCCATCTGTCCAACCTAAGCGACCCTTCACTGCTGCCTGCGACTCTTCGAGACTGGAAACTTAATCCCGCTCCTTCGCTGGAGACCAATTTGTGAGTTGGTTTCATGGAAACCCTTTCCCCATGTTCCGGCACTGGTTTCTTCAACAACCAGCAAATGGCCCTAATTGGTTTATGGTTAACCAAGAAATGAAGCGAAGGGGGTTATTTACATGTAAGGTGCATTTATTCCTGGCAGGCGGAGGTGAAATTTTAGAACCATTACATATAACCATGAACGTAAGCTGGAGGCAGCAGATGCGAATTAGCTCTGGAGGTCAGAAGTTTAAATGTTTTGTGTTTTTCCCGATAGAATATATACAAAAGTGATATGTGTATAATTATATTATTTGAAATACAAATTGCAAACTATTCCTTTAAATCGGTATAAAACACCAAAGCATTTTCTGCTCATAATATTTGACTTTAGAGACCAGATTTAGGCTATTTATTTGTACTTGTATTTCACGTCATGTTCAAAAAAACAAAAAACAAAAACGCTCACAGTTAGAAAATAAATAAATAAACAGTGTTCTTGTCCCCAAAAAAGAAAAAAAAATGTTGAAAAAGTATAATAAATGGCAGTAGTGCTCAGTGTTGTATGTATTTACTTTTGATTTATTTAAGTTACTGCCACATACAAAACATTTGCAAAATATACCTGTTCCGAATTCACAGATCTTCTGAAAATTCAAAATGTGATTCTCCGTTTTTTTGACTACAGTACTTCATTAATTACTGTTCAATCGGTCAACCAACGGGAAAAAAATGCACACACAGACGCACACACACGGTCATATTTTGTGGGGACATTTCATTGACATAATGCTTTCCTCAGTCTCCAACCATCCAACACCAATGGCTAACTTTAACCAGGACTCTAAACCAAACCTAGATTCATTTATCATGACCCAGTTATTTATTTCTAACTTTGTTCTGTCACCGTTTTATTTTGTCCTAACATTTGTTTAGTTGTATTAATTTGTCTGATGTCGACAATTTCAGCAATAACTAATTTGTTGTTTGATCAGTTATGGAATATATGGCTGCTTTTATGTTCCCTGCTGTGGAAAGAACAGAGAATTTCTATCTATCTATCAAAAACAATAGTGAGGAGACATTGCTACATTACAACAAAAAGTTTACAACACAATGCGGACTGATACTAATTCAATATTGGGAGAGAAAAAAAAACAAGAAATGAGTATTAAAATCACTAAGAAAAAAAAAGTATCCCATACATATTGCAAAACTTTTCAGTGAAGACGATGAAGGCTAGAATTAGCAATATATTTGCAGCTTTACTCTTTAACGTTCATACAAGCAGCTGAGCTTGTTCTGCAGTTCTGCCTTTTTATTCTATGTATTTCAGTGTTTGTTTTATCTTGATTTTACTCTCTGTACAGCACTTAGTGACAATCTTGTGTTTAAAGTACTTTATGTATAAATATGGTATGGTACGGAACCACGGTTAGAGCCGTGGTTCTATTGGCAATGTTGCTACTGCAGAAGCTCACACTCACAAACACATAACACAAATTTGGTGTCCAGACTTCGCCACAGATTCTTGGCGCCATCCAGTCCATCTCCCCAACTGCAGCCTCCACTATGCCTAACTTTTATAGTTATATCTCCTGGAAGAATCCACTGCCCTGACTGAATTGTACCTGTGACAGAAGTCCAGCTTCATTTGAATGTTGAGGCGTGTCAGACCTGGCTCATGGAGATGATTCTGATCTTGCAAATGAAAGGACCCTCTTTTCCTGTAACAGACCTGGCGCTCCCCCAAAGCCATAATTATCCAAATAAGGCAGCTGATGCTTAATTGAGCCATCCGCATGCAGAGCGCGAGCACGCAGCGACATTTGAGACTGTTTATGCTCGCGGGGCTTTAGGACCCCTCTCAGTTTCCACCCGCTGAAAAACTTTCCAGCGAGATGTGAGCAAGCTGGAGAGAGGCAAACAAGAGCCAGGTCCTGAAGACGCAGCCAAAACCTTCTCAGGTTGATTCCACCAGACAAGCAGAAGACCCAGGCGATCCCCTCACAGCGCTGCTGCACCTTCACCAAGATAAACTCAAACGTTCCTCTGTTAGGCCGATTATCACCCACAGTCCTTTCCATGTGTCTGAGCGTTTGTGGGGAAACACGTTGACCCCATAACTTTTGTGCTTCATAAGCGTGACTATCAGCACGGTTACATGAGCACTTTTTCCACAACCTGGATGAATGTATTCCGATGACGCGAAACGGCACTATCGACTTCAGATGTCCGTGCTCAGGCAGCGTTTTAATCTGCATTTCATCTCAACCAAACTACTCTGACAGGCGCAGTACCGTCAAACCAAGCAGAAGCATAGAAGAAGAAGATATTCTTTACTACTTTATCTGTCCATTGCAAACCACCATCCATAGCATGTCCCAGCAAAAAACATTTATTAGTTTGGACAGGACGAAATAACATTCGGATGCCTGAAATCGGATTTCAAAAGAGGTGTTTACAGGGGGAGCATCGTCTTTCACATCACAGGCATTCGTCCTGAGTAGGGTTCAGGGGGCTAGGGGGCGTCCTGGGGAAGCCCTGCACTGCATCATTCGTGCCTGTGTAATGCCCTACTCATAGTGTCATCACACTGGTTTCCATGAAAAGGGTGTTTTGGCCCAGTATTTTTTGCAGAATCTGCTTGAAATTTGTCAATTCTCAACCCTTATGCAGCGGTAGCTTGGCCATCGTGGGCACCGTACCCACACGGTTATCCACATCTCGCAGGTCGGGACATTCGTGGCATGGAACTGCTGTTATTGATGGGATGTCTGACACTGATGACGGAAACTGCAGTTCCAAACTTCAAATATTGTTTACTGAACTAAATCATAGCTTTTAAATAGAGTATTATGGCTTTTTTTATTTTTTAGAAATAGATGTTTACCGCTTCTTTTTTTACACAGAAGGCGTGTCGTGAGGGGAATGGGCTGGGGCTGGGCTTTGGACACCATTTCTCTTTCCAGGTACTCCCTGCTTTATTTTGTAGACTTGCACTTTTGCTTTTGTATCTTCATGTCTCATTCTCCTGTGCAAGCAGTTGCTCCTCAGTGTATTGTGTATTTAGTCAGAGTGAATCCTTTGTCTCGTGCCAGTTGAGCCGGTCCTTTCAGCTGACAGTGTACGACTAAAAAAATGTATTTTTATTGCCATTATTCAATAAATCGGATCACTCCATTAGCTACATTCCATTCCATGTCGCAGTTCAAGTGGGGAGGTTCTCACCACAACCACGAAGACTATTGGTCATAAATATTGAACATGTCTTATGTTTTCGATTGTCAGGCCCGACCCTTTTCTGAGCCGATTATGGGGACGAATTCACCCGTAACACAGTCTCTGGTTGGACAACCATATACTAGTCCCTGTGTTCCCATCCTTGGCTGGGCAGGAGCAACATCAGGATTAATACCCCTTAACCTGGTTGGACAGAGGCACACAATTAGAATTAGAAACAAAACAAAGAACATCAAATAAGTGGCAGTCAACACTAGCGCACCAGAAAACGTTCATAGACCACATTTCACCTTTACAAAAATAAGCTGATGCACACATATCCATTTACAGAGCAGATTTTTATGCACACGTTTATGCCTGCTGCCCAGACATTCAACAACTGTAATGTGCAGTGTAACAGGGAGCTGTCAAAGTCAAAGTCCTCAGGATCTTTGAGCGGAGTTTATAAAAAGCATCATTTCCAGAGGCGTTCAAATGAGGGGATGATTCTTCATTTCTAAAAATAGTCTGCTGCCTGTCAATGGGGTTTCAGAAAGTTCAAACACCAGGAATACTCACAGGAGGAAAGACAGAGTGAGGATCATCTGGCACCGGGGTCTGGAACCTTGTGGCTTATGTGGCAGCGCTTTGCCATTAACTGTGAAGCAAGAAACAGAAGGAAGCCACAAGGAAGGAAACTGACAAAATAAAATCAAACGAAAAGCAGAACATGACAAATGTTAAATGTCTCGCAATGAAACAGCGATGCTAGTTGCTACATTAGAGTGAAATACATTAAAATGACAAAAGGTTTTCTTATAAAGTTACAGACTGGCCTACAAGTCTTAAAGTCCATGGAGCTACGTAGCTTCTGAGTACTTCCAGCCATTTTAATGATTAGTTGTTTGTTGTTGTTTTTTCCCCTGTCGACCTCATAAGAAATCATTTCAAGTCACCAGATGACAAGCGTCTTGGCTCATGGTTTAACTGAATGATTGCGTTCATTGTGATGCTGCGGTGGAAACGTTTTCTCTGCTCACTTATCCCGATTAGATTCAGCCAAATGGAAGGTCTGACATTTCAATGCAAATTGAATTTTAGACAGTTTGAATTTGATGTTTCATGCGTGTTGCTTCTTGTAATGAAAAACATAAAGATGTAAGATATGACAAAGTCTCTGTTCAAGATCCAAACAGTCATCACATGAGAACATCAGAGCTACAAACACGGCTCAAATGTCAGCAGGAGCACAAAATGACCTCGAATCCGAGACTCAGAACTTCTGACATGTTTTAAAACTGATGGTTCTGTGTTACAGGATGCCAAAAAAAACTTTCTGACCTGTTGCTTTATGGACAATTTTTCATCAGGGAACATCACTCCGGGATGGAAAATTGCTCTATGTTGAAGCAACAAAGATGAATAGCATGCGCAGGGTTTTTTTCATGTTTTGCGTTGGTGATAAAACATGAAGGCAAAACTACAAAAACACATTTACTCTTATAGCCATGTTTTATTCTGGCATATGAAATGGTACAGAGCTTCCATAAATTTCAACGACAAGAATGATGGGTTGAAAATGTTTACCTCATTTATTGCACCATTTTATTTATATTTGCAGTTAGAAGTTGTGTTCATCCTGATTCCCAGGTCCTAGTTACTTGGGACAAGAGACATGGAATACCCTCACCCGTCCATCACATCAGACAGAGAGCCACCACACCTACAGGCGGTTCAGAATCATCAATGTATGTTTGTGGATTGTGGGTAAAAACAGAGCGACAGAAAAACCTTGCAAGCACGAGGAGAACATGACGAATGGTAATAAGATCCAGATCTGCGTGGGAGTCTACGGCGAGACCAAGCTAGAACACTTCATCATCTGTCAGTTGTTGCTATAAGGATGATCAAAACCCAGCAGTTCCCAGCACAGCATCATTTTAGATGAGACACATTGCCATGTTTGTCATTCAAATCTTTCTTTTTCCAGCTGCTTTTGTATTTTACTGGTCTACAGTACTGTGATGTACTGGATGTCTCAACATCATAACCCTTTTGTTCTGGATGCTAAATAGCCTTTAAAATAAACGCCCTGCTCCTGCGAAAGGGAGTGTTGTTATTATATAAAGTTTCTCTCTGAGTCATTGGTCTGAGATTCGTGAGTAAACCTGCTTCTTTGGACCAAAAGAAGGCAATAGAGATGGTTTAGGTTTCGTTTGCTTGGGATTGTTCGGCTGAAAAGACGCTGGCAAATCAAATTTTGGAAGCAGAACTTGTAATATGATATAAGGACACTAGGATTGTTCTCTGGATTGACTCGCCTTCGAACAAACAACCCAACGACTTCATGACTTTTATAATTCCATAGATTATCCTCGGTCTGCGGAGCCTCATCCATCACTTTAAAAATTCTCCCCGACAGTCGCAGTAGTCTGATTAAATGGATATTTTGGCAAAAGTGGCCTAAACACTTCTCGATAACAAGAGTCTGCGGAGACAGAGATAAACACAAAGGGACACAAACTTGGAATTTTCTGCTTTGATGTTCGAGCGTCTGTCAGGAGCTGAAAATACGAGCGCCCTCATTAGGTGCTTTGATGACAAAACTCATCGTAAAACATCATTATTTTCCACTTGACCTCAAAGTCAGCAGAGATTTAGGGCCGTAGATTATTGGCCTCACGTGGGCTGAGAGGTGAGCGGCCAGAAAAGCATGGATCAGTTTCGTAATTCAGCAAGTGTTCTTAAACATGAAAAATGAAGATATACTAATGTAAAAAAAAAGGTCATACGACCCCAGTTTTTCTGTTCACTGTTTCATCAGACACAGCAGACAAAAACACTTTTTTGTGTCTCAAAAACAAAGAGAGCACCTGTCGTCTTTGACATCTCACTCAAAAATGGGTTTTGAGGATTTATGTTAAAGGGGCCCCACTGTGAAACCATTTTTTTTCAGTGATCTAATCTCACATACTGGCTTGGCATCACCATAACATGGTTTCCCAAATGGCCACCTCACTCAAGGCTGCGTAATGATCGGAAAGAGTGACAGGAAATTTGTATTGAGAAACACACGCTACAAGTATAGCGTGTGTATAGTAGTATATAAATATAATTCTTCGCATGGAGTAAGTTGTTTTATTTATTATTATAGACAATTATTACATTGTTGTTAGCCATGATAACAGATGTGAACTCACAAATTGTTGGAATTCGTTTCAAAACCGGCAACATACAGGGTCAGGTTTGAGAAAGTGTTTGTCATGAAATATTTGCTGAATATGAAGACTATGGCTCCACTTGGGTGCTGCGTGTTTCGAAAAACAAACGTAACCTTAATTTTCTTATTTTTTATGAACCATAGCTTCAGGTGAAGAAGCTATGGTTCAGATTTTTATTGGCTTCATAGGTTTAGTTTTTACCAGCAATGCCTTTACCTACAGCAACACTAATAATTCCTTTTGGAACAGCTGCCACTGCTTGAGTTTCAGAAAAGCTCAGTCCATACATCTTATTTGAGGCCAGGTTGTGGGGACCTACAGTAGCAATAAGAAAAGATCATTAATGTTGGGGCTGTGCCATGGTCGCTCATAAAAAGAGACATCGACAACGGTGTGCAGAAGTGCTCCACGTAACACCAAATTGAAAGACATTGCAGCTTCATCTTCAGTTCCCGTGGGACATGGGATGCAACAGGTCTTCGTGCCCTCAGAGAACAGCATCTTTCATTGGCAAAACTGTGTCACTGGCATTTTTAAATAAACACAGGAAAACTGAGTAACCGCCGTTGGTTAACGCATTCCGCTGTGCCATCGGCACGAACCAACGAAAAGCGCTGTCATGTCCTGTGGGCTTTAAAATGGACCGCTTCAACGTGGGAAATTCTTCTTTGGTGCAATGTGTTGAAATATGACTTCTGTTGGTGACATGGATGCTGCGTCTATGAGAAAAAACATTTTATATCAAGTCAAATTATTTAATATGAATGACAGTATATGTGGATAGTGATTATGTTATTGTTTGTCTCCTTTTATATGACGCTTCTGTCTATTCATTTCTGACAAAGTTGAGAAACATTTTAAATAAAACGTAATGTGAATTCATACGCTTCTAAATCTCGATTTACCCACAGAAACCGATCACACATCTGCTCCAAGTCGTAACAGAAGCTGCCTCTGAAGTAACTCTCCCGTCACGTGCAGGATGACCAAGGTAGTAAAAAACGTATACGTGCATGCGCTCGCGGGGGGAATTAGGTTAATGAGAAAAGTTCATACAAAGTCCATCTTGAGCTTGTAATACAAAAGCAGGCAGAGTTCACGTGGAGTTGCAGGGAAGAAAGGCGAGGTGACAGGTTCAAAAGTTCAGCCACTGCTTTAGACTCACTTCGCATGCCACTACCATTCGGCACACCCTGATACTTTGGAAATGTCAGGGGGAACCTCATTTACTGCCCCGTGGCAGGGAGCTCCGCAGGGGAATAGCAAAGTTGGAATAAGAGGAGAGGGGGTCCTCGTAAAGTAAAACAAAAAAAATAGACCGCCACTGTCCCTTCCACGTCCTCCTTGATGAATTTGTTAAACAGATCCCTGATGTCCTATTGCGGACAGACCGTTGCATGGCCTCCTTTTCAGACGCGCTAATCTCTGAGTGGTTGTTACCGTCACATGAGATACCGTGAAATCCATTCCTTCACATGTGACCTCGCGATGCTATGGAAGATTTAAATGTCACAACAGGGAAATAAGATAAGAGCCACTCTCTGCCAGTGCTACAGTAGTGTTTAAACCTCTGACCTGATTCCTGTTACACCTCTGAAGATGTGTCGTGCCAGCAGTAACGGAACGGAATTAAAGGTGTTTTTTTAAGCTGCATGGTGTAAAAGAAATGTTCAATAAAAGTTTTCAGGTCACGTGACGCTATATTGCGGCTGGAACGTTTAGCAGGGTTTTTTGTGGAAGGATGGTGACTGCAGGTTCAAAACCTGCAGTTCATTTGAAACTTCAGATAAATAACTGCATTGAAATTCTATCTCTTTTTCATTAAAGGTGGCAAGATATAACTATTAGTCTATAACTTTTTCTCACAGTTATAGTGCAGGAAGAAAGCAATAGTTTTCAGGTCATCATGGAATCCGAAAACTATAACAGAGTTTTATTTTTTTAATACTTGCATGTATTTTATTGCTATGTGTTACTATTTATTATTAAAACATAAATGCATTTGTTGAAATATTATGAAAAGTATGTAGTCCACTTTATTCCCAATATTCCCCCAAAATATGTATTCATAAAAAACAATTATTAAATTTACAAATAAATTATTTTTTAAATAATAATAATAATTTTAATTTATTTAAACAAAAAGGAAATATATTCTACAGAGAGAGATTATGCAAATTGGGAAAAGAAAATGAAAAAAAAGCAATGAAAAAGGTCTAAAACAGCAGCTGGTGTTCCTGTTTATCAAAGAAGAGCGAAACTATTACGAACACAAAACAGGTGTATTTAAACATAAACCCTGGGGGGGGGAATAGATTCACAAGGGCCAGGATTTACAGTGGAAGGCTGCATCCTGTGCCTTCAGCATTAAACAGCACAGGTCCACATTGTGAAGTTCATTTTGTTCTCCCTGACCGAAGTCAAGACCGACTGCAAGTCACACTATTTCATCATGTCAACACTTAACCTTTTATAGTCGAGCAGATAAGAGGCGGGGGGAGGGGGTGAGGAGTTGATTCCATCCAGGTGAAGTGTGACTGGCGAGAAAGGAGAATGGAAAGAGCTGCAATCAGAGCAGGCTTTCCATGAGCGAGCGCCTCTCAGCACAGAGCGGCTCTGCCACGTCACGTAGCTGCTGCTGCTGCCGTGTGGCGGCTCGGGATCTTTGGCAGGACTCCAGCCTGCTGTCTCCACGTCTGCCCTGGCTCCCTGCCTGCCAGTTCACTTTTAATTATCCCCCAAGTCAAAAGTGCTCCCAGGACGATGAGGCCTTTTTCAATCCCCTCATGCGGCCCGCCGGTCAGCTCAGCTGACTTTGCACACGGGCTTTACAGTCCCGTCCTGCTCCGCATCCCATTATCAGGCACGTTTTTGGGTTACATTTGTAACCTGAAAGGGGGTTGTGTTTTTTTTCTTCTCCGAGCCCTGGCTCCTGTTATGATTTGATTTGTGGCCCGACTCTTTCACCGCCACGCTACTGTCAGGACGCCAGGGTCATTGGGCCACAGATATGCCGCTCTGCTTGCGACACTTCCCGATATCTGCTGAACATCACCCTCGCGGAAACAGACAGCGCCATCTGTTGTGACCTATCAGCCAGCTGCAATGAAAGCAAAGACTCAATACGTCCAACATCGTCTTGGAGGGGAAGGAGCTTTTTTTTTTTTTTGGACTTCCAAGTGTTCTTCTCCTTGACAGCAGGAACAGAAACAAATAAAGTTGAAAACAGCTGAGCTTGTGTGTACTTTGTGCGCCTGCTGAGTCATCGATACTTCCCTGCCCTGAGTAAATTTCCCCGTGATTAATGGCAGAAAAACTTAGAGCAGAGGTGCGTGGGCTCCGCAGGACGCTGCAGAAAACAGTCGGTGAAAATAAAGAATCTACAGAGTCAGGGACGTTATTCTTCATTTTTATTCCAGCCTTGAAACTTTCTATCATGGGCACCCAAGGACTCCATCTACTCTCCTTTGACTTTTATGCCAAGGTCCATCAGTACAGTACATACAGTAAGTACATCAGGCACGGTTGCAGAGGGCACATGCCAGAGACAGTGTAGAAGCCAAAGACCCGAGTGTGCAACCAGCAGTTACACCTGGGTGTCACATATATATCTGTAGCTCAAAAGGTTGATTTGAAGTTTCATAAAATGTTGTTTGATCCAGGTTATACTTGAATCCTGTCTCTGGTCGTGTTCAAAAAGAGAGCTGCCTCCAGCTTCTTTCAAGGGAACACACGATGCTGGAAGGTCAAGCGAGAAATGCAAGGGTTCCACTATGCGAGAGCTCTGAGGAGCCAGGATTCAGTCGAAGAAGGGTAGAACAAGTGGCCGAGATACGAACAAAAACAGAAGTCCAAAAGACAATAAGGCAAGGGTTGTTGGGAGCAACTACTTCTGTACTCACACCTGTTGATCTGAAGGAAAAGGGAATGGAATATTGAGCTTATGATACATTAAATAAAGGGCGTGTGAAGTAAGGATAGAAATAAATAAATAAAAATCAATGCATCAACTGTATCAACTGCATCAACTGCATCAACAACATGTTACTGTGTAAAAATGCCAAACCGTTCAAAAGAAAAAAAAGAGTTGGAAGTGGTGAGATAAAGTACCAAAAGTCAATCAGGGAAGCAAAATGTGTTCAGTGTTGCATGTTGGTGCATTAGTGTTTGAGTTGAAGCACATGTTCCGCCTTCTGCAATGTATCCTGACGCCAAGAGCAACACGTGAAAGAAAGATGGAGGTTAGCGGTTGGTCACCGATGGCATGTCACTTATTTGGCTCTTCATGTAACAATGTGTCAATTGTTATTTAATACCTTTCAAATAAATTCAATGTAATGTAGTGAGGAGCGTTTTCGAACCTATACTGCGCGCCTCGCGGGACCTTCTGTACGATGCGTTATCAACTCCCCCTGCCTGGAACGCTACATGGGATGGAAGACCATTTTTACTCCATTGAAACACCTGGGTCAACATGCAACGCTGAAGGCTTCCTTTGGCGTCAGAATAGGACTCAAAAGTCTACTTGTCTAACGTCAACATATCGTGCCATGGGAGTGAGGAGGGGTTGGAAAGCGGCCGGACGCATCCACCCTCTGTTCAGCAAAGACAAAAAAATCCAATAACTAATGAATGTACTTTCACCCTAAACCAGAAAGTTAGCAAAACAAGACAGTGATATCTTTGCTAGAAAAACATAAGACAATATTTTGACCAACATCGATTTCTCTGGAGAACAAAATGAAATGGCTTCAGTTTTGTTTTGTTTTTATGGCTTTTGTAATGTGTCATACAATACTAACACATATGTGACTGAAACAAAACCCATTTAATAAGTGTGTACTTGCTCACGATTTGCTTTTTATTTTCGGTCTGTCCTGGCTTTACTTGTAACAAAATGTAACTCATATTCAAGTTCCCCTTCGTGGGATCAATAAAGTCAAAAGCTGATTTAAATGTAAAGCCTTGTTGACAAACCAGACCGGGCACATTCTACTTATTTACTTGACAAGTACATATTTATTATTCGCTTATTATCCTGACAAAATTGTGACATACAGTAGGTCGACGGAGCTGCGAGTCTTTGCAGGCACCAGGTTATTTAAAGAACCAGAGGACACAAAAGTCAACAACACAACTCCAGTGTGAGTGTGTTTTTTATCGCCTCTACATGTTTCCAATTGAGAAACCACTTTATTAATAAATCCCCATATTGTTTTGTTGGCAGCAAATGGCTTGCGGCGAGAAACAAACTCTATTTTAAGGGCTTCGGTATGCGGTGAGAAGGCCAATTGGCCCGGACGTACGCTGAAATCGAGCAGCTGCAAAATTACAGTAGCGTGCCCTCGCCGCAACCAACTGCAGCCGTGCAATTAATCAGAAGTCGACCCAAGGACGCCGCAAACTTTTGCATAATCTCTAATTTATCTGCTCGCTCTGCAAGCAAACAGACTGAGTTGTCAGCAAAAGTCACTGTCGGTGCACGTCAATAAAACATGAGTCGAAAAATAGCAAACATGGCAACCGAGTTCTTCTGTTATCGCAGTGCCATTTTCTGATATTCATCTCCTTTTATTACCAACGTCCCACCTTTTTGACTGGAGGTGGATCTGGATTTTATATCATGAGTCATGTGTCGTTTGTCTCACTGCCTCAGGGAGACAAATCAAGCGGATCAAGTTCTTCATTGGGTCAGAGTCAATCACTTTACTTGTCATCATTATAATCCAGTGGCTTAATGATCCATGAGATTTGATATCACAGTGTCCACATGCTGTTGAACACACCGCAGGTGTTTCTTCTCTCCATTTAAGAGGTTTGAACAGCAACCAGAGTCATAGCATTTTAAATCCTTCATGTCTTCACTGGAATAAGGTGGTTTGCTCTCTCCAGGTCGGTGGAGAGTTCTTGCCCCAAGTGGCGGAGTTTAAGTATCTCGGGGTCTTGTTCTCGAGTGAGGGAAAAGGGGAGCGTGAGATTGATAGACGGGTTGGTGCAGCGGCAGCAGTGATGCGGTCGCTGTATCGGAGCGTCGTGGTGAAGAGGGAGCTGAGCCACAAGACAAAGCTCTGGATTTACCGATCGATCTACGTTCCCACCCTCACTTATGGTCATGAGCTTTAGGTCATGACAGAAAGGATGAGATCGCGGATACAAGCGGCTGAGATGAGTTTCCTACGCAGGGTGGCTGGGCGCACCCTTAGAGATAGGGTGAGGAGTTCGGTCATCCGGGAGGAGCTCGGGGTGGAGCCGCTGCTCCTCCACATCGAGAGGAACCAGCTGAGGTGGCTCGGGCATCTGATCCGGATGCCCCCTGGACGCCTCCCTGGGGAGGTGTTCCGGGCATGTCCTACCGGGAGGAGACCCCGGGGAAGACCCAGGACTCGCTGGAGAGATTATGTATCCGGTCTGGCCTGGGAACGCCTCGGGATCCCCCGGGAAGAGCTGGAGGAGGTTTGTGCGGACCGGGGAGTTTGGGCTTCCCTGCTCCGAATGCTGCCTCCGCGACCTGACTCCGGATAAGCGGCAGTAGAAGGTGAAGGTCTTTCGGTTGGGCCTGTTGTGAAAACCACCTCAATATCCAATTATTTCTCTAATAATATTCCCGAAATAGAAAACACAGAACAGTGACCTTGAACTGCAAGTGTTGGCATTTAAATTTATTATAACTGTGAGGTGGGATATCAACTTTGTACTAGTATGATACTCCCAAGTCCCAATATCAAGGACACAACAAATAAATAAAAAACTGTTATCAAGCAGAAAACATGCTGTAAAGTATCTCCCATCTACAAGGACACTGACTAGCAAATTAAATAAACATGTCATCTGGTCTTTGTATTATCATACTTATGTAAACACTGAAATATTGGACGGTTTCTGGCGTAAGGTCAACATCCCAGTGATCGCATTGTTTTCTTGAAGACCAAACGAACACATGGATAACGTACAGTACGTACTCACCTAAAATGTAAATAAACAATGAGTCATGCAGAGACACTAAAATAAACCCTTAAGTTATTCACAAGAGTTTGAGTGACAAAGACGGGAAGTAACAAGAGCAACAAACAAAAACCCAAAATAAGATGACAATTTTAGTGTCAGGGCCTGGTGAATTTAAGACACGTAACTGAAGGACACACATCTAAATCGATCCCTCATGGCTCAGTGTCATCCAATACCACCTTAAAAATAACTTTTAAACCGCAACACGATATAAAAAAATAAGGTTTGTGAAAATATATAAGAATAGAATAAGGTACTTTGGCTAACTCTCAACAGGGTTGTGAGGATCGAACACAAGGAAGTACTTCAAAGTAAAGCAAAGTCCAGCTCTCACTCACCTCAGTATAGCTGCAACAGCAAAAATGCTTTGGATTGTTTTCTTCTGAGGGGAATTTACGTCATCACCAACAAACACAGGCGCCAACGGTGACATGGTCAGACAGTGACGTGGCCAGACTGCGTCACTGTCGTGCGGTTGCGTTCGCAGGACTGTGTGAACGCTCACCTTTGCACAAGACTTATTCAATGATGTGACATTTTTATCACCGATTTTCACATTTGCTGTCTCTGCTTCCTGGAAGTCCTCTCATCACTCAAGTGACAATTCATCTGTATTGTTTCAACAAACTCTTCGTGCCGCTATCATCCCCGAAAGTGTCCTTGTTTGAGTCAGGATTTAAGTTGATTCTGTTCGGAGGGAGACGTGGACGAAGAGACGCCTTCAACAATCTGACGTCGAAGGCGATATTCAGTGGTTGCTTTCACTTTCTGGGGCTTTTTGTCTGTGACATAGCATCACATACCCTTTGACAGGTTATGGCAAAATCTTTGTCAGTGCGCAACACCTCATGCCATCTCTCACATTTTCCTCTGGGCAAATATCACACCAGAATATTCATTCATCCCAGATGGCCAGAACTATATATATATATATATATATATATATATATATATATATATATATATATATATATATATATATATATATATGTGGAAAGAAAATAGTGTCTTAAATTGCCGTTGAATCCACCCACGCCCACGCAGTGTTGCAGTTTCTATTTGTCTGTTTTTCATTTATCACTACAGCTCTCAGCTTGCTGTCTCACTTCCATTTGTTTTTCCCCCGTCTCACACCTGGGGAGGGAGTCTTTGCCTGAGGCTTCGGAGCGTCTCGCCTGGTTGACTCATTTACCTGGTTGGGTTTGTTTGGTGCTCAATCATTCGCTGGTGAATGAGAAGGGGCTTTTCAGGTCTGGCTCGCAAAATCTCTAAATCCCTCTCAGACTGTTGACCATTAACGTGTCTCCAAAAGTCGTGTTCTTGGACCTTTCAAATAAAAGGGTCCAAAACATTTTTCACCCACACTCGGATAGTCATTAAGTGACTGTGGTGATCTGTTCTTCATGGCTATCCAAACATTTCAGAGCAATGACGACTGTTCTACATGTTTTTGGCGAAGAAAGAAACTGCCTCTTGGACTGAGAGCATAAGATTCATTTGAAAGTAAAGTTCGACCAAGTCAGTGGGACATAAAAAATGAATAAAAAAAATGTGTCCTTTGATGTCCTGAACAAGAAGAATGCACAAAATTTTCAATCAAATGTCCTTCTCCCTCACCTTTTTATCGTCATTGTAATGGTGATAAATGTATGATAGGCTAAGAAGAAAAGACTCAACATCACACTTAAAAAAATAAAAAGGTTTTACTTATGAATAATACAGTGGCGAGTGAGAGGGAGGTGAGGCTGGTGCAGGTGGAGACAACATGATAGTGTTTGACCTCGAGAGAAAGAGAAACTTCATGGGACATTCTAACACAAAGACAGGAAGTAGAGATAGAAGTGGCAAAGTTGAAGGTGATTTTTGTTGACGGTGACTAGGAAGGACAACAACATTTGAAGTATATCACAATGACAGGTCATGTGGAGAAGTATGGAGACAAAGAGGTGGACATGTGAAGAGCGGAGGATGTTGGAGATGGAGATACCAGGCAAAAGCAGTAGAGGAAGACAATGAAGACAAGAAGAGGACTGGTGTGACAGTGGATGGCATCAAGACAGATGAAGCAGGAGGCTGACTAGTTGTGGCATAGTCTTAAATAATGTCGGTAGACAAGAGCTATTTTAGGTGCCTCAGTACCAGACCAAAGAGTGGCTGTGGAAGTGCGCACCTCCACTCAACTGCACAACAACTTTTATATCGCAAGAACGTGGGCCAATTGTAATTTGTTCATTGATTTTTACCCTTATATTTTAGGCACATTATTTTCACCACTCCAAGGAAGAGGGGCTATGAAACTATCTAGTAAAAAAGAATACTAACAATATTACTATATATACTCACTTACACTTAAAAATCATTGCGATCCTGTTGAGAAAGCATTCGACTGAAGCTTTTCCACAAAAGTGCTGCCTGCCTTCAATACATTTCCTCTTTCTGTACGTTTTTTTTTTTTTTTTTTTTTGTATTTTGGACACCAAAGAATGCCGTAGTGTCTGTGCTATGAATCCAAAGCGTTTGCTATAGAAGTGAAAACAATTTGCTGAAATGAGTGATCCTACTTAACTGGAACCACACCGCAAGAAATAGAACTGATCAGTGATCCAGGAAGCACAGACAGACTTGATGCAAGTGATGGGCTGGTGAGGCTTCATGAAACTTAATTTCAGAGCTCAGAAGGTGATGCACTTAGTTTTAAAATGGTGAGGTTCCACTGAAATGGCTGTTCAATTCCAAAGATTCTAGAGCAGAGAGTGCCATCCAGTGGGCTCATAAATGACGACACTGTTTCATGATGCCTCACCAGCCCATCACTAGCTATCATTGTCATTGACTCGGGCAAAAATAATAACGCACCACAAATACTTGGTAAGGGTTCAGTGGGCATGTGTTTTATGTCAATATTTAGTCAAGTTAAAGCAACATACCATCAGTTTGGGACCAGTGTAGGACAACTAGTACCGGAGAAAGCATTCCGTTGAGGCAGTTTCACATATGCTCAATGGGAGCAGAAGTTGGAGGAGACAGCAGCCACTTCATTACAAAGATATAATTAAAAAGAAATCTTTGCATCACTCACCATAACTGGATGATGTAATTCCATCAGAGTGGACTTTAAAATTAAAGGAATAAAAAGCTGCAACAGGACTTGAGGTTTTGCATGTTGGATAGTCGGCTGCAGTCTAATGAAAGTGGAACTGGTCCATGTTGAGAAAGTGCCACATTTAATGGAGCGCGACAGCTGGACTTGTGGTGGGAACATCTGCATTTGTTTACATTCGGTCTCTATTTATAACCATTTATGCGATACACTACAGTATATTTAAGGATTTATATTTGGTCAATTCTGGGTTAATCTGTGTTGTGGAAAACACATTGCGGCTATGAAACTCATCCAAACACGGGGAGGCAGATCTGGAATTGTAATTGCGTGTAGGATTCGCCTGATCAAACCCAGGAGAACTCCCATAAAGTCAGACGCTGGGGCCCAACACACGACCTGCCGTGAAACCTGCGTTTAA
Source organism: Synchiropus splendidus (assembly GCF_027744825.2). Lineage (NCBI taxonomy): Eukaryota > Metazoa > Chordata > Actinopteri > Syngnathiformes > Callionymidae > Synchiropus > Synchiropus splendidus. Next base: position 10,795,389 of record NC_071343.1, on the reverse strand, counting down.
ATCTAAATTCATTAGCAGATGATGAGCGACTTTAATCTCGTGTGACAACAGGACAGATTCCAGACTTGAAGTGGACTGAGAATGTGGCTCCAGAGACTCACATGATTCAGGCTTGTGGTGGAGCACGGACGGGGGAGGGAGGGTTGATGTCAGGTTTTTAGGTTGCGCTTGTGCATGAGACAGTCTTCTGGTTAGAAGCAGCAGAAGCACGGCCAATAATAGCACATTATACACCACCTTTGTTATTAAATATCTCTTCTAAAATAGTAGATTTGGATATGTGGTTGACATTTGTGTGCCTGTTTTACATCTTCCCAAACATCGTTGGTTGCCTAAAACAATACAAATAGTTTATGACTAAAATATTATTTGCACAGACATGCAATAAAACCCTGCTAAGGCAACCTTTTTGCTCGCACAGGCTTCAATTCACTTTCAGCTGCGGTTTAAATGTGTTATACGGTGGTCCCTCGGTTTTCGAACGTCTCGGAATTCGAACCAAATTTTGAGATTTTTTTGCTTCGGATTTCGAACAAAAATCCAGAACTCGAACGCCCCCCAAAAAGCCGGAAAAACCATAACGTGCACTGATCAGCTGACCCACGACGCGCTTTGTTATTGTGTATAACGCAGCCTCTGTATGCAGACGTGTCCCGTTAGCTACATTTACTGACTGTTTTTTCTTCATATTGAAGTGTAAAACCTTTCCTGTCTCCACACGGGACCGTGGTAGAGTGTCACAGGGGAGGTGCTCGCTCTCCACACACAGTCCAGGGTTTGATGTCCTGTTGTGGGCTGGAGCTGGGACAGGGATGAGGCGAGTCTGGGACAGAGCGTGACTTGGTTTATGACTTTGTCACAGCCAAACTGCACAGAAGCGCACATTCAGAGCTGGACACGCACCGGGCACCTCTTCACTTCTGGAGAGACCTCACTCACTCGGCAACCCCTCCCACATGCAGCGGCCACACACATAGAGGAACAGCGCACCTGCAGCAGACACTCTACATTCACTCCTACAAAAGCCTGTTTTAAGGCTTGGAACGCATTATTTCTTTTTCCATTCATTGTAATGGGAAAAGCCGATTCACATTACGAACAATTTGCTTCTCGGACAGCCGTCAGGAACGGATTGTGATCGAGAACCGAGGTACCACTGTATTGTACCACTGTAAGGAGAAAATGATTGATGTTCCACACCTCTCTATAACACCGAGCTGTGTGTCGAAGTCAGATAAAAGCTGGTGAGTCGTCGACAGGGCATCTGTAACGCAGGCAGGAGTGTGTGTTGGCGTGTGTGTGCACGTTTGTAGCCTCCGTGTGTTTAAGATGGAGATAGAGTGCAGACGGCAATCACAGAGACACCAGAGGTCACAGATGTGAGAAGAAAGGAGGGGAAAAAAAGTGCACATTCAGCACTTCCCAGGCGACAGGAGGGTGCAGGTGGCGCGGCTGAACGTGCGGCCGAGCAGCAGCAGAGCGAGCTGACAAGTCTAATCAGGTTCTTATCTGACTCCGCTGCAATGTCATGGTTGTTTGAACCAAGTGGGCCATGTTCCTCACATCTCTGCTGCAGGATTTTATCAGGCAAGAATGTTTCCATAAACTTTGCCCAGCTACGCGGAAGAAAGAAAATGGGTTCGTCGGGAGCTAATTTCAAAACTGATGAGCGAAGAGCAAACACACTCCTGCACATTCCTGGATAAAGCCACAGATCGCAGTAGTTCGAAGAATAAGGACGGTAGAAAGAGGCTCTCTCCATAGTTAATATAATATCATCAGATCCCCACATGATCAGGGGCTTGTAAACGCCAAACTCCTGCTGTAAAACCTCAGGGAAATGGAACTCATCCACCTCAGATTCATTGAAGCAGCTTAAAATTTGACTGGGGGCCACTGCATCTTCTTTATATCGTTGCAGGAAAATAGTCTTATTTCAACTGTTATAATGCATTGATAATAGTAAACTGACAAACATGGGGTCTGAATTACATGTCGTGGATGGTAGAACCACAGAGTCATTCCACTCTGAGTGAGTGAGAGTAGAAGGCAAAAACGTCACAATAAAGGTAGACTTAAGTCAAGTAGGTGTACTGGTCCTTTTCCACTGTCAGGGTTCCAGATGTGATAAACCAAGGACGCGGTCCGGGAAACACACACAGAAAGCGCTCAGTGGTGGAAAAAAAAAAAGTGAGCTTTACAAAACACCCACATGAGGCTCTACAGGAGTAATATCGCGGAACAGAAACGAAGCGCGTAAAACAAGAACTAAGAAGGCGGCTGAAAAAGAAAATCAATCCCACACAGAATTTAGAAGATGCAGAAGGCAAAAACGAGAGACTCGAGTCGTGGGAGAGTTTACCATATGAACGTGAAGTAACCATCTGGCGATACGAGCTGACATCGAGGTGTTGATATCAGTAGAAGCCTGATTACCAAATGCACACCAGCTGTGTCGCTCAAAAAGCTGGGGAGAAACAAGGAAACGGAAAAGAGTACACATCCCCTAATCACCAAAATAAAAGCATGAAAAACGCGGACATGACATGTTTGGCAGTTAAATGTGTTGCCTCCCGCATAGCATTTCAAAAGAAGGTGTTGGGATGCAACTTTAATGTCTCTTGATATACATAGCACCTTATGTGGCTGTGCATCCAAGTGATCGCCGTGACCACCAAGCGCCACCACATGGCTTTACCCTTACCCCAACCATCATCTTTCTTTTACGTGCTCACTGTATCTGCAGTTTTTTTTTTTTTCAGTTGAACACCTATTGTATCCAAACAGAACACGTGAGAATCTGTGGTTCTGAATGGACAGTGGCACATCATAATTGCATTCACAAACAGCAAAAATAGTCGCTGCTAACCCCCTTTCATTTTTTGTTTGTATGTTCTTATGTCTGGCACCCAGCAGAGAAGTGTCTGGACTATTGCGGGACAGCCATCCCAGCACTTCCTGTTTGCTGCTACAAGACCTGATGAAGCTGTTCTCACAGTGCTGCTCCACAGGTCAGTCCCGTCACTTCAGCCCTCTCTTGGATCAGGTCAGAGCCCTACTCAGCTTCTCTCTGCCCTTATTGACCGCCTGAGAGCAGTAGAACCAAAAACAAAGAAGTGAGCACATTGAGACAAATGAAATGAAATCACTTTTCTGTGTGTTTCTTCCAATGTTTCCGTTGTCAGTGTCTACCAAGGAGTTAAAAGCTGTACCTATTTTGCGAGACAGAGCGACCAGGGCCTCCTCCAACATCACATTCAGTTCCATGTTGACGCCTGAATCATAGTAACGTTCTAAAAATGATTGACAGCCGGGTTGAAGAACAAGCTTGAGAACTGGTGTTGAAACAACAAACACTTGAAGGTGTGGAAAACGGCACGTAGCTTCGTGTGTTATTCTGCAGCATTTGTTGTTTTAAACCCAAATCTGACAATCTGCAGCAACAATCCATGTCCGTCCATCAACAGAGAGTCTGAGTCTCACTATAGAACATTCAAGGAACGACTCCAAACCAAGAGGAAACATATATATCGCAGTGAATCATATGTTCTGCATGTTTTCTTTTCCATTTTTTTAAACTCTACTAAACCACTTTGGATTATCCTTGTGGCTCACCAGGTCATTTTTCAATTTAGAAGCAGAGCACGTCCACAGATGAACTCAAAACATGAACCGATTGACTTCGGTCTGTTTGTTTGGATGGTTTGTCGAGCCACATACATATCTGGTGGCAGCGCAGCAAACATTATACACATTGAGATCGTTTTTCTGGAGGCAGAAGGGGGATTATTTCTCCTTGAGCTACCCAGCTCAGCCTTGTAATAAGAATCCTGTGAGGACTCCTCTCCTCATGTGTTTGCACTAAAACTTTGATGACCTTGTCTGCACTGCGCAATTTTCCGTCGACCGTCTGACATCTCTGATGAAAAGTCCACATGGGAGTGGATGTCTGTGAACCCCAGGGCTTATTTTCACGACAGCATGCCTCCGAGTGGGACTCATAACCGCAGCTAAAGGCTCGACGCGCAGGAAGTAACAGGTGCTACTCAAACACCGCCTGTGCTTCGCTTTGGGAAAATAGCATTTCAAGAAATGTCAAAGCCGGAGAATGAAATACAGGCGCCTCGCAGCAGAACGATCGACGAGGTAATACCTGCTGATTTCTTGGCAGAGAAGTCCGATTTGAATGTTTTCTCTGGGCATAATGGGGAACAAAACGCAGAATACTTCACTCTAAATCAAGCTTTCAAGGTCAACTGTCAATGGATTTCGAAAGATTTGAAGATATATGTGCAATGGTTCCTACATTTTAAGGAGAGGAAGGAATTCTTCAAGAAGTTTCGCAACTGTTTGTGTGCGCAGTATGTTGAACCAAAGCCTTCACTGTAGGTTCGACAGTCGGTCAAACCAGTTGTTGAACATAAGACCCAAAGAAGACACTGTAGAATAGAGGTCCAAGTGTCCTGGAACTATAGTTCACAAAGACTTAACTCTGAAACTGACTGAAGTCTGACTGATATGTGCAATGGTTCCTACATTTTAAGGAGAGGAAGGAATTCTTCAAGAGGTTTCGCAACTGTTTGTGTGCGCAGTATGTTGAACCATAGCCTTCACTGTAGGTTCGACAGTCGGTCAAACCAGTTGTTGAACATAAGACCCAAAGAAGACACTGTAGAATGGAGGTCCAAGTGTCCTGGAACTATAGTTCACGAAGACTTCAGTCTGAAACTGACTGAAGTCTGACTGACAGCTTTTATTTTGTATTACTTCTGTTTTTGTCTCCACTATTAGTATTTTTGCCACTGATCTCTTGTGAGTCTCATTCATCATGACATTTGGGTTACAAAAAAACCCTGGCAACAGCTGTCAATGCAGCCTTATAGTTCATTAAACACAAGCAAAACTCACCATGTACATGTTGTATATCTATAGTTGAACTACTTGCACACTACTAGCTCCCAAACAAATGTAAAAAAAAAAGGTAGTTTTTTATTTTTTTGTTTATGTGCTCAAGCTGATGTCAACCCGTTCCTAAAACAGGTTTATTGAGGTTACTTCAGTACATGAGAGTTAAACACTACAGTGCCCTATAGTGGCCTCAAATGTCAATTGCAACATGACTTTCATTTGCACTTTGAAAGGCACTTACAGTACGGTCCACGTGTGGGAGGATTACGTCATGGACAATCATCCAGCCATTGCCCACAATGCATGTGCATATGTGCACGGCTATATTTGAGCATGCACAGAGTTTGGACATAGATGCAGCCACAGAAACATCTTGTTATTCGTAGACTTCTATTTAGCTTTATATATGCCGTATTTTACTATAGTTTCACAAACCATGTTTCTCTTGGGGCAGAAATAAGGTTGGCCAAAAATGAAATTGAGTTTTTAAAGGAGGCCATGGAGTCTGTTCAACAGCAAGACAGGCTTTTGCTACAATAGACAAAAGCCGATGGAGACTTCAGAGTCCACTGCGCCTTTGCATGATCACCAGTTTGTCAACCCAATAATTGACTGGTCGCTCCCCCGCTGCCCAAAAGCTTTGTACCCTCTTAACTCCTCCCTTCATGAAAGCTTGTTAATGGGCCTGTTCCACATTGCCACACCACCAGGTCGACACAAAACCAGTGACGCATTGCTGAGTCAGTCGGGACTTTTCGGAAATCGCTGGGTGGTCAGCCGTCTGACGCTGAACCGTTCTGTAACTTTACCAGGGCCCGTCATCCTTCTTTGTCCGATCGTTTCTAAAGACATTAAACGAGATGACGCGCTTGTGAGCAAGCCCGTCTCTTCATTTCCTCGCTGGACTTCCTTGGTTGGTACGATGATCGAACAATGGGCCCTTGTAAATCGATGAATCACGGCGCCCGCTTTGTTTATTTGTCCTTTGAGAACAAGGCTTTTGGACTTGGCGTCCACTTTCATTGACTGCAGTTATAATGTCAAATACAAGCAGCATCTTCATGGAAATTTCCAGACCTTGTCGTGCGCCCTCCTTTTCTGAAACCGTTCCTCAGGACACAGTCTGGAGAGGATTACGGATTTCTGAGGGGATAATTGTTTTGACAATTGACTTATTGTAACACCTGCTGTCATATATTCATCTCACCCCTGGTTGCACTTTGCAGCGCTACACGCACATAAACCAAATTACTTTGTGAGCACTTTTGTGAAAGCTCCGCAGTCCAGAACCAGTTGGCTTCGCTGTTAAAATATGTCCAAATGTCTGCATTTCCATTTCACCCACCGCACAGCCATGTCTTCCCGGCCTGTTTCTGTGCTCCATCGCTTTACTGTCTGGTATGTGAGATGTGTTGTTGTGCACTTAGCAGAGTCAGGCATTCAGGACACGGGTTCTTTCCAAGACTAATTCACACTCTAAAGCTATAAATTATTTACTGCCTGTTTTTCTAATGACGCATGGACGTGGCTTTGAAGCTTGTTTTGAAATAACGATGTAAAACAGACATGAACTGGTCCCGAAGAAATGCCATTAACTTTATCCCACCATATGTAAATATAGTTTCCATCACTGGGTGTAGGCTTGATGCACGTATGCGCTCATATAAGACTTATTCCCCGTTATAGAAACAAGAAAACAAAAGCGGTATTGACAGGTTCAAACAAATAAATGATCTGTTTTGTTTTAGGCTCCAAAAAGGTTTGAATGTTTTAATGAATGTAACACAGCTTTATGATTTACTTGATGGTTATGCAATCCAGAAAAAAGTATACTACTAATTTTTCCTCTCATTTTTCCTCTCAGTTATGATTTTTCTTTTTCTTTTTCCAGCTTGTGTTTAAGATTGGGGTTGCTTGTGTATTTGACAACCCTGGTTTTAGAGCTGCTTTACAGCTTAGAGTATATATATATATATATATATATATATATATATATATATATATATATATATATATATATATATATATATATATTCGTACAGTGGTACCTCGGTTCTCGACCACAATCCGTTCCAGACGGCCGTTCGAGAAGCGAATTGTTCGAAATCTGAATCGATTTTTCCCATTAGAATGAATGGAAAAAGAAATAATGTGTTCCAAGCCTTAAAATAGTCTTTTGTAGGAGTGAATGTAGAGTGTCTGCTGCAGGTGCGCTGTTCCTCTATGTGTGTGGCCGCTGCATGTGGGAGGAGTTGCCGAGTGAGTGACGTCTCTCCAGAAGTGAAGAGGTGCCCGGTGCGTGTCCAGCTCTGAATGTGCGCTTCTGTGCAGTTTGGCTGTGACAAAGTCATAAACCAAGTCACGCTCTGTCCCAGACTCGCCTCATCCCTGTCCCAGCTCCAGCCCACAACAGGACATCAAACCCTGGAGTGTGTGTGGAGAGCGAGCACCTCCCCTGTGACACTCTACCACGGTCCAGTGCGGAGACAGGAAAGGTTTTACACCTCAATATGAAGAAGAAACAGTCAGTAAATATAGCTAACGGGACACGTCTGCATACAGAGGCTGCGTTATATACAATAATAAAGCGCGCCGTGGCTCAGCTGATCGGTCCACGCACGTTATTTTTTTTTATATATATATTCAGAGTGATTCAAAGTCAGCACTGATACGGTGTTGAACTTTGAGAATACTGGATCTACTTTGCTCACCCCTGCAAGAGTGAGCCATCATACTCAATACAAACACAGATCCCAGTCTAGAGTTTTGGCCGTGAAGATTCACCTCAACACTGCGACCAAGGTTGTGTATATATTATTACTTTTTCATGTGCAGCTGTGCTTTGCTTCTTTCTCTAGTTTTATCTCAGCAAATTATAGTTATACTACATTATACTAATATTGCACAGTGATTCAGATCTTCTACTATTGCATAGTCATCAGATGTAGTGGATGAGATAATGTTTCAGATGTAGACACTTCTCAGATGAGAGAAGGAGGCACTGACATGTCAGCTTGGATCACATGTTTAGCAGCATGTGTCTTTGCTGTGCTGTGGCTCCAAGCAGGAGGGCACTGGCTTCAGTTGTCAGAGAGAGTTTCCCCACTCACTGTGTGTGAGATCTTGACTTCCAGCAACACATCGCCACAGCCGCACTGCTGCGATAACACCAAAAACCTTCACCTTCACTAAGCAAGATAAAGAAAAACAGGCTGTGTGAGTAGCTTTCACAGATTGTTTTGAAGGCTCTTTCCATTGCCGAAGACTAACTGACTCCCTTGTCTGTGGTGTCGTCTGCTGTGAAGTGACCAGAAAAGCGGCTCTTATCGCCGCACTACAGAGTCTCCTTGTTCTCATAACATCCATTCCTGTCTGGCTACATCTTTGTGAAGATTGCGACGCTTCCCTGTCGGGCCCTCGCCTCCCTCCACTGGGAGGATCACGCTTCTGACCTCACCAAGACCAAACTTTTCCTTGAACCAAAAGATCCCACTTGTGCCCAAATCAAAACAAAGGTGTAGCAGCTACACACCAAAGACACATTACTCACCGTGAAGTGGATTATGTCAGACCCTGGTGACGCCAGTCGGACTCAGACTCATTCGCTTCTCCGCTCCTTAACTATATTTGTTCAACACATCCTTCCTGTACCGATGTGGATAAAGAAGGTGAGCGTGGACCAACTGCCTTGTGAAACGACACTAGAATGATTCTGGGTTTGTGTCTGGATTTGTTTCTCAAAGAGAGATTTTGAGGCGTCTGGAGAGCTGGGGAGAGAAAGGAGGAACAGAATGAGGAGCAGGAGTCTGCAGCTGTTGGATAGAAGCAGAGCAGACAGCACTGCAGGGGAGTGGAGACACAGATACAGTGAGCAGGTATTGGGCTGAGGAAGAAAGCATCGCTGAGGCTGGAGGCCTTGTACTGAAGCCAGTGTTTGGCTGTGGCAGAGTCGGATCACGATACAGTTGCTGAGGCTGCTTAGGCTCCAGCACACCTACTTCTTCTCGGACAGTCGCTGGAAACCTCTTGCTACAGGGCTTTGTCATGAGGTTTGTCCACGACAAAAGTGTCATATTTTAATGATCTGATGCTGATTTACAGAGCCTGAAATTACATGAGCTCACAGAGGAAGCGCATTTTCAAAAGCAAATAAGTCACCCACCTGTGTCTCCAGAACAAAGTTAAAACGTATATTTTTATTTAATGCATTTTGACATTCCATGCATCTGGCATATCCGCACATCTGTTCCTCACAAGGCAGGGGCCGTGCAGGACCAGATGTGCATCTTTAGATCAGACATAAATGAAAAGTACGTGCGAGTTTAAATGTTTGAACACTTGTAAGAGCCTTTCCTGCTGTTGCTCAACAACAGCCTGGTTTGTGTGGTGAACATAGGTTTGTTTAAGTCCATGAACAGGGAGGTCAAAAACAAGTCCAGCATGGAAAGAAAATAAAAATGCCAGAAAAGTCCATCATGATCATAAAAATATGACAATCTTCATAGATTTTTTTGGGGGGGAAATAATTAAAAAGAAGAAAGATTAGACATAAAAACAATATCACCATAAATCCAAACTGTGACAGAAACGTATACCAAACAAAACATATGATATATAATAAATAAATAAACCACATCAAAGTTGGCTGTAGAATTAGCATCAAATAACTCACCTTCTAGCAAAATGTGTATTAGAAAATGACCATCACAAAAGATTTGGCTGTTGCGATAAAAGCATGCGACCTTGAAAGATGAAGGTCAACTATGGAAAAATTGGAGCCTTTCAAAGCATCAGAATATTAAACCTCAAATGTCCCAGAAAGTATTTAGAAAAAGGTTAATCGAAAGAATAAACAAGTAAATGAATAAATCTTAACCACAGAAATAGAAAGAGGGAGAGGGACAAGGTTAGAAAATATTCAAGCATATATTTTAAACCATGAAAATGAATAAAAAAATATAAAAATAACTTTTGAAAAAGAAAAAAAAAAATCATATGTGAAATGTACAGAACTCTGCAGGGGTCACTGAGGAAAAAAAAAAAAAAAAATATATATATATATAATGTATATAAAAAAACCACCCATCACTAATGGGAAACATGATATAAAAACATGGTATAAAAACATGATGTAAAATGATGAAGATTACCATCCACCCCTGCTTCTTTCTCACCAGCTCCTGCATTTGTTTTCTCCTCAAAGTAAAGAGCTTTTTTTTTTATAGCAATCTGATATCATTTCATCTTTCTCCTCAGGTGATGAAATTGTTTTCAAAGCATGTCACTGCTCGTTCCTTATTCCCTTAGGTTCACCTCTCATATCCAGGTCGCTCATGCTGAAATATTTCACGTCCAGATGCATTAATCCCGCGAGTGTTCACAACATTTCTGTGTGGGCACATGGTACCAACCACAGTGCCATCATCATACAACGTCTTCATGGGGGCAGCAGTTTCTGAGGGAGGCTCAGGATCACAGAATAAAAAATGTGGTAAGCACGGTTTAATTGTTTCAGCCTGACACGACATTTTAAAGAAGAGTTTCATTGTTGCAAAAGGCTGTTCCAGTTCGCTGATGAAGACAGTTGAGATCGCTCGGACATCGGATTAGGAGGCCCCTGAGATTCCTCCCCAGAGAGATATTCCAAGCATGTCAGCATCAGGGTGACCCGGGGCACACCTGCTGCCGTGCCACGTAGGTGAAGGAATTCAATGCTATTAAGCTTTAAAGCCCCTTTTTTTGAACGTCGTCTCTCATATATTTTGAAGTAGTTCATGCTTGATGGAGTCCCAGAAAATCATTTTGTAAAAAAGAGGCTCAACAGACATCTTAAACATTTGGCTGTGGGTGTCACACTCGTCCAGCACAGAGACCATTACACTTTCAGGTTTGTGTTGTCTTCAATACGATGTTCGATGGACTGTCAATGTTGCGTTCACTGCTGTGTGAATGGTGAGAATTTTGCTTTCCAGATATGAGTTGCTGTGTGTTTTGTGTTCCGTGACGTAAATAAATAAATATATAACAATAATATTGAAATGAAAATAATAAAATAACGGCAAAGATAACGGTACATATTGGCCATCATTCACAATTTTATCGCAGGTTTTTATGTCCACAGTTAACATTCCGTTTTTTTTTGTTTTTGTTATCGCAAATATTATCTTATTTTATTGTTTATTTTTATTTTTTCCACATGCATTACTTTATTTTCGGGGTCTGATTCCGTGTCTTGCTTTTGCTGTTTGCTATTATGTTTTCAATTCATGTCATCTTGAATAACTTTGTTGTTATTTCGTTCATTGTGTTTTGCCCACTGGGCTTCTGAGAGAACCATGAATTAGAGACAGGATAATGTGGTCGAATGAATCTGCTCACAGGATCGATCTTCAAACGTGAACAAGAGCAGGGAAATCTTGATAAAAGGCTGAGTAAGTTCTCCAGTAAGGCAGCATTTCTGACTCTACTAACTTTTTTTTTTTAGTCTCCAGGCGCAGCAAGATCATGATTTTTTTTTTTTTTTTTTTTTTTTTTTTTTTACAACCGGTCTCCGAGGTATGACTTCATAAAAGTGCATGGACCTGAGTGGTTCATGATGTTGGAAAGCGCCACGCATGTTTGCAGTGACCTCCGCGAGGATGTGTTTTACCCTCCTGACAAAGGACATGAGCCGACTTTGAATCAACGAATGTTTTGCATCACATCATCCTGGAACAACCCATGAAAAAGCTGAGCAGATCCCACAAAAAACACCAAGGCTTTGGGTTACAATTTAGAGTAGACGCTTCCACCCATCTCATGTTATGCATGTTGGGATTATTATTTATCAAAACTTGATCTCATCCAGAAGGGAAAAACAACGCGTTTTTTCCAAACCCAAACTTGTGGATGTCATCGCGATATCGCTCGCCGCGCTGTTCTGTTATTACAGCTAATCAGATTAGCGTCGTTGAGTCATTACATCAGAGTACCTGTGCATCATTACACTCGATGAAATGTGCTACGAACCACCCAGCACATGGAACATCTTACCATTTACGACGCCCAAAGCAAAACGGAATATGCTTGTACTTAGAAAGCATGCAATGATGGTCTTACCTCATTCCGACTTTTCACGCAGGAGATTAAAGCGTCCAGTCGTCGACTGACCTTTACCGAATCGTCCTGTATCATTGTTCCTTCGAGACAAAGCCAAGTATTTGATCTAGTTGAAGGGATGAAAGGACGGAGGGTTCAGTGACAAGTCCAACAAGAGAAAACAGACGTCAGTTTTCTGTTTTATATACAACATTTTCAGCTGTTTCATTGGACAGTGCTATGGAAATAAACAAGATTCAATTCAGTATAATAAGGTGTCATAAACAAATTACTTTGTATCAAGACAAGTTTGTGTTTACCTCACCTGCCACATTTTCCAATTACATGTTCATAATAACATGGCACTAACTTCACATTTAGTGTGAAGAGCCTTCAGTTGGTGGATGTGATTCGGAGAGAAACTCGGGAGTCAGCATTTTATCTCGGCTCATCAGATGTTGCTGGGGCGAGCTGTGCCCCCAGGGAGCTGGGAGTTTGAGCGTGGCTTGCGTGTGTAACTGGATCTGTGTGGTGCTAAAATCCTAATTGTTCTGCTTCTGGCTGCAAACAAACATCTGCAGCAGCATGTTAGTCGACGAAAGGAAATCTGTCATGTTCCTGGTTTAACAGGTCAAGTCATCTCACACTCCCAAAACGCCTCGGAGAATCGTGCGGAACATGTGTCGTCTTTTTTTTCCTTTAATCAGTTTTTCTACTTCTTTCTTTTTTTATGGTTCAAGTCAACAGAATTCGACGAATAGGGTCATGGCAAGTCAGGGATGAGTCATAAACAATCTGAGCGATTGCCCCACAATGTGTCAAAACCACAAAATCAAATATAAAAAGCCAAACAAACAAAAAAAAACAGTCATGATTGTGTGACAGATACTACAAAATTGTCCTGTTTACTTGGAGACACTGTACATTCTTCCACAAACCTCTTTTGTGCAGTCAGTTCTTTTAGACCACGTGTCAAACGCGGGGCCTCTGGGCCCAAGTCCGGTCCAGCAAGTCTTTTTTTCTTGGCCCACATCTGGGCTCGATGACTGTGTCCTTCTTGTTCTTCTCCTGGCAAGTAGAGTTGTAAACATCAACAATAACCTGCGGGAAAAAAAAGTGGAATAGAAGGTTCGGTGCTGAAGAAAGTGAGTCGTTAAATAGCGGTGAAGCTTGAGTTTCAAGAGAACAACTGTGGCAGTAGTGAACAGCAGAGATACTTGATGCTACATTTCGCATTAAATATTGAAAAGAGCTATATTCCTCTTGAGTAATTGTTTTTTTTTGGGGGGGTGACATTTTGATGGACTAAGTTTGACACCTTTGTTTTTGTGATTTTGTGAGTCAAGACAACAAAATAACAACAATAAAAAAACAACAATAGGTGCAGACCTCCACGTGTCTGGACAGTCTGGCTCACCTATCTGGCAGTGGCCATGGTTACGTGGAGAGTCCCACTAAGGCAATAGCTTGAAGTCAGATTGCAGTGGGTCACCCGAGTTTATGTGCAGCGAGAGGTGGCACTGTGAGCAACTCGCTCCTTCCGGTTCAACTGCCAGAGTAAGAACACAGAGCCGACAGGTAGCGAGGAGCCATTTTCAGCCCACTATATTGGACTGGGTTGACAGCCATTGTACTGATCACCTAGAATTGAAGTAAAGGAGCAATGGTTCAACGGCGTCGCTCTCATGCAGCCGCCATCATAGTCAGCATAGTCGGTGAGAGCTTCCTTTGACAGGTCTCTGGCTAAAACTCGAAGCGATACTGTGAATTCAGATGAGACACTGTTTTCTTTGTATTGCAAGATGGATTGAGTATCGGGTATGTAAACATTACCTTATCACTGAGCTTCGGTTGCAAGGTTGTCTGGTTGCAAAATGCTTGATGAACAGACTGATAGCGTCAACAGGAATTCTGGGACAAAATCAGAATCACAGTCCGATCTTTTACGTTTTAATACCGCTATTACACATTCACACAACAGAGTCATGCTTTAGGGAAACCGGGATGTTACCCCCCGACTAACTTGGCAACCATGCTTACGACGCTGGTTTGGACAGATGAAGAAGTATGGCGTTTGGATTTAACTCACCAGTGTCTTACTTGCAAGAACTTAACTCTGCCTCTGCCAATGTGCTTTGACTGACTGTGAGGACCTGCTGGGAAGTGTTTTATAAAAAAAAAAAAAAAAAAAACTAGGATGAATGAAAAAGAACACTCAAGTACAGTTTAGTGGCTTGTTTCTTGAGATTAACAGAGAATGCTCCACAGAAGGATCAGTTCATAGCTCAAACTGTGTGGCATTTTCACACGGCAATGAATCCAGCATCATTGTTTCAAAAAGATTCAGGTGGTGACGGTACTGTCGTCCAGTTATGATATATTCAAGTTTCTCGCCCGCGGCCGGATGAAGCTGTTTCAAAGTCCAATCTTAGCCGGACTAAAGCAATAGTTCTTTTTTTTTTCTGGGCCGTCATGTAACCATGGACAGTGAGGACCGGAGGTTAGTCATATTGTTATTTATCAGAGATAAGTTGCCACCGCTGACAGACTCTCGATATGATCAAGAACCTCCGAGCCCTAGGAGCACTGCGTTCACTTCAGCGCCGCTCGTGGAAACATCTGGATCGCATCACATTTTAAGAAGTGCTTTATTTTCACATTTCACATTTCACACCATCAAGAACACATTTCACAATCTTTTTTGAGTTCATTCAAGGAGGGTCGGAAGACGTCGAAGTAAACGTGACGATACGTTTGAGCCGAGTGAATGTATCGCTTGAGTCGTGCCAGGAGTTGATCCGATATGGGAATATCTTTAACATGCATTCCATCGGAACTGACGGCTGTTGATTCCAACAAATCAACACTCTCAGCACAAACCACATGACACGATCCTTCAAGCCTCACGGCCACGAGCCACTCACTGTTTTCTTGTCCTTGAAATTCAAAGCAGGCGCAGTCATGATTATTTCTCTGTGCCTCCCTTCCTTCTGTCCACTGGTCCATGATGTCCCATGAAGCCCTGCATGGGACCGCGGTCCATTTTATCATGGGCAAAGAATCTTGATGTTATTACATAGTAATGACATGCATATCGGATTTGATTTTAACTTATCGGAGGGAAAAACTAAAACAGCTGGAATGCAATAATACAGTTGATGTGTCACACTCTTTCAGGTAAAACAGTTAGAACATGACATATATATATATATATATATATATACCACATGAAAAACTAAAATAAAATAAAATAATAAAATAGACAATAGATGTTCAGAGTAAATTAACTAGTTCATGATTTACTGATGAATTGTTTGAGCACATAAATTCAGCCCTGACACTGCAATGAAAAGGCAAATCTCCCTAAAAAAGCGCCAGATGTTCCACAGGTTGCAGAGCCCTCAATGGACTCTATTGTTGGAGATTAAGACCGAGCAAGTGTCCAAGCGGGGTCAGATGTCACGTTCGGGTCCTACAGGTCCTGACCTTTTTAAATGACTGTGCTGTGATACAATGCACGGGTCAGTGGGCACATGTTAAAGAGCAGACCCACATGTGGATCTTTGTTGCCAGCTGCACCGGGCAGCACCACAGATTTTACTGGGCTATCAACTGCCTTGTGCTGGGTGTTATTTAAGCGAGCCAGGGTGGGGATTAAAGGGCAACGCTGGCTGCGCCTTTCGGGGCTACAGCTCTGTTCTGACTACGGACTCATCACAGCAACTACAATGTCTATGTCAGGAAGAAAGCAGAATGTCAAATGAATACTAAGTTATTTATTCATTTTAACAATTCAATGTTGTGACTCTTCTCTTCATGCCAAACTCAGGTAAAAAAAAAGCACTGTAGTGAACAGTCGTGAAATGGGAAATGCAATTGAAAAACTGTAAAAAAGTGACTAGTAAGAAAAAGAGGAAGGAAAAGGAAATGAAACTACCTTTGAGTAATCCGATAATGTCCAGCAGATACATTTGGAAAATAGACCTCTTTCACTCACTTTGAAAGTACATTTCCTGTAACTGTCATGGATGGAATCATTTAATCCCACAAAAATGGTGAAACATGGAAGCACCAGGCAAAATGGTCATGTGATGTTCCAAGTGAAACAGAAGTGCTTATTCAATAAATACACTGACAAATCTGTAAACAAAGCAAATGAGAAGACTGAGAACAGAAGCATGCAGATGTTAGCAGACTGAACGGCAACATAAAACTAGAACAGAAGCTAACGTGGAGGTCAGAACTCTCACACAGTGCAGGAAATAAAATATGAGAAGTTTGAATAACTACAAATACATTTTGAAAACCAAAACAAAACTTGAACCACAAAGTCAGGATTCAATGAAGTCGAACAAACAGAGGGAGTCATGTCCTCAGAGACGAAAGTGAAAATAAAACACAGAGAGTGCCGATTTGCAGCAGTTACTGTAGCCTGCTGCATTAGAGTCGAAACAACAAGTCAGAACAAACACAAGGAAGGACAGGAAGCCTCCTCAGACTAGCTTCAAGTCTTCATCGTTCCTATGAAACATTCATGCCAAAAACATTTTTGGCATTTTGCCTCAGTTTGTTCATAATGATAAACACATTTTAATGTGACTAATTTGTCATAAAGTCCCTAAAAAAAATCATTGCACTGATATTTGCGTAATGTTTTCAAGACGTTTTTGACAAGCAGCACTGATCTGTGGTCCTGATATCAGTATCTGCCTCATCAGTCTGTAAATCACACACAAGCGCTGATGTCTCCGCCGCGATCGTGTTGATAGTGTTCTGGAGTTTCACTCCCCGCCAAGATCACGGCTGCAGCTGGTGCGCTGCTGCTGCTGCTGCACACCACATGTGACGTGACAAACTCATGGCACCTTAAGATTGAAGTAACCTTAACATTATTTTATTTTATTTTATTTTATTTTATTTGCCTGGACTGGACTGTCGACGTGTCTTGATCTATTCCTGCCTCTCGCCCAACGATAAGTCCAGCACTGACCGCCACCCTGAACAGGACAAAGCACTGGTGAACTGAGGATGTTTTGAAGTAGTTTTTAAGCATTAGGATTCCAGAGACACAGTTGGTTAGTCATCGCAGACTTGAGAATAAAAACAAGAGCCGGTGATGAGAGGATAAATGCCCAGTTGATGCGCCAAAATAGACAGACTAGAGAAGGATGATCTATTCTGCACCCCACTTAACCTTCTAAATAATTAAGCTTAGCAGAATAAAAAACACACACACGTACACACGCACAGTGAAACTGTGGCCTTGGAATGTTGGACGTCTGCCGCCTCATTTGCAGAAACTCCCTTATGTCGCAGGCATTCATTCCACTGGAATGAAATGTACCACTAATAAGGGACTGCAGAGGTGACGTATGAGGAATTCTTACTGTCAGGTGACAAATCTACTGCGCGGCTTTAGTGCTGAGACAGAGCAGATGCACTGTTGGGAGTCCAAAATAGCCCCTCCACATGGTACGTCTCTCCTGACACAATAATGCGAACACCAGAGGCCTCTGAAAGAATCACATGGAGCCACTTTATTTCGCTGGACTGATTGGTCCGGCTCAAGTTAACGTCCAGCATGAAGCATGGCGGAGACAATTTGAGAGAGAAACCACTGCTCCGGTCAAGGTTGAGATTTACGACGGGCTTTCAAATGCGCCGTTGCCACACGGCTCAGCGTAACAAAGCACATAAATTCATGGTCACATTAAAGGAAGGCCATGCCAGCCATTCTTTTCTTCTGCAGTGGAAACATGTGAAAGAGTAACTAAGGACAACGGATCACACTCAGGACCTTCTAACAATCTCTAAGTGATTTTGAAATCGGGCGACATCACGCACTCGTGGAGAAACTTCACAGATGTTCCCGACTCCAATTTAACTGTCTTTAAACTCTGATTTGTCCCTCCTGAGTTTTAAACGACCTGAATATGAAAAAAAACATTATAAAAAAAGTCTTTTTTTGTCAGGTTACTGCATGTTATTTCCTAGGAATGTTTCAAACACAGTTAAAGTAATACAATTTTTTTTTACTTGAATGGACTTCAGGTCAACCATTACCCTTCAATATGCGAAGGACCTTCCTGAAGATAGTGTTTTTTATTATGAAAGCCCAACTCCCAAATTCCCCTTGACATATTTACAGACGTTGACCGACAGTGATATTGACATTTACATAAATACACCACTTAAAAAAACTTGTGCGTCAAATAGCTCCTATTTTGTATTGCATGTTTAAACATTTTCCTTTAAAGTGAAGCATGTCTTCCATCACGCAGAACAAGGACAGAGGTTCGGGTCCGGGCTAAACCACAGGTTGGCAGTCCTTCTGCTCTGAAAACGTTGTGTCACTTGGTAGGTATAGCATCTGAAATGAGGACACGCTTCACTGACTGCGCTTACGTGAGAGATGAGAGCTCCTGATCCTCACCTCCCCTGCACGTCTTAACCCCCCTCCCCTTTAGAAAGGAGGGGGACACCATTGAGTGGGACTCCAGTGAAACACGTGTGAACATGCAACATGGTCAAGAACGGATGCAAAAGTCCACTTGAAAGTAGTTGCTATTTGACACTTTGGGGGTGAGAATGTGTTGAAGAAACTGCAAGATTACATCATGAACGTTGGAAAATCAGAAGCCTGGTATGGTGAGCTCCTTATCCTGAAACAAAAGCCAACAACAATAACTTGTGATGTCATCTCTTGTCACGTGATAACAATGACCGGACTCAGAATTTAGTCGGGGAGTACTGACTAGATCAGGAGGTGGGGAACTGTTCCACAAAGGTGCTGCAGTCGGTGCCGTTTTTTGTCCCAGCCAAACAAGAGGACACCTTTTCAACAGTCAGGTGTTTTCTGAGTGTAGTCAGTTGATAAACAGTCCGGTGTTGCTCTTTTCAGATGGCACCTGATTGGTTTATTTGTGTGTGCTTGATCGGTCGGAGCAAAAACCTGCACCACCACGGCCCTTGGAGGCCCACCCCTGGACCCGGTCCGGTCATTCTGTCCCTCAACAATTCAGGCCCAATCTCTAATGGATTAAGATGCGTGTCAGAGAAAGTGAAACACTGAATTGTTGCAATAGCTTTAGCCAAATATACATAGTATGAGAGTAGTTATAGAGCGGTCAGCAACACTTTAAAGGTAGCATGAACTCAAAGTTTCCAATAACCGTCTGTGAAAACAACAAGTGCAAGGCTGTCAGCCTCAAAGTACTTGTTGCTCCACTGTAATCTCTCTGCCACATTTTCACTTATTTGAAATTGGATGAAGTGAAAATGCCACCTACTGTTGTGGGGCTCCTAAAACTGCTTTCTTGTCTCCCAAGCCATTAGAATTGTTTGGAGCCAGCGACGTGGTTTGACTTTAGCGAAGGAATCTTATTGATGAATCTATATATATATATATATATATATATATATATATATATATATATATATATATATATATATATATATATATATATATATATATATATATATATATATATATATATATATATATATATGCAAAAAGCTCACAGCCATTTCCAGGTATTTCACTCGATGGTGTGTGAGAACCTTTATTTAAAAGACGGTTTTACCGCTGCCAGGAGCTTCCTTGTAAGCTGGTTTGGAAAATGAATACCTTCATGTTTTGATTTGGATGCAGAGAATCATTTTCTATCTAATTACATGCTGCGCAAAAGCGCCTGTGTCCACTCTGGCCTGCGAGAGAATCTCCCTCTTGCACTCGCAACCAGAACCTTGACCCAGTCACAATCCAACAGTCACGCTTGGCTGATGGCGAAATGACTTTCACGAACAATTCCGAGTGGAATGTTTCAATTCCAGCCAAGAAAAGACACTTTACGACCACAAAGTAGCCCAAAAGAAAACCAGACATTTTGTACTGACACGTCGGAGATGAAAGCAAGGCACGGATTTTTTTTTTTGTTTGTTTGTTCTTCAGCTTTAAAATAAACTAAACTATTAGGTAATTTTATTTTAGTGTGTTGAATTTCCAGAAAAGCAGTCACACTGCCTCGTGTCGTGTAACCTGACCCCCTGGTCACACACTAAGCCTCCCATCTCATACTCATATATCTGATCTTGCCTGCCTCCCACCTTCCAAAATGCCAGTCATATCCAAAAGGTTGGCACATACCTGAGGTGCCCAGTGTCAGCATCCAGCGCCAAGAGCTGTTACCACGCCGCATCTGGCACTGAGAGGGAGCAGGCTAACATGGCCTGGATAAAAGACCAGCGCTAACTTTAGCATGGAAAGAGCGTGGCCTTCAATAACGTGAAGATGAATGCTTGAAAATAAAGGGAGAAATTTCTTCAGTTGTGTGGTGCCGTGCTGCATGAAGACGGTTCAGCTCACATCTGGACTCTCAAACAGTCAATCCTTTCACTCCCATGATGTAGAGGCGTGTACAGAATCTTTAACTCAGATGCGGTTCTTTACTGTTTGACAAACACCAGAGAGGTGAAGCCCCAACTCCTGCGTTCAAACTAAAAGGAATGGACCGCTTGATGACAGTAGATTTGCTGTGTAATGGAAATAAAATGAAAACAAATGCAGGTTGAAATCAGCAGGAGGGGGCAACACAACTACATCACCTCTTAACAAAACCCAGAGTTAACCGTTTGAAGCGACACGTTTTGGCCCCAGACCAGGCCACAAAGCGAAACCAGACCACTCCTTCTCTTTATGGCTTCATTGCACGTGTTTGAATGCCCTTTGTTTGGGAAATGTTTCAGGCCAACCATACATTAATAGACTATAAAAAGACTCGCACTTGCATCCAGTTGTAGGCGTAACAGAGGGCTTATCTCGATCTGCAGAGTTTCCATCACACTGTTCAGATAAGTCTCGTGTTACAGGATCATGCAGGTCTTCTCATGGTCACATCCAGGCAGTTTGATGTTAATGGAAACCCGCAGCCCGCTCGCCTTCGCCCAGGCCAGCATGCTGTTGACAATGCCTCTATAGCAACACTGTCAACGAGAGAAAGGCAGAACTTGAATGGGGCCGGGCTGATTATTTCTCACTATTTAGTGACTGGAAAACCTTGGCACACGGCTCATTATGGCCGGTCGGGATCTGATATATTAGAGACAGTAGAAAAAAAAAGAAGCAGATGTACTTTCCAGCAGAAATGTGAGTTTAGGATTACCGTTCAGGCCAATGCTCCTTAAAAGCCTGGAAGCACACAGATGTGGTCCAAGTCATTAACAAAGAGAGAGTTGGAATGCGACCAGGTTGGAGCAGATACTGCTATCAAAGCGATGGTGATATTTCAAGCTACTTTGTCTTCCACAAAAATATGTGGCTGATCATTTGCTGCTCCATTTAGCGGACTGTTGTATCAAGACTCGAGCCCTTCACGGTGATTTTTACACTTCTCAAAGTTTTCTTCAGCAGAAGGACCTTTGGCTGAAGCTACCCTCCCAGTACTGTAAAGACCGCGAACGTACCAAAGCCACACAGAGCAAACATCCCCGAACCAGGGTTGCCAAACCTCTCACTTCTGAAGTTGATTCTGAGGGCAGCAGCCTGATCAATGAAGACTTTCCTTTCAGCAGAAACATGTTTTTCTGAGGGAGTATCAAGCCGTAGCAAAGGTTTGTGCTAAAGCTCATGTTCAAAAACAACAAAAACTGTATGTCCAGCAGCACAGTTTGGTGTATTTGCTCAGAAAAAGATCTGATCCTGAAAGATAATGTGTGGCCAATGGACTGAGGGAAGGTTTGTGGTATCCTCACTCTAGGACCTCAGCTGTTGGAGATGTCTTTTGAGACTCTAGTTTTGCAGACTCTTTGTGAGTTGTGGATGTAACAATATTCAGATCCTCAGAAGAAGACAAAGCAATGTACTGTCCGATAACAGATTCGTAAAACTCCATGTTTTATCACGATAACAAGTAGATCAGAGGGACCGCACATGTTTAGGAGACAAAGTCAGAGAGGCTAGATGGAGATGGTTTTGTATGGAGGAGAGAGAGCCAGTACATTGGCAGGAAGGTGTTGAGGTTGGAACTGCCAGGCAGAAGGTGGAGAGGAAGGCCATGGAGGTGGTGAAGGAGGACAGTTGTAGGTTTGAGAGAAGAGGAAGCAGAGGACAGGGTGAGCGACCCCTGAAGGGAGAAGCCGAGAGAAAAAGAAGAAGATTTAAGTGTTACTTTGTACATAGTTTGGTACTTGAGATTAAACTTGTGACGATTCGGGTGGATGTACACCATAAAGCTTGCATATAAAACAACACCTGCACTTGGAAAGACCTTCCACAGACACAACAGCAAATGCCAAGGTGTGAATCAGACCCACAGTTAGTGGGTCAGGACACACTAGTTGGTGAATCACAGCGCCTTCTTTTTCTTTAATTCATATTTCCCAAAGCCAGACCAGTTGAGAACCAATGCTCTAAAGCATTTGCTAAGCTCCAGGCCGGGCTCTGAATCCAGCCCATCGACCATCAAGTAGTATTATCAAACTTGCAAGAGCTATGGATGTATAAAGCTAAAACCTAACTAAAGTGTGACAAATATGAGGAACAAATAAGTCGGTATCATGACCCACAAAGATCACAGTACGGCTCAAGCTCTCTTCCCATCTGTAGGTGAGCAGGAGGAGAGCAGAAATGTGCAGGAGTATAGAGAGTTCTGAGGCTGACTTCAGGTGTTTTGAAGCAAACCACGCAAAGGTTTCATGCAGAAAGTAGCTTTTGGTAATAAGAAGTGATACAAATATTGGATTCAGTTTAAATGTTTTTCCTACTAAAAGAATATTGTTCAATAACTGTGTCTTAAATGTTGACTCCTTGCATGATTGAGTTTGTCACCCCAGAAGAAGATCAAAGCCAAAGTGTTTCTGCAGCGGGCGACTGAACGTCCAAGCACCATACAATATTAAAACTTACCTGTAGAGTGAATGTTCAAAGCAACTCCTGCTGAAAATGTCGTGTTTTCACTCGTGACCCAGTCGGAACACATTCATGCGAGACATTCTTTTAATGGTGCATATTACCTTGCGACCTTCGGGAACTCTTTCGTGAATGTACTGTATCTTCTTTGACAGACTGCAGACGTGGAAGGAGTTAAATCCTGGAGCCGCGCTGTCTGCTCTTCGCTGATGTACACAACAACACCTTTCAGAATGTCCTTGGAAATGGGAATGTTTGTGTGCCCACAAGTGTTTGTGTATCGCATTCTCCTCTCCTGTGTACGCAAAATGACAACTTGTCAGGTGGAAGGTGAAAAATTACCAGCTGGATTCTCTGGCATTCTTTATTTTCCATCTTTAGAGAGCAAAAGGACGTCAAACGCACAAATACACCCCACACACGCACACACTTAATTGACTGTGATACCCTCTATCTTGCACTATGTGTGACCTTCATATTTCTGACCTGCGGCTGAACGGTTTGACAGTCAGAGCTAATGTTCTTGATAATTAGGAATTTAAACCTTTACTGTTTGGTGTTGTGTGTCAACAAATGCAGTAATTCAGATGGGTTTTCTTCCATAACCAGACCACAAATGGTATGAATCATATCTGACTGGTACATTTACAAAACAAAGATGAGTACTACTTAATAATAACACACAACAGTTAAATATAAATAGACTACTTTGCCCATCAACTCACTGTTGCTCTACCGACACGATCCAGGTCATTTCCCGTCCACTTCTGCAACACGGTGTCGAGACAGACAGACAGACAGACAGACAGACAGACAGACAGACAGACAGACAGACAGATAGATAGACAGGCAGACAGATAGACAGACAGATAGATAGACAGGCAGACAGACAGACAGACAGACAGACAGACAGACAGATAGATAGATAGATAGATAGATAGATAGATAGACAGGCAGACAGACAGACAGACAGACAGACAGATAGATAGATAGATAGATAGATAGATAGACAGACAGGCAGACAGACAGACAGACAGACAGACAGACAGACAGACAGACAGACAGATAGATAGATAGATAGATAGATAGATAGATAGATAGATAGATAGATAGATAGATAGGCAGACAGACAGACAGACAGGCAGGCAGGCAGGCAGACAGACAGACAGACAGACAGACAGACAGACAGACAGACAGACAGACAGACAGACAGATAGATAGATAGATAGATAGATAGATAGATAGATAGATAGATAGATAGATAGATAGAGTGCAACAGTGCCTCACTCTGGGGCACCAGTAGCATTTGCTGAGCAGTATTCCGTTGCTGGATACCACCCAGTTGTCTCTTATTCAACATTTCCTGACTTCAGTTGAGAAATTTTCACGTCATTTTGCTAACAGACAGATATACGCAGGTCATCGCTGTGGCAGAGGCCATTTGGTGAGCACCAGTTCAACCCCGACACCACATCTCTTTGGAAGGATTGTCTCATGGTGCTTCCTTGAAGGCGGAAAAGCGTTTCGTAACATTCTTAAAAACAAAGTCTGATCCAGAGTTGTCCGCTCTCCAGTCGAGGAGGACCTTTGCTCTCACGCTTCTCGTGTTTGGCAGGTATCGTCTTCATCCAATCAGCCCTGGATGTCAGCTTGTCAACAAAGACAAGCGAAGCCAACAAAGCAAACCGTCGCGTCCACAACAGCTGATAGAAAGCGTCCACATCTTTCTTTGGTTTAGAAAGAGTCAGGAATGTCCACTGGAAGCCATCTGGGAGCTTTTATTTCAAACAACTTATCGACGCAAATGATGGGCTGCGTTGACTTCACTTGCGATCTTTTCACCGTTTGATTTTTAAACAGGTTTTCCTGAAACATCTGCGACCAGTCAACACCATTCGATCTGAATTCTTCAATCAGGTCTTTTTTGGAACCGATTCATTGGCTGCATTAATCACTCAGCGAGTCCACAGTGAACGGGTCAGCGGCGACGAGGAAGCGTAAGGGAGATACCGGACGCACCGATGAAGAAAAAGGGAGAGTCTGGAGTCGGATATGTAGAGCAGACAAACAGGGGCCTGTTGACAAGTAGGCAATCATGACCATGGAAGTCTGAACATGCATATGAATAATCATATGGCTGGGAATTTCAAAAGATGTCCAACAAGAATCTCCTGAGTGAATCAGAAACGTGACTTGGATTTGAAGACACTGACTTTTGGACTCAGTGAAATGGTAATAAGGGATTCATTTCGTAATATTCTGACTTTGTTTCATGCACTCATCACCTTTCTGCTTATTCCCTTCGTAATGACAGCTGGAGCCAACACCTTTCTCACTCCCAAGGTGTCGAATAGTGGCTGTTTTCACATGGACAACGTCTGCCTTCCGCGTTAACGCAGGTGTTTCTTTGGAATTTATCCTCCTGTGCAATGTTCCAAACGTGTAGGAGCTCTCATCACGACTTCACTGTTGCTGTCACTTGGTATATGTAGCGCTTTATGTGGCTCAAATGTGGTGCCTTATATACCAAGCGACACATTGACATGTACAGATGGAAAGCAGTGCCATCCTACACCTAACCTTCTTTCTTTTATGTGAGGTGCAATTCTTGGCATCAGAATATGCCACGGAAGGCTGAACAACTTCTAGTTGAGACACAAAGTCCAGTTGAAAATAGTTATTTGATGCCTCGGGAGTGAAAATATGTTGCAGACATCCCAGCTGTATGACGTGAGAGATGTGGCTCGAGTGGTCGCTAGCTCATTGCTAATAGATGAGCACTCACACACACCTCCAGATAATCCTCCAGATAATGTGTCGTCCCAAACCTAGAGTCGCCTCCACTTAGATTCATGTGTTTTATCTCATCGTATGTGATTCCAGATGCAACAACTTCCAGTTGGTTCAATATTGTGGACTGGTGAAAAGCTTGCAGGGACTGATTCAAAATGTCCAGCAATGAATGACTCACTCTGATATGTGCAATTCTGCATATCAATGAGTCTGAATTCTTCTTCTTTTTTCTCTTTTGGGATTTGCTGTCAGAGGTTGTGCCAACTGAACACATTGTCACTCCCAAGGTACCAAATAGTGACTATTTTTATGTGGACTTTTGCATCCCAGAGTGACGCCAAAGTCAGCCTTGGGAGTGAGAATGGGTTGGACAGCTAGTGATGGGTTAGTCAGGCTTCATGACACAGTGCCCTCAGTTTCACAGCCCATCATTAGATGGCACTCTCTGCCATAAAATCTTTGGATCTAGACAACCCATATTATTTTTATTGCAAGAGCCTCTGAAAATAAGGACACTGTTTCATGAAGCCTCATCAGCCCATCACTTGCAACAGCAAGTCAGCCTCCTCCCATTTAACCCAGCCCTTATCGTCTTCAGTGAACTGACTCAACAGGTTAGAAGACTTGGGCAAGTGTAGCAAGTTCTATGTTCCTTTCCGAGAACCGAACACTGGATCTGCTTTTTTTTTTTTTTTTTTGCTGAAGAAAATTAACCATAAAACACAAATAACCGATGGAATATCAATTTCTGATGTTGTATTCTGATCTACACCCCTTTGTTTGAGGTCAAATTCAAATGAGTCAAGGGAAGATTTAAGATAACCTTATGAATATTCAATAACAACAGTTGCTTTATATTCTGCACATTAGTGCATAAATAGGATTATTATTCCTGCTTTTACCTTGAGCACAACATTGTATTCCCATGATGATTACATGCATGTCATAAATATTATGAAGAGGTAAGAGCCTTGAAAATCAAATCATACTCTTCTGCATGACTAGAACTTAAAGGAATGATGGTAAAATACATATTTCAATAATCATGGACCAATATGGGAGGATAATTCTCACTGAGATTTATATGAAAATCAGTAAATATAAGAACAGAATGACTGCTCATGGGGGGAAAGTGGGCTAAACCTGTCGTCTCTTTGTCAAATCGATATGATCAAGTTCTCATCTCGGCAATAAATTCGTTTTCAAGCTTCCACACAGGTTTGTTTAGAGAGTGGTCTGGTTTTCATTGTTAACAGCTCCTTCTAGTGGTCGCAAGGGGAAGTGTCGCGCGGCAATCTCTCCACCGGGGCTTCTCTGTCTGCACTGGTCAGATGAGCTGTTCGCCACGTTTACGAAACAAGTGAGGCCGTTTATCAGGCCGTGAGTGGATCTGGGAAGAAGCAGCGACACAAACTCCTGCCACACTGCGATTTCTGACTGAAGAAAAGCGCTGCAGAGATGGAAATAACAGCCGCTCCAGGACTGATGAAGTGATAGGATGAAGCTCGGTGCCCTCCACTTCATCCAAATCTCAGAGTGTGTGACGTCCTCCTGCACGCTGTCTCATGATGTGTGTATTTTTAAGTGTCTGATGAGCCTTTCATTAACACAAACGGTGTCAAATGGAGGCAACAGGTGTCGGCTTTAGAGGTCACTTATAGGTCAAAGCAGTTGAAACAAACACATTTGTGGACACTATTCTGCCTGAGAGGGCAGTGTAATGCTAGTTGCTTGTCTTTATAGTCAAGTTAAACATGTGCTTTGATGTTTTCTGACTGTAAAGATGCTCAAAAACTGAGCTCATAGTAGAGCTAATTTGGTGTTGGATATTTTTCTTTTCTGCAACAGAAACTTGAACGTTTCAAGTCGGTCAACTTCAGCTGGTTCCTATAGTTCAAACTTCTTCTTCTGGAGACTGGCACTGGACTCCGTCTTTTTTAACCTCGAATCAATAGACCCTTGGTGTTAGCCATAAATAAAACCGTTTTTAGTAACTTAATGTGGTGTTTAAGTAGAATTTATGCAACGTTCAGAGCACATACCATTTCCTATCTGTCCAGATATGACAACTGACGTGTCATTTTACGGCACATTTATCACAATGACTGGTACATAGGTCACATAGTTTGCATAAGTTTCACCTAAAGTGCAGCCAATATGAGGCATGAGTCTATTCTGAACTTCTTCACCCTTTTTAAATATTCATCACCAGCCGCCTGTGATGAAGCTGCTCCAGACTGTACGTGTTCTGTTCATAAAAGATTTAGACACCCATCCAGCCACATCTATATGAAATATACATACTGGTGAACTGTGCCTGAATAGAACTTGTAGCATACACAAAGTCACACACGGTGGAGGTTGTTTTTAAGTTGTTGTTTAATAATTACTGATCAAAATTTGTAATAAACATAATCTATGGAATTACCGTCTCGCTGTGTGAAACAAGTATTCACATTTTGAGAGTTGAGACAGCATGAAATAAAAGTGTTAAGAGTTCCTATTGTGCAGTCAGTTTTCTTCCAACGGATAATAATTGCACAAGTGTTTCCATAACATCGTGTGCAAAAAAAGTTGAACATATTTCTTTTCTGACTCCTGCACTTTGGCATCATTCAGGGTGAAAGAGCGATCCTGCTGCTGGAAGAAGAAGAGGAGGAGGAGGAGGAGGAGGTGGAGGAGGAGAAAAAAAAAGGAGTCTGGCTCTCCCCCAGGCTGTGGAACAAGTGCGCCTCCCTTCCCCGCTGTTACGCGTATTCATAGTTCGGGGTTTGGGCTCGGCTGTTTTTAAAAAGGCAAGACAGCGCTCAAGTTGATCAGTCTGCTCAGGAAACCTCTGGTGGAGAAAGTACTGGAGTCCCAACTGAAGGCGGTGCAAGACTCGCGCAGAGGACGTTTATCTCTGGAGCACACTTTCTATATTTTGATTTTCCACTTGTTGCACGACTTGAAAAAAAAAAAAAGAAAGAAAAAACAACAACAACAACCAAAAAAAAAATCAAGAATTGCAATTGACGCTTTTTCAATAGATAGCGGCACTCTTGGATAAAGACTCTTGGCTTTAGCTTTAAGAATCGGATTATCTGATTGAGGCATTGTGTTCATTAGACCGCTCCACTTTTCCACCCGCCTCCTTTTGCGCATTTCAGCGTGTAACTGAAGAGCAAAGATGTTGATGGGTTTTTGCCTCCTGGTGACGTTTCTCTTGGGACTGACCGGGTGTTTGGGCTCCTACGTGCCGTGCGAGCCTTGCGACGACAAGGCGATGTCCATGTGTCCTCCGATCCCGACCGGCTGCCAGCTGGTGAAGGAGCCCGGCTGCGGCTGCTGCCTCACATGCGCGCTCTCCGAGGGGCATGCGTGCGGGGTTTACACCGGGACCTGCACCCAGGGGCTGCGCTGCTTGCCCCGGAGCGGGGAGGAGAAGCCCCTACACGCCCTGCTGCACGGCAGAGGAGTGTGCACCAACGAGAAAGGATACAAACCTGCCCATCCACCCATAGGTAAGACGCGCACCGGCTTCTTCCACGACATTACGCGCGACAACAACTTGCCAACTTCTCGCGCTAAGCTGGATCCATGTCCCTCTAAGCGTTGCTTTAGTTAATTAAAACACATTGATAATTGTTTCCCTCGTTTTGATCCATTATCCAGAGACCCCAGGAGGTCCACTTGTCCAACCTAAACACCCCCAGTCCTGTGCTGCGTGTCGGGCGCTCTGCTCTCTGACAGACCGTTTGTTTGACAGATGGTATGAGGAGCCATCTGATTAACTTCTATCCACCGGCTTGATTAAACAGCCCACGGCTTATTTCACCTCTCCTAGTGCGTCTTTGCGCTCACAGGAGCGCGCTTCCTCGTGCCGGAACGTCCCCAAACACGCAGTCCGAGCGCTCCACTTGTGCAAAAACCATCTGTTGTGTGCGCACATGGCTCCTCCTGAGTGTGTTGTCTGTCTGTTCCAACCATGAACGCTGCCTTGCTTGAAAAAAAAAAAAGAGTGCACCGGAACAAATGTGGATGTTTTGTTAACCCGTTGAGTTCCAGGCAGCGTGGAGAAAATAAGCATATTTTTAAGGTTAAGTTGAGACTGAAGCTCGCGCAGATCCCGAACTGATGATGTTTGCACCCATAAATGATGCAGCACAACAAAAGAAGAGCAAAGATTCAGAGCTAGTTTAAACATTGATAGTCTGAGAAAGGCGTTTATTCTGAGGCATAATATTCAATCAATAATCTTGAAACCAAAAATCTGCCATTGAATTTTGATCTAAATTGTACTCATAGAATATCATAGCTACACTGAGGCACTGTTTAGTCTGGAAGAAAATGTTTGTGTATTGTCAAAATGGTTCAGTGGTACACAACATTTTGCCTTAACTCGTTGGAAAATCTGGGCTCCTTGCCAGAGAATAGCCATATGTGTGTTGGCTGTAAACATTGTTGCTTCATAGAGTCATATGTATGGGCACCATTTGTATCACATCATTGTGCTTGCTTGATGTTGAACCCTTCAGTGTTCACATTTTAAGAACAGAGGAAAGTGTGACTAACTAACTTTAAGCTGCCTGGAGATGGAACTATAGGACTCGTTCCACCATAAAGCGACACTGAAGCATCTTGAGTTTATGTCACATTTGTATTGTGAAGTCCATTGTAGTCAAGAAAAAGGAACCTTTCCATGTCATAGCGAAGAAGTCCAAGTCCGTCCACAAGCACTTTTCAATTCACAGAGATCCACTCCAGAGTCCAGAGCTGCACCAGTTGCGGCACAGCGCTGCACACTTGACCGAAAGAGGAAAGGGCGGTTCTTCTCTGAGTCTTGTCAAAGTGGGATTTGGACGCAGCCTGCCCTGAGGGTAGAGTATAGAGTCGGATTACAACTGGATCTCCATACGTGCAAGCGACCCAGAGAGCACGACAGCCGAGCCGGGCCTTGTGGTTTTAAATGATTTAAGTGAATCCTCGGTGCTGGAGAAAGGTCTGCTGTCAGTCCAGAGGTTTGGCGGCTTGTCAGCGACTAGATAAGTAGGTGGGAACCACAAAGGTCTTGGCTTCAGGCCTCATTCTGTAAAATGGGCTAATTTGGGCTGCGGACACGGTCATTAGGACGGTGGCGCTGCGAGCTGCCAGCATCTCGGCTCTGCAATTGGACCCCATCCTATAGAAGATGATATATTTTTGTATCCACAGCCTGTGTCGTGAGGACGTGTGCAGTTTCACTCACGTACTCTTGGGCGGGGCGGCGAGTGTGTGCATTGTTTGCAATTGTTGTGAGTGATTACACCTCGGGCTGTTTTGTCTCTCCGGGATTTGCACACACACACACACACACACACACACACACACACACACACACACACACACACACACACAATTCTGCTTTCATCACTTTTCGGGACGTTGCATTGATTTAATCTCGACACGCCGTGTTAACAGATTTATGTCCCCACAACATGTGCTATTCCTGCTCCACAAACATGCACAGTTGTGTCTCTGTGAATTCACAGAGTATCAAATTGTCCCACACAAACAATAAGCACGGTGAGCCGGGTGCCAGCTGTGAAATTCAATTTGGCTGAAATCAGATTTCTATTTCAAAACGTCTGCGCTTTTGTGTATTGTGTAGTGACATCGCAACTTGAGACATTTCCCAAGCGTTTTTCTTTCAGTCACTTCCTTTTTATTAGCAGTTCTTTAGCATGGATTATACGTGTAATGTAGTTTACATTTGTGAGAAGATTCCTCAGAACTTTCTTTTCAGTGCTTTTAATTCCCATTTATGCTCAACTTTAACTATGAATCCGGATATGGACGGAGTCTTCTGTCTGAACTCTGCGTTCATTTCGTGCATATCGCTGCACGTTTCCGCAAATCTTACAGATACGGGCCAAACGGAGCAGTACCACTGGAAACAGTGTGGGCAGTGTTGGTCTTACTACCTAATACGCAGCTCTAATGAGACGCGAAGAAGACATAACAATTGTGGAAATTCTCCATCCTCCAGTTGGACAACATTTAACAGCCTCACTGACCATCGCCTCCCTTTTGTTCGACAGGAACAGTATGAATACTTTTTCCACTGCTGCCATGTTTGTTTTGTAGTTTATTGTTGCCATAAACTTTTGACTCTTGGCTGCTCCCCCTAGTGGACGCATTGGAGAACAGCAATGCCGTATGTGGTCAGTGACGGTGGCATTGCTTGAAACAGATGGGTACAATTTCGTAAATAAATGGAGTATCAATGGGCCTTGAGAGGACCGCCTCTGAACTCGAATTAATATGAAGAGAATTTAAAGGAATATTGAAGAAGTTTGGATGGACTTTGGTCAACAAAGGAACATTGAACATGATGATCATGTTGACCAAAAACAAAAAAAAACAACTACTGCACATGCATACGACAGAAAATCGATACACTGCATTCAACTGAGGATCGAGTCTTGTCAATGTACCTGCCCTTGTGGGCCACATGCA
Organism: Synchiropus splendidus; assembly: GCF_027744825.2. Taxonomy (NCBI): domain Eukaryota; kingdom Metazoa; phylum Chordata; class Actinopteri; order Syngnathiformes; family Callionymidae; genus Synchiropus; species Synchiropus splendidus. Next base: position 10,763,228 of record NC_071343.1, on the reverse strand, counting down.
GTGACTGGGCGGGCCTAACTTGGCCCCACAGCCTTCAGTTTGACTCAGCTTTGAAGTAACTTAAGCTTTGATTTAAGAAGGCTATAATCACGAAGAATGACTGCGCATACATGAAAATGTGTCCGGGATACTCATAAAAGAGTTTGCTTTTGGTGATATTCTTTTGGTTCTGCTCCAAAAGACACCTCCATTTAAGGTGTTTTTGGGTCAAGCTTGCACAAACTGTCCTCACATTTACAAACGAAAAGGCTCATCTGGCCGTTTTGTATTCAGTAAATCAACTTGGAGGCGTTTATGAGTCTGCATCTGCACCACGCAGCGAGATTTAACGGTGTGTCGAAAGTATAATTGATCTGTTTGGCGCGACGTTCTCTTCCCATCGGAAGACAATGAGCTCCGTTCATCTCCGAGGGATTTATGACATCACAACGTAAGGCATGCCTGCACGCACACACAAACACACCTTGCTCTAACAATGCGCCAAAGTTAGCTAGTTCTTCAGCGGGTTTATTACTATAATGTTGATTTATAGGCTTTGCTTGGTGTGGGTTGTTGTACTGGTGCGAACCGTGAAGGAACCGGATTTCTTTGTTGGTCCACAGAGCTAATGGGAGCATCTTTTCTGGCCGTTCACTCACTGCCTGGGCGCTCGGTCGCGGCGCAGTGATTCAGCAGAATGGCTCTGGCTCCCGCTCCCCTCTGAAGGGGGCGTCTGTCAAACGGCTGCGCTGATGGGAAAGGCTGAGGTGGGCTTTGGTTTCCTGCGGTGTGGGGTTGCAGCTGTCTGCTTACTGTACCAGCTGAGCAAAAGCAAACACAAGGAGTCGGGGGAGTCGTGAGGGCAACAATAGAGGATCCCACACTCATGTAAGCATCATCACAATCTACTCACTCATGTTTACACCGTGATCCCAGACGTGACTTGAGTGACAGGAGGAGGCACATGCTTTGGAAAGTCTGCCAAGAGATATGACTCCATGGCAGCAGGCCCCTCATCCTTCAAGCCTTTGAAAGGACCTTATGTTCCAACAGATTGCTCTTTGCCAAGAAACAAAAGATGATTAGAGGGGGTGGGTTCCAAATCCAGAATGCTGGACATGCACAGGAACACTGTTGCCGCTTATTGGCATTGCAAGAGGAAACCATCCGCAGCCTCTCCTTCGCTTCTGGATGTCCAGACGGTTTACGAGTTCAAGCAGCCGCAGTGACACTCTGCGGTTCTTACCACGTCACATGCCTTAGTCATTAATATTTACAGTCAGCTGCTTTACTTTTGCCATAGAACTTGACACACACGGTTGTCATCACGTCCTTCTACAAGTTTTCCATCGCCAGTTTGCAGGAAAAAAAAAAAAAAAAGACGGCCAGCACCCACCTTTACCGCCATGTTTTACAGGTAGCTCCGGCCACGTGTGGCAGCTTCTCGTGAAAGGAAAGACTGTATTGAACTTTCCGTCCTTCGCACCTTGAACATCTGAGACATTGGAAGCTTGGAAAGCTGTAACTGATCTCTTGCAGGTGCACGACTTGTTTAAGAGGTCATTTGGCGCCGAAATTGCCCGCAGCCCTCAGGGGAAACAAAAACTCTTAAAAAAAAAAATTCTTTCTTAAGTGTGACAGTGATGCAGTTACACTGGTTTTGGGTCTTACATTTTACAGTCATTTGTTTCCATTGAACAAAGGCGGCAATAGAGCTATTTTCCTGAAGTCAAGACCAAAAAACCCAATTCGTCAACACAACTATTTCTAGTCTTTTAGTGGAACACGCCAAAGAAAGGTTGCCATAGTGACACATTCACACCTTCGTGTCTCTCCGTATGCGACAAATGTTGACATTGACCAAGTGTTAGCTGCACACTATTCCACGTACTGGGATTATTTCTTCAGTTATCCACTTCAGCGCAGCATGACTGATCATGTCTCAGGTTCGCGACAAAATGATCAACTTCACTTCCTATAACACCTGAGGGATGGTGTTGTTGCTTTTCTGACTTGTTCAGCTGGAAATGAAAACAACAGAGGCTGAGGTGGCCGTCGACCCACGTGGGAAACAGGAGACAAAAACAGAACATTATGTTCTTAAATGTGCATTTTTAGGATGAAAATGTGATGCTATTTGCTCAAAGATTTTCAGCGTTTATAAGCTTGGCAGTCAAGGTTTTTATACATCAAAAATACTACTGATCTCAGGGAGAAGCCACATGAAACGGTCACTACTTTCCTTCTCTTAATGCTTCCGATGTATTTGACATTGGTCGCACTAGTGATGGGGCTTTATGAAACAGTGACTTTATTTTCAGACATCAGTAGGTGGCGCCCTTGGTTTCAGAGGGAAGAGCGCCATCTAGTGGGCTTAGAAAATGAAGGCACTGTTTCATGAAGCCTTATAAGCCCATCAATAAACAATGAGTGTTTAATTTTTTATAATATATAGCATAATTTTTTGTCAGAATGGGAGGCATCTTAAACATTTTTTCCACACCGGAAACAGCTGTTCTTCTAGTACTCCTCTTCTTGTATCAGGTGGACACGGAGATAAATAGACAGTGAAGCCAATGTTGATGGTAAAGTCACAGGGACTTTCTAAGGCGTAACATATTGAAGATCGTCGGGTGCGTCCGATGTTGACGTCTATGTCCGCTTTTTAGGTTGCAGGCATTTGCCGTTGCAATGGAATAAAAATGTTTCCCCTCCAGCAGCATGTGATTTGCAAAAGGATTGCTGGAGTAAGTGAGTCCGGCTCACATGTGGTGCCGTGTAGACCATGCTCATGACTTGTCCCTTACCACACCTTCTGGTTCAGCAAGGTTAGCACAACTACAGGTAGAGTTCATGTCATGTTACACCACCCAAACTGTACCTCTTCAGCTCTTACTCATCGCTAAATCCTTTATCTCGACTCCGGAATGTCCACCATAACTCCAAAACAATTCTCCTTCTACAACAATCCTGTTTTAGGTTCTTGCTTTATAATCCTCTGGAAGGTAATTTATAAGGTGTCTTGCCAAAATAAACGCTTTTTCCATTGGGGAATTAAAACTTTGTCACACCCAGTGATTGTGCTGCGGTGACCCAAAAAAGAGGTTGCGTCTGTCCGTGCGGTTTGCTAAAAACCCAACCTCAGATGTGGGTACAGACCTCAGACCAGAATACAGAATCTGAAACAGAGCTGCAATTTGCATCACTGTGATACTTTTCAAACGCCCGACTTGTGCCTTGACCGAGCAATAATTTGCCAGAGCTGTATGTTTTGAAGCGTCTCGCATCCTCACATTAGCTCTGTTATGCGTTTTACAATCCTTGAATTGTTCTCATGGCTATTTATACCATGCATTCAAGAAAAGCAGGAAACCTTTTGATAGCGGTAAACATTTTCCGTGTGCACAATTCCATGGGAACTGTTATTTCCTGCAGAGAGCACGCTGTTGCACTGAATGGGGAGAGAAAAAAAAAAAAAAAAAAAACGACATAAATTGTATTCCGACTTCAGGATATAAAGGTCAAGAAGAAATTCCTCAGACATGTGATGGAGCAGAAATCATAAACAGAATATTTCATGAAGCAAATATTCCCTCACTTGGTTTGCCGTCTCAATAGCCAAGCTGCACTCAGGCTTCTCAAGTAACCAGGCTTTGTGCACCGCTGTCATCTCGTGTGCACAGGGTGTAACTTATTGGCTTTTAAGATCAAAACCACTGGAACATAATGGAAATGCTCGGCCGTTCTTTCATTTCACCACAAAGATTCAAATTGTGGTCAATAACTGGCTGGAGTTGAACCAGTCATGACTATGACACAGTGTCGAAAGAGCTTCTTTTTTTTTTAGCATAGTTTGAATCTAATCCTTGTGTCATTGCTAAGCATGGTAGTTCGCACATGTCATGGAAACTCTTGGGTTATCGAGGTTGTGCCTTCAAATATAAAGCAGTGGAGGAGGCTTGTTGGTCAATTCATACTTTTGTGACACTCAACCGTGACTCCGACCTCTTTTGTGATGTTAAAACCAAGGTTTAGATTTGGAAGTATTGCTGAATGCTACTCATTTTTTTGTCTGAATGAAGTTGCAAAGGTCAAAATATTACACTAAGCTAAAAAGATTACTTCAACAGAGTTGTTCCATGAATTAAAGTCGGTACCCGCCTTGTGAGTTCCATTTTTTTCACATTATAAGTTGGACAGAAGACAGATATTGGTGTAAATCAGGTGACAGCTCTCAACAATGCTTTTTCAAAAAATGCAAGTACTTGGTGTATCACACATGAATGGTAGCCTTAAAAAGAACACACCTGGGATTTTGGAAATTTACAGGCGTAAATTCAGCAGGTGGCGCTCTCAGTTTGAAAATGATGCAACATTTTGCTCTAGAGATTTTAGAGGAGAGAGTGCCACCTAGTGGGCCCTAAAATGAGGACACTGTTTCATGAAGCCTCACATTCCCTCCACTACAAAACAGCAATTCTAAAGTGTTTGTACCGCAGTAAATAAATTAAAATAACTATACCAGACAGCCGTATCATGTTCATGCTCTGTTGTGATCACTTGGTCGTCCTTCATGTGACACCGCCACCTAATGGCCGGAGGCTGCGTTGATAGAGGTCAATACTGTTTCATGAAAAACAAACACAAACAAATAAATAAATCTCAATTGGAGTAAGTATCTATTGTGGAATGTTGACTGGAAAACTTTGTCATACTTTTGCCTTGATGATCCTAAGATATTCATGAAGTATAAGAGATGTTAAATTTTAAACAGAAAGGTATCAGGTGCACTTGGCAGCTCTGCTTCTTCTCTAATGAAAGCTCGAGTTCGGGCAAAGGGAGGGAGATAGCAGCGGCCTCAGGCTTGGTTAAAGGGAGCAGAAGCACATGACTCGGCTGTCTTGGCTTCCGACCAGCATGTTGGCAGCATTTCAGGCTGGAAACACAGAACCTTAAAGCCTGTTTTGAAAAAAAAAATGTGGATATCTTGCACTCTGACGTTCCAGGGCGACATCTCCTTAGTGAAGCTTGTTCGCCATTGTTGTCTTGGCATGTTTATATTCCAAGGAGATTGTTTGAATCCCAGAAAGTTTAAGCTCTATCTTTTAAGATCTTACCTTTAATCATATCTGCATGGGTCGTACTTTGCCACAAATATGGTTGTATTTGTGAGAAATGCATGTGTGGAGTCAAAGCAGTTGCAAATCTCTCGGCAGCAGTTCTTGTTTTGACAGTGTCTATGACTGCAAACAACCACATTTCTGATCTTCTGTTTCACCTGGCAAGTCCCATTCCGGGAACACAAGAGTGTCTTGTGTTGATGGGAGAGATTTAGGAGCCTTGGTGACTCCCATCAGTCTGACTTGCTTCCTTCAGGTTGGTCAAGTGAAAGAAAGACCTGTTAACCGGTTTATTTGTTGCCCGGTCAGTAAATTGGAGTGGTTTGCAGCCAAGCTAATTTTTGAAACAGAGCCCTCTGGTGGTCACCATCAATAAGAAACGTGTAGGCGAGAAAATCACCGTAAAACAAAAAAAAATAAAAATCAACCTTCACATTAAAAGCAGAAAAAACTTCTCATCACATCAAGGCATCAAAATGCTGGTTCAGAAAGATTTTCCGTTTCATGCAAAACGCTCTGTAATGGTGGGAAGAAAAAAAACAACAACACAGTTTCAATTGCATTTTTTTTGTCCATATATGTCATACTTTTAAGCCTGTCCCTCTCAAGTTCTTGTTCTCCTCTGCTGTGGTCACATGGCGTTATTAGGAATGCTTGTTTGACATTTGTATTTATAGAGAGCAAGAGAAAAAAGGAAAAAGCTGTAGACACTGGGACGCATCGAAACGTCGCCTGCCAAGTCATGAGCTGTAAGATTAATTTCAAAGAGAAGACAGTGCAGCCCAGAAGCCAAAGACCCAATTCTGGTAATCGCCCAGCCCCCTCCCCTCTCCCACGCTGCCGCCCCTTCTCCTCCACCAGAGACTCCAGACGCTCAAGCTGTGTCAGACCCTTTGATTTTGCTCGTGTCCGTGTTACAGCGCCTTTTGCGGTGGCTGCCTACTAATAGGCCGGTCAGTAAAGTTGGCAGCTTGTTAAACCATATTTTCAGAGGCATTGTCTCCGTCCCACACCCAAACGCAAGTGTGGAGGTTTTTATCGCCGCAGCAGCTGGCCCTATAGTCTGCAGCCAACATTCCTATCTGGTTCAGTGGCGGCCCTGTGCACCACCGCGGGTTTCCTTGTCAGATAAATATAACCAGGGTCATCCGCTGGCACCATCCCTTCAGCCGACTGGGGCCTGGCAGAGTCCCCACAATAACTTATGGGACGGCTAAGCCAAAGGGGAGGGAGCCCGAGGGCTTGTTTCTGTGGCCTCAAAGCACCTCTGGTTGGGGGTCCTGGCTTAAGAGGCTGAGCCCTGAAGATCCCGAAAGAGAGGAGGGGGGGAGGGAAGGAGCAGGTTAAGGATAAAAGACATCAACCTGTGAATATCCTATCAAGAGGTACTTTCAGATCTCGGAGATTACAGAGCGAGAATAACATCGTGAAGTGTGTGAAATTGGAAAAGGAAATGTTAGGGCTCCAACTTTGTCCCCGGTTCAATACTTCATAGCATCCTTGGTCAAATGAAGCGCTGCCAAATGACAGTGACTTATGTTGTCCGTCATGTGACCTGCGTGGAGCAGTCAGTGAAGGAATTTTGGGTTGCTTTGAACAGCATAATGTTCAAAGGTGCTGCACTGTAGCTGAGTTAAATTAGACTTTAGTTGAATTTTGTTGTCCCTTAGTGAGTTTGCTTGACCCAAGTCAAGCTGGATTTCGGCCTTGTTAAAACAGTGGTGTATGAGGTTGCCATGTCTGTCCATATAGAGAATAAGCAAGGTAGAAAGACACTGTATGGTGTCTTCAGTGTAATGGATCAGTTCAAATAAGTACAATGAGTTGGAAATGTAACACTTCTTTCCAGCTTCTGATCACGTGGAACAAAACTGTCACACCTTTTTTTTGTCTGTTCCTAACGGAAGACGAATCGCGAGTTAGCTCTTCTTTAGCGTGACTTAAGACTAAAATCTTTCCTGTATTGACAGCCCTAGTTCTGAATATAGATGACGGAGTTTACGTTGTTCATGTGTAGCTCTGGAGGAACTGGTGAAGTAGTGGGTGGTTATTGTTTCTTCTGCCGTTAACTGCGAGAGTCGTCAGCTGTCCATTGATCCCCTGTCGCAAATGTAAAAGCAAATTTGGTGACAAGAAGCTCATAAAAACCACCTGGTGTTGAGCTGCTGAGTCAAAAAGAGGGCGAAAATGCAAGGTTAATGTCACAGCAGATACATTGCATCTCCTACATTGTTTATTTTACGTCCCTTTTTTATTAATATTTTTGTTATTGAAGAAAAAATATGCATCTATAATTGTACAAATTAAAAATGACTGGACTAGTGCTGAAATGCTATTGTTATTATCGTATAGTAAATAGTATTACAATAGTAGTGTGTATAGTAAATATTCATTTAAAAAAAAAAATTGCCAAGTGAGTCATGGGAATATTTGACTTGTGTGAATTTTAACTAATGTTTCCAGTTGTTGAAGATTCCATGAATGAATTTCCGATTCAGATTCAGACTGTTTCGTAGTTCAGAGACTCCAGATTTCTCCCAACAGCTTCTATGTGTTTTTCTGTCTTTGTGAAGTTTCGACTTAATTGCGTCAGAGGTCGGAGCGTACGGTACCAAAAACCTTTTATCTCTACTCTCCGATTTCGCTTTGAAACGCTCCACCTTCTGGACCATTGACGCACAATGGAAAGAAAAGCTCAGAAGTTGAAAGTGCCAAACTCTCCAAAGCCACTAAGGCAGTGATGAGGAAGCCCAACAACTGTTCCTGTGGCCAAATCATATCATATCAAAGTCTTGTGTTCCTAGAACATGGACGCCTTCTGGGGAGATAAAAAAACAGCGTGAGAAGTTTTAAGAGTCTGAGGAGAAACTGTGTGAGGTTGCCATGGCTTTGATATCCAGTCAGTATTTCATGGCTTTCAAACTTGAATCCCTTGGTATCTGAAGAATATGACAATATATTTCCATCCTGTTATGACTGTGTATGAGTCAACCTTCTGTATATCATCAACCATTGAAATGGGATTAAATGAAAAACATCTGTAATAAAAATAAATATAACTTAACATGAAAAAAAAAAAAATCTATAATATTCATTGTAAATTTGGATTTAATTCTCATGAAACATGTTTTGTTCATACTGGTGTTAGGAGCACGGTGAAAGGCTTCAGAGGACGCGATATAGAGACACATTAACTCATGAAAAATGTCTCAGTTACAGATTAATAGTTTATGGTGAAGCAGAATCCAAAAAGAGTAAGAAATTAACTAAAGAAACTCATAGTACAACGCTTCAGCCAAGAAGAAAAAAATAATATACTCTGATGCTCAATGAATGTGAATGTGTCTTTCCTTGCAGATCGTGAGTCCCGGGAGCACGAGGACACCATGACCACAGAGATTACTGAGGAGCTGCAGCCCGCAAAGGTTCCTATACTTGCCAAAGACATTGTGAACAGCAAAAAGGTTCATGCCATGCGGAAGGAGCTGAAGAGGAAGCTTGGCAAGCAGCGTTCCATGGGCTCCCCAATGGACTACTCCCCTTTGCCCATTGACAAACATGAACCTGAATTTGTAAGTCGCTTTGTAAGACCACCAGTTTGTTTCCACTGAGATAGATGGTAACCCGTCGCTGCTGACTTCTCTTGAAGGGTCCCTGTAGGAGGAAACTGGATGGAATAATTCAGGGGATGAAGGACACTTCCCGCGTCATGGCGCTGTCTTTGTATCTGCCCAACTGTGACAGGAAAGGATTCTTCAAACGCAAGCAGGTGTGGCTTTTGTCGGTGTTGCAATTGAGACCTGAAGTGGGTTTTTATCAGTCTGTGGCTGTAGACCAGGGCTCACCCACATGACCAGGTAGCCCGCAGAGACCCAGGGACTAGCCTATGGCCTGTTACGTGAATTTATGAACAAACCTTCATGGAATAACCATGATTTTTTATGAAAACTCGGCAATGAGACAAGTATTCGAGAGGAATATCATCGTGGTTGGTAAAAGGGTTAGTGACCCCTGCTATAGATCAATGGCACCTCAGCACTGAGAGCACAATAAAGGTGCTTCTTGCATCCATCCATCTATCCAGCCAATGGTTTACATTTGTTTCATAAGCTAAGAGGTAAACGTTTCCCTCTCCATGACTAGATACTAAGGTACTTCCAGTTCTTGAGTTTCCTAGGTGCCTCCTTCCAATGAAACCTTGAGGATGCATCTTCATAGCCAAACACTTCAATTGGTTGCTCAAGAAGCTTAAGAGCATAACTCTACTCTGGGTCTGGCAAACTACCTGCCAGGGGGTGGTCTGAGAAAACTCACTTTACCTGGTTGAATACATGACTCGGTCACACTCTGGCTTGGAATGTAAGTGTGTTCTGGAGTGATGGGTGTATGAAGCTTCATGACGCAGTGTCTGAATTTGTAGAGCACTCTCAGCGAAAATAATTGTTCGCTTCGAACAACCATGGCAATGAAACCGAAAGTCCCACTCGAGCTCTGGAAACAAGCTCACCGTTTCATGAAGCCTCACTGCTGTTCAGTAGATCAAGAGTATTACCTTTCACCTGAGCAGTAAATCATCGGCTCATGTGTGAACTCATTTCCAGCTAAGAATTAGCGTTCTGACCTTTTTAGCTTGTCTCATCCCACCTCCTTTATACTAGAATATATGCAATATGGACAGGCTTTTAGCTAGGAGGGCGTCTGGGCGTCTGCAAAACATGAAAAAATTGACGCCAAGTTCTCGATCAAAACTTGGCCGCCAGATTACGATGGTATATGGCGGCATCTGGCGGCCAAAGCAACATATCAAGCATCCATTTTGTCATGCTTTGCTAGCTAAAAGCCTGAAAATGGATGCTATCAAAGTACCTTACCTTACCCTAGCTGTGCCCAGTCATGTTGGGTCACGAACCAAGGTGATGACAAGGGCTAGTGTTGGTGGAGAGCATTCCTCACTGAAGCATCACAAGTGGTGCCCTATACTCAATATGAGTGCGATGCTGTGATTCCACCAATTCATTGCCCTGTTCTTTCCCTGCAGTGCAAACCGTCCCGTGGCCGCAAGCGAGGCATCTGCTGGTGTGTGGACAAGTATGGAGTCCAGCTCCCGGGGACAGATTACAGCGGAGGAGACATTCAGTGCAAAGACCTGGAGAGTAGTCACAACAACAACGAATAAACACACACCTGTTTCAAAAAAAAAAAAAAAAAAAAAAAAAAAGGGAGGACCACCATTTATCCCCAACTGACCCAGGACCCACACTACTTCTTCTCCCCTGTACGCTTCGCTCTCATTTCAAGAATTTTTTTCTTTTTTCGTTTTTTTTTTGTTTCTTCAAATTGAAAAGAGGATGAAAATATATCAAAAGACAGTCTGAAAAACTGTTTTTCTTCTTTTTTTTTTTTTTGGTTTTCTGTTGACCAAGCACTCTGAATGATGATGGGGGGGAAAGTTCCAGATGATCCGTTTGATCCCTCGAGCTCTGGTACCCCGTAACAAATACATACACACGATGAATTGACATTCAAACAAAAGGGGGTTTTGAGCATCTCATTGTATGTTAAATGAAAGAAAGCACGGAAAACGATATGGCAGATCGGACGCGGCTGTTGAATCAGATGTAGAATTGATGACTGGCAGTGTCTTTTGATTTTCATTTCCTGACTGTACCAGTTGTCTCTGTTTGGGTTTCTGTGCGAGCACTTATGAGTAGGGGAACTTGCTTTGATGAAATGCTGTGTGCTTGAAGGCGTGTATGTTTACAGTGTGATTGGTGAACAGAGTGAGCCTATTACAATATGAATGTCCTTTTCCTGTCCTTGTTTAATCACGGTTTTCGCTAGCGCTTAAAGGTGGACTTTTTTTTTTTTTTTTTTTTTTTTTTTTCTGTTTTGTGTGACGACAAAAGAGTTAAAAAGAAAACCAATACAGATGAATTAACTTAAGTGGCTCTTTGACCATGTAGCTAGCCTGATATGCCAACTGTGCCTATTTGAACAGACACTGCCATGCGGGGCGATACATCTGAGGGAGCGTCGACTCGACCGGTGAAATAAAAAGAACAGTTTTCAGCTGAGATGATGGGACTTCACGTTTCAAACTTTTATTTTTTTGAGTTGAGCGCAAACTTGCCAAGGTTGGCTGGGTTGCATTTTCAGATTCCGTTGTGTGAGGTGTAGTTGTGTATGGTTTTGTTTGTGCTGTTTTTTTTTGCCTTCAGTAAGGTTAAGACCGCCCACTTTTGAGCCAGCTTCCTTCTAAACAAGTGGTTTCCCCTCAAATACGTCAACGAACCATGGTGTATTACTTTTGAAGCTATGAATCGGCAAATGTTTGGATGAGAGCTCAGTGTTTTGGGGTACGTTTAGCTTATGAATACTCAATCACTAACACACCATCCAGACTGAACCATCATCCACGCAATTTTAGTCTTGTTTGGACATTAAACCACTTCTACATGGACATATAACCCTCTTTCAGTTACAGTACTCAAATATATATGGGGTCTGCTGGGTAAAAGATCAGGCTGGTTGTTGCAGTTAAGTTCGCCAGAAGAATTTTATTGAACAACATTGTTTGTAGCATCATTTCTTGCAATCTTTACAGCATTTCCTTTTCTTACATCCATAAAAAAATAAAAAACAAAAAATTCAATATGAGGTAGAGATACACAGATTAAGTTTTAGTAATTCAGGTTCTCATTTTAACATTTTTTTGACTATCTTTCAATTATAAATTGAATTTTATACCAGCAAAACAACCTTCAAATAACATATCATAAACAGACATAATGTGATACACAAATGTGATACGACTGTCTTATAAAGACATAATTGCGTGGATGAGGCGGTCGGGGGGTGGCAAGTAAATTCCAAAAAGTGGTGCTTATAGAGTCATTAAACACCCTTGTTCTCTCTCTGTGTTCAAGTCACAGTGCCTTCACATGTTCAATAGCATTTAATAGTGACGTGAAAGTGAAATCGCACCCAACCGTTTCCAGAAAACACCACTCTGGGTCTCATTGTGAGTTTTTAAAGGTCGCGCTGTTTTCACTACAAATCCAAACCCATGGTGCTGTACATGTTTAAGAAAAAGAAAAAAAAAAAAAGATAAGAAAAAACAAGGAGAAGAAGACAGTCCAGTTGTGATGTGTCCACCTGGGGGCAGTTCTGGAAAAAAATGTGTTGAGGACAGAACTGCAGTCAGTGAAACCTCACTTTTTTTTTTCTTTCTTTAACAAACAATAAGCTACGATTGTTGTCTTTTCTTGTGAATGCCAATGTATAAGATTGCCATAGCGCAAAGACCGACCCGTGTTGGGAGGAGTATTCGTCTGTCCAACATGGAATTTGATTGTGAATCAACTGCTTCTTACCCCACTCCACAGTTATGAAATACCACGACCACTTTCATGAGAAAAAAAAAAGAGAAAAAAAAAAGCAGCAGCTTGCACTTATTTCATTTACTCACTATTGTTTATGATAAACGACGTCCTACAGGGTGGTTTATTGAAGTTAGTGCAGGGGGGAAAAAAAAGGACAAAGCTAAATGTTGTGTTATCTTGTTGCATATCTTTCAAAATAGGTGGTGCTTTTGGGGTAATATTTTGTTGACAGGGGCTCTGCAGCCCACGCCTCAGACCTCCGTCACGGCAGCATCCTTTTTTTTTGTTTATAGGGAAAAGTAGATGGAAAATAACAAACAGCTAGAGCTATTGCACAGGAGAGCTAGATTTGAGATGGTGGCGAAGAGAGGACGTCAAGAGTGGGCGCCATGGGCAGTGGTTATATTCAGGGCCTAGCCACTCCCCCAGTATGGGGTCAACAACTGCATAGATACATTTAGCAAGACAGTTATGAGGAGTCATAGAGACTTGTATGTTCTATAGCACAACCACCGGCATCCAGCTGTGCAGGTTTAGGAAGAAAAAGACCCTTTGTAACCTGTGTGAGTTGTGAACCTACACTGTTCTCCATCTCCTCCTTGGCTTTCAACACATTACTCAGTTAGTTCAGTAACATCTTTTTTTCTGAATACATAACTCCCAGTTGTGATCAGAGAATACGATTGGTTAGCACTAATAACCATTCAATGCTTTACCGGCTTCTGAAATTGACCCATTGGTGGCAGGAGGACAGCGGGGAGGGGAATTAAAAAAAAAAAAAAAGAAAAAGGAAAAAAAAAAAAGGTCAGTATTTGGAACTACATAAGACAAATAAGAATAAAAGACAAAAAATCTCAAATTATTAAAGTGAATATCACTGTGTAATATTTATTCAACTTGTAATTTATGTACTCTTTTAACCTTTGTCTTTTTTTTTTTTGTTATGACAAAGCATTTATTTAAATAAAGTTATGTATTCATTTATGCACACTGGTGACGATTGTTATTTTTCAGCCTGAATTGACTTGAAATGTGCCGTTTGAAGTCAAATCATCCTGATAGTAAGCGCTGACTAATCTCCGACGCTCGAGCTGATAAACCTCTTAGACATGAGTCTGAGACACCCGGGCTAGTCCACAGGATCTAATGCAGCATGCAGGATGTGGCTTTATTAAGCCTTGCCCGAGGGCCAGTCACCTGGTTCAACATCTTCTGAGGAAGGACTGAACTGGAACTGAACTTCAAGGTGGGCTGGCTTTCAGTTACAAGCCTGCTCTTTGTTAAAAGACTGGGAAAAGCAAAGCAATATATACATATTTTAACCGGCGGAAATTTAAGAATGAATACATTTATCCCTCGTCTTTACGCAAATTGTTGATCTGAAGAAGAAAAGAAAGAGTCTGCAAAAAGTGACCGCTATAATATTCCGAGTCAGAATCATCTTTTTCCTGACTCTATTCATATATTGGACAAAACAGAAGGCTAGTACAGGGATTCTTCTCCCTGGACCTCTGCGGTCTGCTTGGCAGCTGAGCCCATCAATCACCTGACCGCTCAGAAAAAGCATTAGTCCAGTGAAGTTCGGACTTTTAAGACGCATGCCAACAGCCTAGTCTACTACCTGGAGAGAAATGTGCAGTTTCGCCAGCTTCAGCTACACAGCGGGAGTAGACAAACCGCACCTAAGATGTGAAGACAGTCTAATAAATATCCTATCGAGATGTGTGTGACTTGCTCAGTCTTTGTCCATATCTGCGGTGAATATGAATCAAACCTGATGTCTTCTATGTTGTCATCACTCCCGATCCAGAACTTCCTTGACTCAGGTTGTTTTTATCGTTTGTTCTCACAAGAAGTTTTTTGATGTTATTGATTTGACGGTTTAAGGAGACTACAATACCTCCACGTTAGCTACTGTTAGCATGGTTGCAAAGCTAGTCGGGGCCACGTCGGTGATCAAAAGCACGACAATTACATCTGTAATTCTGGTAACACGAAGACAACACAATCTCCAGGATGTTTCATTTTATTCAGAAACTAGCCAGTTTAATTCCAAACCCTGCGCGTTGACAATGTTGGCTGCTTCATGACGGTGACGCCGTTGAACCATCACGTTGATTCTGGACTTCTGAAGTTATACTAGCTATCAGTCAGCGCAATCGCGGTCTCCAGAGTTGAATTAAAACACTTTCAAACAGCACCACCCTTCACCAAGATCCACTTTGGACTTAGAACACATCCTTCATTTCTGCTCCTCTAAATCTTGAACGTTTTGGTGGAATGGATTTGGTTTGGTCTAGATAAGCATGTGGAATTCCACCAGTTGTTCATTTGTACTGTTGGTAATCCACACGTCTATTCCACATTTGAACAAATGAACCAGCAACTCCAATTTCCTTTGAGGAATCCCAAAGTCATGAAGGTCCTTCCAAATAAGAACACACTTCAGTCACGTTTGTGCTTGCAAAAACATTACCCTCCATTCTGGCACCAATGGACTAGTCTTATCCACGTGTATGATCCATCTCATGCGTCTCAGCCTTGACCAATTCGGCCTCTAGGCCAAAGTGTTGACCCATACCAACCTGAAGGATGTGAAGAGGTGAATGAGAACATGCATTTTCTACCCATATCTGCGGTAAAGATGGAGCGATGACCCTTGCTCATGAGCAGGAGAGGGAGTAGCACCAAGGGGCGATGGTGTTTTTATACTGTGAGGGCAACCTTTGTCATGGACGATATAGGGTCCAGAAATGTGGGGATACTATCCACACACCTGCTGTTTACTGAAGAACTTTATGACATGTCGAATGTATATAGCAGACAAGCGTTAAATTGAAGGGGTCTTTAAAGTGTCTTCGACGCCCAGAGGAGTGTCGAACCACTGAAGGAACACCTGAACATTTTATTGCCAAAACACAAAACGTCACAGTTGTAGTGAATTTATGCCTCGGTCTCATTCGGGGTGATTTATTATTCGGCAGGGGAGGTAAACATCCTGGCAGGGCGATCTGCTCGTCTTCATTTCCACGGGGAATTTCAGGAAGTAGGATCGAGCTTTCGGGGGCCACCAAAATCTTCCCCCTGGGGACTCGAAGACGGTGACCAACTCCAGATGTGGACAGCTGATGCGGAGCACCGGGGAGCGGAGGGTTCAAGCACATGAAGGCGGCTGTTAAGGTTGTTGTGGTACGTCTGTCTTTGTGCGTGTGTTTGCGCGTGTGCATGTGGTGGACTTGGGGAAGGAGGAAACATGTGTAGAAGATTTGATTTGTGAGGCAGGGAACATGACAATTACGATTTGCCTTCAAAGAAACTGACAACTGCACTTAGGAGTTCAAAGCCTTTATGCCTCTTTTGTTACATAATTAGGGCGACGATGTTTGCTGGCAGCCTGTAACGTCACGCAACCCCGAGCCGGTCGCAGGCCTCCGCCAACAAGTCAGACCTGGAGCCGGTGAAACACGTGGCTCAGTCTCATTAACTGTGACTTTTGGTAATGATGATGAGGCGTTCAGGGACGCGTGATGACAAATGGCGCACAGATGTTGACACTCAGTCATTGGGATCCCTGCGCTCTTGTTTAATGTTATCTCTTCCAGGGGTAATGGAGGGTTTTCTTCATCAATGCGGTGGAGATGAAAGGACGGAGAAGAATGTACGGCGACGGGGAGGGAAATCACATGACTAACTCCTAAATCCTCCAATGCTGGAGGTAAAAGACAGCAGACAAGTGTCTGCGAGTTTTCATTCAAGCCTTTTCATCAGCGTCGGACTAAGAGCCGGAATCCCAAATGACGGGTTTTTCGTCGCGGATCAGATGTGACTGTGAGAACCGCAGCGGCGTGTTAAGTAAACTAAGTTCAGGATTAAGGATTTACATCTCAAAACAAGTAAAGAGGTAGGTAGCTTGTTATGGCTAGTATTAAACAGACAAAAAAAAAAATATATATATATATATATATATATAATTATACTCCTTTTTTATGGGAATATATATATTTGTACAATCAATCCATCGATCGCGCCACAAAAAAAAAAAATACAATATATAAAAATACATCTGCTGCTCTCATGTGGGAAGATCTCGGACCAAAGGGTCATGGAAACCCTCAAGTGCCAATTCTATGTTAAAATGGTAGCCCTACTTCCATCACAGAACTCCTCAATATTATTTTCACCCAAACACCGTCAGAGTAATACACAAAGGTGCTTTCCAAAAGTCACTAAACATATGATTCTTGTTCTAATTTTCATAACCGTCAATGTCAGACTATTGAGCGCATCGGAATATTAGCAACAAACAGAAGGTCCCTGGTTGCGGTGGTGCTGACTGCACTCGAGAAAGGTCAGTGGTGCACCTGGCTTAGAAATACATGCGGATGACTTCTGAACTTGTTTTGAACACAGGGTCCAGCATAAAGACTGACCCCTGAAGCAAATTTGGCAATGTTCTGAACTTGAATCATCAACTCCTAACACCTTTTATTTACTGCACTTTCATTTACAAAATGCACTGTTTGTTCCGACACCACAGCCGGTTTCAGCTGCTGCTTCTTGTCTCCAGACCTCCAGACGATTGGCTCTATGTGTGGAGCTGCGGACACGCGGTTGAAAACAGTGCATTTCAAGCTCTTTAAGGTAAATAAACTGCCTGTGATTTCATCGGTTGGATGTGAGAAGGCTCAAAATTTTGGCAGCATGATGCTCTTCAGCCTGTAAAAAATCCATGTTTGCAGTGCCATTATATGAGCCGCGGCGTTCTGCAGAAATACAGTCTGGCAAGTATTTGTTTATTTATTTATTAACCTCAGCATGACACAATTGGCATCTGCATGGAACTGCAACTTTGATACTTAAGGAGAGACTTAGTAGTTACAAAGTAGAGTGATGTGTCACGTTTCGTTTCTCTTGTGCGCTTATTTTGTTATTTCCTGTGTTCCTGTGTCGTTTCCTTCTCTTTCTTCAGCTTCACAGCAGCGCAGCTGGATCCCATTCCGCTGCTGAGGGCCGCTCCATTGAATCCTACACCTGGGTTCCAGTCTGCGCTGCCAGATGGTTGCTTTGCGTCCTCATGATAATCTCTCTCTCGACCCTCCGTTCTCTCATGCTCCTGTTGTGTATTTCTGAATTCCGTGCATGCTTGATCTTCTTTCTGCCGCCCCCTTAGTTTTTTCTCCTCGCTCAGTTTTCTGTTTCCCGCCATTTGATTGTGTGTGAGCTCTTTGTACAACTCACCTTTTGTTTTCCTCCTGTCACACGAGTTTCCTCGTATGTGTGTGTATAGAACCTTCACCAAGCGCTCTCAGTTATTTGGGCGTCGTGAGTAAATTTTCGATGGGCGTTTGTGTTGTCCCCATTTATATATTTCCCCTTTCTGTGATATGTTAGACGCTCCTTGGTTCTTTGTTGCTGTTCATCCTTTGAGTTCCTGTGCAATTGCTAATAAACCTTGTTAAATTGACCCTCGATCTCCTCGAGCCTTCTGTCAGCCTGCAACAGCTCAGCAACTGGGTCTGATCCCATGGACAGCCATGACATGATGGTTTCTTCTGTAATATATTGAAGCCAAGTATTGGGGTACGGGTTTGATTGACCTCTTTAAATAGTAGTCTGGCACTACACTGTGTCAAACCACAGAGGTCTTTTGTGTCTGGGCCCACTGCAATGGAGATCAGGGTGTGAATGCAAGAGGAGCAGTCAAAAGTCTCTCAGCGAATTCCCCAACTGAAATCTTGAGACAGAACAAAACAAGGAGACAAACAGAGGCCGCTGCAGTTGTCAGATATGCCACCTGATGAATTGCAGACTTGGACTGGCACTTGACTGACTGGCTCGCTGGTGCACGTATTGGGTTACTAGGCCAACGTCTCATTTGATACACCTCTGGCCAGAAGCACGGTGACCTTTCCTCTTTTACACCTCAGCCTTAAATTAGTCAATTGCTGTTTTTTTTCATCTGTCATTTTCTACAATCTATAAATGGCCTGGATTCTTTCTGGAACACTTGTTTAGCAATGAAATAAAAGATTTAGAATATTTAAAAAATTGACATTTCAAATCAAATGTTTGTATTTTTCATGTTTGACTTGGATATCAACCCACTCTCCATCACTGTTTACACGGTTGGTCTGACAGAGGAGTTCAGAGAGAAGTCACTCCTGGACCATGATGTTTGCTGATGTCAGAGTGAGGATAAGGTTGAAGTCGAGGTTTCATGGATGAATAAGAAGGGCAGACGGGTGAGTCGCAGGAGTAGAGGTTCAAGTGTGGCTGGTAGGTTGCAGGGGAAGATTTATCCGACAGTGGAAGGATGCACAGTTTAGGACAAGATGACAAATAATGTGGAGAAGATCGGAGACAAAGTGAGGAAAAGCCAGACTCTAATGGTGAAGCAGTGGGTGATGAAGGTCCCACGTGGTGATACCAGTTAAAAGCAGAAGAGGAAGGCAAGCAGCCACTGCTGGGGAGATTAGCAAGGCTTGTTATCCAGATAGATAGATCAATTGGATTTGTGTTGGTAAACTTCCAGGTCTGCTTTCGAAACCTGAAAATCTGCCCAATCACGTTTTCACTCTGAGCAAAGAATGACCCTTGATTTCTCAGTCCTTTCAGGCAATAAGCAAGAAATTCCAAAGTCAATTCGAGGCAGGAATGAACACAAAGTGCATGAGAAACACACACAGCGGCAGTTTAACTGAGGGTTGGATGCGCAAAGCAAAAAATCTGTCTGCAGTAGATGGAACTCCTACACAGTGCGCACTCAGAGTCCAGGGTCTTTGACACCTATTAATGCTGGCGATGAGTCTGACATGGAGGAGAGATTGGATTATGGACTCCCTGACCACTAAGACCAGCTTGTTCTGTGTGGGACTTTCACTCTGTGGTAATGTTGGTTGGCATAGCGGCTCCCTAGTTCACTCTTCCTTCTCTGGACTTCAAGTTACAGGCTGATGTTGCCGTCCTTGATCACATCGTGCGCTGTTGACATGATGTGGAGTTTAGAGGAGCGGCGGAGAAGTTCAGCTGCTGGTGTGTGGAAAACCAGCGACTAGTCATCACCAGTAAGATCAAGGAGCTGGTGGTGGACCTCTAGCTATCATCAGATTTAAATTGTGGCCTCCTATAAAGAACTGAGAGTTCACCTCAACAGCAGACCGGACGCCACACACCACATCAATATTCTGTAGTCTCTAGACAACTGCTGGCCTCCTAGCACTCTGGAGTCAGCCAGCACAGAGGCGGTTTGCTGGGAAAGGAGGCTGCACAGAGCAAACAACTTGGTGAAAGACAATGGCTTACAAGAGAAGATGCTGGAACAGAGAGCGTCAAACCCTCAGGCCGTTTCAGTGACGGACTGTGGCAGATGGAGAGCACCTTTAGTCCGACTCATCATGGCCTGGATCAGGATTGCGATCCTGCTTTAGAGCCAATGGCTATGACACGGCAGCATGTTACCTTCACAGCACTGGAGGATTTTCTGTTTCGCTGATCCTGCGACTTTTACTCAGGTGCGATTTGTATGTATTGAAATATATAATTTCACACATTCTTAAATGTTATTTCTGGTCAACATGGCCAAGGTGTAAACATAACACCTGTGACCATTGAAATGGCCACGATTATGGTATTGTCAAATTGTTGAAAAACTAATCCAGAGAGAAACAGCATAACAAAGTGACAGGAAAACCACCACGGAACTGAGGCATCCGGAAGCCTGAAGGTACAACTGGGTGAGAATGTTTTTTTTTTTTTATCCTGCCATCTGCACACTAAATGTCAAACATCCCCCCCTATTACGGAGTCAAGGACGTGGAGCGGAACTCAAGTGCAGTGGTGAAAGTTACAGGGAGGCAGGAGCGAGTCAAAAATAATCTTTTAATCATTAAACAAAAAAAAAACCACAACAGGAAGCATCACCGAACCGGGAGAAACAAAGCAAAAACTGAATGTCCAAACGGAGTCACCAAAATTAGCAGAAGTCCATAAACATGAGTAAAAAGTCCAAACACCGAACCGGGAGAAAACTAACTTAAATCACAGGGAACTAGAGGAGACCAAAGCACAATGAACCGAGAGTCAATCACAAATGAAAGCAGGAAGCACACGGAAACAGGAAGAAACAAAACACTAACTCAGGCACCAGCGTTTAACAGAGTAATCCAAAAATAAGCTAGCTAGCGCACAAAACA
This sequence comes from Synchiropus splendidus, assembly GCF_027744825.2. Classification (NCBI taxonomy): domain Eukaryota; kingdom Metazoa; phylum Chordata; class Actinopteri; order Syngnathiformes; family Callionymidae; genus Synchiropus; species Synchiropus splendidus. Next base: position 10,742,555 of record NC_071343.1, on the reverse strand, counting down.
AGAGAACGAACAAGGATAGCCAAGAGAGCGAGGAGTTACCACAAGGAACAAAGGAGAGCGTCACAGAAACTGGAGAAGTCAATCACAGGGAACAATGAGAGTCGAACACAGCAACTACAGGAGACAATCACAGGGAGCAAAAGGAGACGATCTGGCACACGGTGCTGGAGTCCAGGTGCTCCAATACTCTGGTGATCAGGGGTTGATTGGCTCCAGCCGTGTGCCACACAAACAGGAAGAACGGAGGGAGAAAACAAAACAAGACTCACATGACATAATAAAAGCGGAATCATGACACCCCCTTTGCTTCTTTGTTTCTCAGTCCGCTCCCTTCCTGGCTACTTTCTATTCCATGTCACGAGTGATGAACATAAATAACTTTTCAGCAGAAAATGCGACTTATTGGCCAGTGCGACTTAAATATGTTTTTTTTTTCCTTCGTTTGACTTACGCAACAAAGCGACTTACAGTCGAAATGTAGCTGTCGATCACCTCTGATAACAAGAGTAACTGTTGAGGAACAAACTATGTTTAAATATAGATTATCTGATTGAAAACTAGAGTAACAATATTCATCAAATAAAGGAACGGATATTTAATATAGCAAAAGCAAATGCAGATTTTTAAAGTGATGTGTAATTTTTATCGTATGAGAATTTAATTTTACACGACGTAGTAAACTGACAAGCAAAATATTTTTTCCTCTTTTCTACTTTGAAATAAATAATTTAATTTTTTCATTTAATGCATTTGTTGAATTACGATGATTGAAAGGAAAGGAAAAGTAATATAATGAATTCACAAATGAATAAATGTCAAATCATCTTTACACAGTTTTGCGTTTAGCTTTATACAATTTCAACCTCTTTAAATGTTTAAATGTGTCTTTGTTCCAGATTTGCACGTGCAGTGTTTAATGAACTCCTGCATAGTAAATGTAGACACCATTTTCTTTGAGGTTTTTTTTTTTTTTTTTTTAATGTATTTTTCACTCCGGCTTGTGAAGCACAGCGAGTCTACATCAGGTGTGTTTGCATGTTTGTATGCATGCTGGTTTATTCATAGACCTGTTCAGAACCACATTTGTCAACGTCCGTCCTGCGTCCTAACCCCTCCTCTTGTCAGCACTTCATTAGTAACCACAGCAACACCGCGCGTACACACATACACACACGCGCCATTTACCACGGGTGTCATTTTTCTCGGTGACATTAATTTGAATTTGCGCACATGAAAAATGCTGAGTGAACAGACGATGAGCTTCCCTGTGAATAATCAGATGAGCGTGACGCTTGGAGTGGGAAAAACTAACGGCGCGAACACTGCTATCAGCAGGTTGGTGTGAACATTCCTCTGGTGGCAGGTTCTTGCATTAGAAACAAGCCAATGTGTTAGTCATTTTGTCATTCTTTACAGAAGAAGAAATAATGGTGATATAAGGGGGCTCCTCTGAAACACTTAAAGCATATAAAGTGGTGCCTCGGTTTTCAAACGTCCCGGAATTCGAACAAATCGGAGTTCGAACAAATATTTCAAGATTTTTTTGCTTCAGATTTCGAACAGAAATCCAGAACTCGAACGCCCCCGAAAAAAGCTGGAAAAACATAACGTGCACGGACCCACAACGCGCTTTGTTATTGCGTATAACGCAGGCTCTGTATGCAGACGTGTCCCGTTAGCTACATTTACATTTAGTGACTGTTTTTTCTTCATATTGAGGTGTAAAACCTTTCCTGTCTCCGCACTGGACCGTGGTAGAGTGTCACAGGGGAGGTGCTCGCTCTCCACACACACTCCAGGGTTTGATGTCCTGTTGTGGGCTGGAGCTGGGACAGGGATGAGGCCAGTCTGGGACAGAGCTAAGTTACTTGGTTTATGACTTTGTCACAGCCAAACTGCACAGAAGCGCACATTCAGAGCTGGACACGCACCGGGCACCTCTTCACTTCTGGAGAGACGTCACTCACTCGGCAACCCCTCCCACATGCAGCGGCCACACACATAGAGGAACAGCGCACCTGCAGCAGACTCTCTACATTCACTCCTACAAAAGACTATTTTAAGGCTTGGAACGCATTAGTTCTTTTTCCATTCATTGTAATGGGAAAAAATCGATTCAGATTTTGAACAATTCGCTTCTCAAACGACCGTTGGATTGTGGTCGAGAACCGAGGTACCACTGTATTTCAAAGAGCCGCCATAGGGTAAGACTGCTATTATTTTTCCCTCATTGGGGAAACTTAGGTTGATCCAGCAGCGTGCAAACACTCATTCAAAGACATTAAAGAGAAACACAATTAATGAGTGAGTCCAGTCAGAATCCACCACTGCGCAACCTGACAGCAGTGGGCATGAAGGACCAATGGAATTCCCTCAGAACACTAGCTAGGCCACTGCATTGAGGTAGCATTTAATGCTAACAGTGAGCAGTATCACTGTCCATGTTGAGTCCACCATACCACCGCAAAAAAAGACAAAAAAAGAAAACAGAAACTGCTGAACTGGCTGCCACTTGTACAGGCACCTTTGCATATAGTGTAGATAAGTAACGCTTTGTTTGGCTTTTTTAAGGGTAACGCTACATTCACACAGAGACGCACATTGTCCAATTCAATCCAGTCCAGTATTCCAAAAATATCCAACATGCTGTGGATGAAATGCCTATCCGACACAGAACTCATGCGGACACAACCGACTGTGTCTCCATCTTTGCAAAATTGCACCTCTCATGTAGCTGTTCCTTGAGTGACCAACGGTCTGACCAGACGGTGGTCAGTGAAAGGATAAGCTGATGTTTAACCATAAACATCAACACATGAAGAGGTTGCCATCATACTGCATCAAGAAACCTGTCATCAAGAGGTGTTAGTCTTGTATGAAAAGATGCTATGCTTGACTTGAATTGTATGAGTCCATTTATATTCCACACATGAAGGTAATCACATTAAACTCACACACACAAACAGACAAAAAACATTGTACACAAGTTTCTTTTACTCCATATGATTTTTTTGACTTGTACATTTTTTTGTCTCAAAGTTGACAGATGAAGAAAAACCGTAAATGGCCAATCACCCCATCTCTTCCGGCTTCAGCGAAACATTCTTCTGCCAGTGTCCAGACTTTCTCATCGGTGTGTCTGATCCAATTGCCCCCTATTCCATTCTACTGAAAACTGTCCCGTTGTTTTTCCTCCTATCCAACACATTCAAGTATCCAACATCAAATACTTATGATTTTCCAAAAGAAAACCACGTGTGCCCTTTGATTCCGCAGCACCCTGTTATAAATAGTCCAGGTGTAAGTCTGAACCATTCCTGGTACTCTGCAATCTGCTGCTCAATCGGGACTCCAGGATTACTACCATTTGGCTACAACAATGAACTGCAGTTACAAACCCATTTGAGTTGTGTAACAGCCTTTGCTCCACTTGGCAACACATGACCCAGGACCTTCAGAAAAACCTCACTGGAGGAACAGGCCACGGCGGAGTGGCGACTATGGCTTGTTGATGAAGTTTGACATTGATCTTTGTATGTTTTTGTTGGTTTTTGCTGTTGTACACAGCAGGAAGGAAAGCTTTGCGTTTTGTTTTGGGTTTTTTTAACTTGTAATTCAACGCTTGTATTCACTTTTTCCAGGTGAGTCCAGGTCTAAACTCCTAACAGTCCCATCATTAACCACTTGCTTTCTTTGGGAATGGTTTCCTTTTATAATCTGATCGACAACCAGCTATGGAGCCAGAGACTAGTTGACATCATTACAAACTATAACAGGGCACTTTCCCCGGTACTTCATCATCATCTGGCTTGCTATTATAAATAGTAGATATCAACCTGCTTTGAGCTACGCAACTCAATTTCCGTTTTATTTACTTTCATTAGTCCAGAAACAAAGCACTGACCCAAACTCCATCTCCCACCATCAACTTGAGAAATTGCTTCCCGTTGAATTGTGGGGTCCAGTTTTTTTTTTTTCAACTAGAGTTTTGGCGTCAAAAGAGGTCAACCTGTGAGAATCTGGTTGGTGGACACGGCATTTTATTTAGCATAGCTGTTAGCATTAGAAATGGTTGAATCAAATTGAATATGAGCTTTATTGTTTTCATAAAATTGAATCAGGAAAGAAGGAAAAACCATTTCGCGGAATCCATCTTTGGGAAGTGGATCCGGAGGTGTCTAGTAAGCTGCTGAAGTGGCCGGCGTTGCCATGACTTCTTCGTGAAATTGGTTGCAGTTGGGGTCCCCTCTTACTTTGGGTGTTGTCGGGATCTGGACCCCAGTTAGAGGGTTCACACACCAGCACTCGCCTCGCTGGCCATGCGTGGAAATGTTGCACTGTGAGGAGCAGAAGAGAAAAAAAACAACATCAAGACAAGCTGGAAAACATGATAAAAAAGGGAGGGATGAAGATTCACAGTAGGACGTTGGGGGGGGGGGGTGCCTTAATTAAGCATGGCGTTGAAATGTGGCAGCGTGTGTGTGTGTGTGTGTGTGTACTTCCTGGTGGCAGGGGGCCATTGGATGAGAGTGTGGGCCATGGTTTGGGTGGGACAGCGCTCACCCAATAACAGCCCATCCTCTGGTCATGCCCCCTGCACGGCCCGTCCCGAGACACACGGGCATGCATGTTACCCCCCCACCCACACACAACTGCACCCCGCCTCGCCTCCTCCTCATAACACACATGCACACACTCAGAAATGAGGTCGTGATTGAAGTGGACACAGTTTACGCCGCGCACACAGGGTGGTCAAGGAGGGGACGGCGAAAAGAATGAATAGCTGTGGGGGAAGAAAAGACTTTCCATTTTTTTCCTCCAATGAGAAAGAACAAAAAAAGTGACAGTTACAGTAATTACCCCGCAACAAGGAGGGAGAACTCGAAAAAAAAAAAAAAAGGAGCAGAGTGTTGAGGAGGTACAGTGTTCCTCCCTGGGAACTGAGGACTGCGCTCCCAAACAATGCTGTTGTTTGTGACCAGTGATGAAAATTGGCTGAGTGGTTGAGAACCCTGCTTTAGGGAAACCGTGGCGTCTGTTCAAATCTTCTTTTCTGCTCCGCTATCCTCGCAAGAAAACACTCGATAAGTGACCTTGTTTGTCTTCCTCCCGTCTGATTTCTAAGGATGAGCGCGACTCGAGAACCCCGCCATCGGAAGCACAGTCTGTTCTAGCGCCTAACAAAAGTCTTCCCATGAAGTTTGCCAAACTGTTTTTACTGCCTTGTAACCTGGCGCAAAGGAGCAGCCGCCTCATGCGGGATGACATCTCACCATGCATGTGTGTTCACACACGTTTGAATCTCTTGGCAGGTGGTTAAATTGTGTGGGCGTGCACTCACACTTCTTTTTTTTTTTCCTGTCAGAATAAATTCATATCCTCTCTCTGTCCACAAAAACCTTTTCTGTCTTCTTAGTTGGACAAATAAACATTGTTTCAATTCTATACTTTTATACATGCAGGGATGTTACTGACCACTAGGTGGGAGATCTCACCCTCTGTCACACCACTTTATAGTGGAGGCATGAACAACTTAGAAAAACAAATGCCAATCCATCCACACTCCTAGTGATGGGCTGAAGAGGCTTCATGAAACTGTGCCCTTATTTTCAAAGCTCAGTAGGGGGCGCCCTTGGTTTTAAAATGAGGTGAGGTTTCTTTGACGCTAGTGTTCAAATCTAATTCTAAAATTCGAATCGATTTTTAGCGCAGAGAGTGCCATCTAGTGGGCTCTGAAAATGAGGACACTGTTCCATGAAGCCTCTATCACTACTCACTCCCATGGTGTCATATATTGACGCTGGGAAGGTGAACGTCCGCGTCCTGTAGTGACGCTAAAGGCAGCCTTGCTTGTTGCATGTTGATGCATAGATGTTTCAATGCGCCGAACATTTCCCTTCCCATTTTCCTTCCAGCCAGCAGGTGCGCATCGACGTCGACGTGAAAAGCTAATACGTCAACCGGCAACTTTGGAGGCTCCCTGCGGTGTCAGCTAAGGTTGCTTAACTGCACTTTCCCAAGAACCCTAGAGACAGGACAAAGTAGATGTTAACACAACGCTCAACATCTCACCTGCTTGAGGTTGAAAAGCCCATTCACGTCACAGTTTGGAAATTTAAGATTCTCCAGCTGTTCTCTGTTGTCTTCTGGCGTCATTTTGGAGATCTTCTCCAAGACTTGGTCCAACTCCTGCTCACAGACAGTCTAAACCGGGCACAGAGGGGAAAGTATGAGGCAACAGGGAAGATGAAATTAAGCAGGGCACGAATAAGGATGTGTCTAAGGATGGAGATGTGACTCCAGAGCTCGGCAGGCCTCGAAGCCGCACACGTTTTATGTGAGCTTGCGTCATACATGTGATGCAGTCCAGGTGCCTTCAAATGTGCTCATGTTACTCAATCACCTGCGTTGAGAAACTAGCGAAGTGGATGAAAGCAATGGGATGCAAGGGCTTTGTAACCTGATCGCCGCTGCCGTTTCTCACTCCTCGCTGACTCTCGAACCAGGCTGGAATGCTCTCAGTCAAAATCAAAAGCTCTGCCACCATCACTGATTTCAAAGTGCTGCCAATGTTTAAGGCAACAATTGGCACCACAGTTCAAAGACGATTCCCCTCGACTATGAGGGGGAAGGGTGGAGGACACCCTGGAAAGGTCACCACTCAGTCACAGGGCACGTATGGACAGAATACCACTCTTACTTAGGGACCATTTAAGAGTTATCAAATGCCGAGATAGAAAAAAAAACTCAACCCAAGCACTGAGAGAACATTTGAACTCAGGTGAAGAACTGAGGTTCAGTCTAAGCCAGAGCAACCAAGAGCTGGATTCCAACCTTCCACCTCCTCTCTGTGAACCACCAAGCTAGTAAACCCACAACACAAACCTCAGCAAATGGTCAAACACTATTTGCTGTAATAATGTAATAATAATTGAAGTAATAATGTCCTGAACAATTCTTTTTTTTTTCCTCTTAGTTTATTATAGTCTTGGTCAGAAATCCTTTCTGTTTTAAAAATAACTTGTGTATTTAGTTGAGAAAATACATTTTGTTGTGTTATATACACCAATACACAATTGGTTTTTTTTTTCCCTGAATAAAAAAGTTTTTGAAGTAGTTATCTACTGATGTGGTTCTTTAAACATCCTGTATATATGTGTGTTCCTTGGTCATATATTATTTTCTGTTGTGTTTAAATAAGGTTGTGGCTTACATGTTTAGTTGTTTTCCTGGTTGAAAAAAGTAATTTGTATTACTTGATTTCTATGAAAAAAAGACTTTATTCGCTTGTTTTGGAAGATGTACAGGTCTAAAGTGTTTCATTACCTTATGCTTTAAAGTTTCATTTTATTTACGGGATCATATCTGCCTTATATTCATTGTTGTTTATTGCTTGTGTTGCCACCTACTGACCTTATTGTGTCATGAGTCTTCACACGTTGTGTTGAGCAACTCCCACCTGATTTAGTGTGCGCAAGCCTTATTTATTTATCCGTCTTTTTTATTGTGTCGGTGCTAACTGATGTGTTGAAGTGGCGACGCTAATTCATTTGGCGTTGTGCTAAGTGATTTGAGGTGAGCCTGAGTAACTTTGCGGTTAATCATTTGCGGTTGTGTAAAGTGATGTGAGTGTTGGCGCATCATGGCCAACTCTGTGTAATAACTGAAGCGAATTAAAAGAGCTGAGTTTAGATCGACCTGTCTCGCACAAACGCCTAAGCGTCGCACTGTTAACAGCAGCAACAAAAGGAAACAGCTGTGAGAGTGAAGCACGTATGACGCCAGCACACATGTGACCACCCACATGGAGGTGCGTCCACGCCTGACACCAGCCGTCCGCCCCGCTCCTCTTTTGTTCACAGAACTCTAGGATTGTTTGCTGGACATCATTTTCCATCTGTATTTTGTTCTGCAGTACAAGGAGCAAGTGAAGGAGAAAATGAGCACATGCATTGGATTGTTTTTGCCAAACTGTGACACAAACGCGCTGTTCCTGGGGCCCGCCGCTCATTTGCATGAAACTGACGGGATATCTGTGCTTGAACGCCTTCCCACTAAGGATTTTCCCGGAACTGTTGATATTTTTTTGTCAAGCTTTTTTGAGGCTGCGGAGGGAGAGTGGGCCTGTGTTTAACTTTTGGCATGTGTTCCAGCGGGAGAACAAAAGAATATTATACATTTTAATGCCTCAATTGAATTCATTCTCTTTTCGGGTTTCTTCTCAGGGACGATTACTTTGTTAAAAGAAAGAAAGAATTCACTGATTTCCTCCTCTATGACGTGAGGACGCTCACTGTGCCCTGGTAAGGACGCCACCTAACCTGTGAGACTTTGGGGATCCAAGGGTCCTTTGGTTGGTTGGCCTTCATCTTGGTTTTGCCTCCGTTCAAATGCTGTTTCTGGGCATAGCCATACCAGATCCAGGTGTCTGCGGTCGGTCGCTTCATCTCCGGATCTGTTCCGTGTCCCTCTGTAACATTCGAGACCACAGCCATGCATAAATCAAACATATTGAAGATCAGATGACTCTATAGTTGTTTTGTTTTGTCTTTTCAAAATAAAGACCAGAAGAAAATAATGTTTGATGTGGAATAACTTTTTCCCCCAGAATTTCAAACTCTAGAAAGTTTTGTGCAAAATAAAAAACACACTCATGTGGACCACAAGGTTTCGTGTTTTGTTTTATTTTTGTGTGCTTTTATTTTGACATTTCCTGTTCCCTGTCTGTGGTTTCCGTTTCCATTCCAGCTTCATTGCAACACAGCTTGCTTTTTTTCTACACCTGGGTTGCAGTCTGTGCTGCCAGATGGTTGCTCGGCGTCCTCCGGTAAAGTTCCCCTAGATATCTAGTTCTTCAGCGTTCTTTGCAAACGTTTGTGCGTGCGGCTTCCTCCGTTTTCCTTCGAGCTTATTTTCTGTCCTTTTATAAGAGCGTTGTGCTGTGTACTCGCTTCTTGTTTTCTCTTGGTGGCTTTTTCCTCCTTGCACGCGTGTTTGAGTCTTCCACTACCGAGTGCTTTTCGTTGTTTGGGCCTCATGAGTTTATCCGAGTGCACTTTTCGGTTGTCCCCGTGACTTGGCTTGATAGTAATTCACCTCTTTTTCTGTTTAAGGTTTTTCCCCCGTAGTTTGCTCCGCGTTTTCGGTCTTTAGTTCCTCGTTTCCTGTCTGTGTCCTGTTATTTTATTGTTTGTTGTACATGAAATTTTGTTAAACGTAACCTTTATGCCAAGTCCTCTATGAGCCAGTTGCGATTCAGCACCTGAGCCAATCATGACTCGGGGATCCAATGCCATTTCGAACCACACTTGAATCGCCACTTAAATCAAACTGGCTTAATTCTTGTGCTCCCACAATACAAGTCACTATGGCATCAGTGAGAGGCACGCGAGACATCTGATATGACCTTGAAGGCGACCACCAAGGAGACCCAGTTGTGGTCTCTCAAAATGCAATGTATTGCATCTGGAAGTATTTTACATAAACTCGTTTTTTGTTTCACCTCAGCCATCGCAAATATGATCAGCAAACTCCCGGATGAGGTTTGGAGAATATTAAGCAGAATCAAGCTTGAAAAAAAGTGTTTCATTTGCAGAGTTGCTGATCGTGCGTTTTAGCACTCAACCACCCGAGGCTCCGTGCATCTATAATTACCGCGGTAGAGGTGCATACGCACTACAGTAAATCAAATCTGCGATCGCAGGAACGGCCCTTGCGTGCATCTTTACATTACACAATCTACTGGAAGGTGAGGCAGCGTCTGCGTAGCCTTTCTCGATTTCACTGAGCGTGACTCCCTCGGTTTGTCCGAACAAGTCAAGTTCAGTATCTAATAATTACATCAATTATCCGAGACATTATTTCTGCCAGTGAGATGTCAGCGGTTGATTTATCCTCAGTGCTGGGGAAGTTCGAGGACACCATTTCTACCTGCACATTTCAGGAAAAGATAAGTCCTGACAAATGACAGCAGCAGTTCTCCAAGGAGAAGCCTTTATTTACAGCTCCTTGGCTTGGTCGTACAAATTTGATGGGATTTTCACGTTCCTGCGGCTGTGTCAAGGACGCCGATAAAACTTCGCATTGATGTCTTGGCAAGGTTTCATCAGATTAAACAGCTCATAAAAGCGGATCTGAACTTTCTCTCTTGGTGTCACGTCTTTCTGGAAGAAACAGAATCTCTTGACCTGAATATAGCTGTTCTCCCTTGCTGTCCTGTCGCTGTTAGCTACAGGTCACTTTGTCAATAGGCAGATGGAGTCGAAAGCTGTCAGCAGAGTGGAAACAGGCAGGTTACCGGGGGAGCAGGCTATTGTGCGGCCAGGTCTTCAGTAAATGTCAAAGCTGATAGTTGGCGAATTCAAACCATCATTTCTTTAAAATGATGGACTCCTTTGACATTAGCTTCTCTCTTCATCACAGAGCGTCCTGTCAAGATCTTAGGGGAGCACTTTGACTCGAGCCTGGAAGACTCCGCCACTGTCTCGAAAGCCATTTGAGAACTTGGCGTTTTGCTGCCTAAGGTTGACAAGTATGTTCTACCAGGCTGGTTTAAAGGATCTACCGACATTCCCTCTTTTCCCAAGTTCAGTAGACAGGTCTCCACCCAGAATTAGCTCAGAGGCTTTGAAAATCTGATCATGGTTTAACTGATGGTACCCTGGAAAGAACAAGAGGAAGGTGAAGGAATGAAGGAAGAGACAGGTGAACATTCTATGAGCTTGAAGTTGGATGGACAGGCTTCCCTTCCCTTTGACGTTTGGGCATTACGTTGGGGCAAATCCACGACACACAGAAGCTACAAGGAGGCTTTGGACGGTTGATCCGTGGACTGTTACCGGGTCGCAAGTCAGGACCTGACTGACATAAGTCGTGATTGTTCGAGACTCAAAGCCCCCAAGACACATGACTGCATAGATGTGAGGTTTGCGATCAAGCCGAGTCTGTAGAATAGCTTCTTCAAGTGAAAGATGAAGAGACACTCGTGGTTTTAGTCTATTCATATGACGACTGGAAAATGTGCGCAACAAACTTCGCACTGGGATGAAGATGTTCATGCCGCTGCGTCCGGAGACGAAATGAAGGAGAGAGAGTTCTCTGACCACAGGTCAATACGACAAGATGGTTGTCACTATCCAGTGACAGGGACACAACTTTGTGCTGTGATGTTGCAGTTCCAAACTGCATTTTAAACATTTCCTACCGATTGCTTCCACGATAAAAATGAATGACCTCCAACTTTTAAACATAAACAAATACCAGGGTTAATCCAGAATTACGTCTCAGACTTCACTGTCACAGATTCCATGTGAAAAATGAAGCATTTTTTTCATGACCCACCTTCTGATGGCCGAACCAAATCTGAAAATATGAACAATTAAAATGCAGTCAAATGTCCTTCATTTTGGATGAGTTCAAAATATTGTTTCTTATTGGAAAACAATATTTGCTTTGCTTTCAAATGGCTCCTTGAAACAAGTCTTCTGAAGGCATGGCTCTGTGCCCATTCAGAGAACTGCCACCTCTGCATCATGAGGATTCGCTTCTCGCACGTATTAGTGCATCAAGGCAACAGAAAATGAACCTGTTTATGTTTGTATTCTGCACAGTAAGCTGTCACCGCAACAACCAAAGTCGAAACTTTAAATCATCTTTGACTTGGCAGTGGAAGAGTGGTCAGAGCATAACCCTGTTGAACATACAATAAGTTGTTGCCGATGCGCATACAACGTAAGCAATTCAATGCATTTTGCCGTGAGCCTGTTCGGAATATCAAACTGAATAACAAGGTCAGTGTTTACTGTGTCTATAACTTGAAATTACTCTCTCACTCAGAGGGGGTATAAAACCAAATCCAGGTGTATTTAAGTGTCCTCATACTGTCATTCAGTGGCCAGCCATAATGCTGCTGATATTTCATTTGGATGGATATTTTTTTTCTCCTTCAGTAAAAGTGGACACGAAGCCAGTGAGTCACTGCTGACCGCTAAATCATATGGACTCATTCATGTGTGCAATCTGACGCACCCATTTGCTGCAAGCAACTCGAGTCACAGGGAACTGTTTAGTTGTGTGGGAGTCGATTCCATCAATACGATTTGCAAAAGAAGAAAGGCTTCATGTGAAATCATCTCTTCTTCTTTGTCTGTGGGTATTCTCTCTGGGAGTGCCACACCAAGTCAGCCTCCTCCTCTCTGTCTCTCCTCTGAGTCTGGCTGCGATGATTTAGTCATTCCAGACATGAACATTTATGAAAAAAATCCAGCTTGAACATGGATTCTATTCAGAAGTCCTCGACTGGATATATGCTTTTAAACACCTCAGAAATTGCTAGCTAGCGCTTACGACACTCTTTTGGTTTAAACCAACAAGCAGTTAAATATCGTCACTTGGGATTATAAAAGGGATTAAAATTAGAATCCTTTTGAAGAGAAATCGATCTTCTCTGCAAAGTTATTGCCCTGTTTGCAAAACCTGTTAATACTCATTGGATAGTGGTGGATTGAAGTGTTCTAATAAACCTCAGGATCACCTCCAATATTTTGATGAAACAGACAATTAATAGTCCGTACCATAATGTTTTTTTTTTAAGAAAGAAAGAAAAACAGCTGCAAAGCCAACAGCTGTCAACAAACTTCTGTGTTGTTGAGTGACTCTTCAGCACCATAGAAACTCTACCTGTCCAGAGCTGTTCCAGGGTTCGGCTATTGCAATGCTTTCACAGCTCCCTCATGGCACAGAATGAGTAATGTCTCGTAGCATGAATGTTATCGTATACAGAGGAGCTATGTGTCCAAAAAAAACTTCAATGCATTTCATGTCCAAAAGAAAAAAGAAACCTACAGTACTTCAAAACGTTTATCAGTGTAAATGGTTCCTCTCAAGACTCCACCACTTCAAACACTCTACAGCTGGCAAATGGACAAAAAAGAGGGTCTGAATAATAAAGGAGGTTTTGTCCCGGCAGAGATCCCTGTCAAACCTTTTACGGTTAGCGAGTTCTTTCAAGCCTTCATGTTCCCTCTGCTTCCATGTGGCCGAGTGTGTCATCCTAACCAAATGAATCTGCCTTTGTAGTTTGAGAAGGAAACTGTTGCCAGTCGCTGCCTCTAAAGTGTGTGTCAGACTTAAAAGAGAGACACTGCAAGGTCAAGGTGATTTCCCTCCTTTTTTTTTTTTAATTTTGCAGACGTGTTGAATTTCAACTGAACGTATATAGTGCAGGGTGGTGGAGAGTCACCCCTTAAATGAACACAGATCTGTGACCCTCAGTTGCTGCCTCTGAGACCTCGAGTTAATAAACTGGACGGACGTCTCTGGAACCAGTGAATCGTCGATTTATGAGCAACTTCATATTAGAAACACACTGGATTCCTCATATCTGACAGTGACTTCATGGTATCCTTAATCTATTGATGGTGAAAGACTCCAAAACAGGGAGATATCTTTGAAAAAATAAATACCAGTCAGAGATAATAAACCGCTTGGCAATTGATTTGGGTGGTGTCCTGTAGGTTCATTTGGATTTACATATGCTTTAAAAATGTTCCCTATTACTACCAGCGCACTTCTGTCACATGATCAGGTCCAGTTTAAAAGTGTCACATGGAAAAGCCGACCTCAGAAAACAAAACATGCGGTCGAATTGGAGGTAAACTGGATTCACAGTGCAGGAGTTCTCTGCCAACCCGTCCTCACTCCCGTGGCGTAATATACTGATGTTGGGAAAGTGGAGTTTCGCAACCCATACTGACGCAGCCTTCAGCGTAGCATGTTCAGTGGACCTTCCCATGTAGCGTCTGGTTGTGACATTTAGAATGAATTGGGCGGCATCCCAAGGCTTACCTAACCCTATGATTATTATTTTATTTATTTATTTATTTTTGGTGCCAATATATCCACATGCAACTCTGAAAGCTGTGTTTCTCTAAAAAGGCCACTTTCCCAATGTCCTTATATTACGCCATGGGAGTGAGGAGGGGTTTTCTCTGTCCGGGAAGTTGTGTTGCGGGTGTGTTGAATCTTATTATTTAATAAATCTTACAGAGTTTTAAGAATCTGTACAAAAGCCCAGTGTCAAAGGTTTATGACAACGACAAACAACCAACATGGCGACTGTGGAAGAAGTGTTGATAATGTACCTCTTGCACAAATGACTAAATGGAGACAGTGTTGTGGGAGGTGCTGTTGAATATACCGCGACTAGCAGACGGAGAATTTCCACCATTGTTTTGTCTTGTTTGTGTTTCATTAGCGCTTCGTATCTGGTAGTAACAGTGACACTGCCCCCACGCTTTCTCATGGTGCTGCTCAGTTTTGTCCGTCGCCACAGACGAAATGACACAGAACACAGAGACAAGGCTCCGTCCGTATCAGGATCCATAGGTAATGTTGAGTATAAATGTTTGTTTGGAATTAATTCACTGGTCACGTTACGTGGCTAAAACATGTGCTGAGACACAAAAATCAGCGCAGTCACAACGGAGTGTGTAGATGGACGACGACCCACTCAACAATCCTCACGAACCTCTCCTCTCTAACTGAACGATATTTATTCGCTTTGGTCATTTCATTGGGAAAGACGGGTTTACATGAAGCGTTTTCATTCACACCAGGCTTTTATTCCAAGTGGATAGTGCTCCATGTAAACACAACAGTTGTTTCGCAGTTATGCATGTGTTTTATTTTATTTTTTTAATACATTTATATTTAATACAGTATTGAAATTGTGTAATACTGGATCTAAAAATAAATCATTTTATCTGGCTGTGGCAGCTACTTTCCCTCGGTGGATATTTGAGCAGTTAAATAAGCCAATGACAGCTGGCGGCGAGCTAAAAAACACAAACAAGATATACATTTAGGTTTCAGCTTATCAAGCATGCTGACGGCCGCAGAGCGCGCACAGCTCATCGTAACTTCCTTCCGAAAACATTGCAAATGTGGAAAGTGCAATTCCACTCTGATTATTAGACACGTCGCTGACAGACGACCCACACCTGCTTCGGAATTTGGAGCTAGAGTGAATTAATATCGTGGTTCCTAAAACAGTGGGGATGGAAAAGATCATGATCCATTCATAAAGCCGAACTGCTCGACATCTGCGAGTCCAGATTGAAACATTTACGGAGAGTTCCCCCCAGATACTTGATAATTGTATTAACTTTTCAAGTGGAAACGCAGAGGATGTGCTGTGCCTAACATCGCAAGTGTTTGGAAGTTATAGTTCGGAAAATAACGGCGGCTGTTATTCGTCCTCGGTGGAGTTGAGACGATAGGACTTTTTTGGACTATGAAAGGTGAGTGGGGATTTGTGGGGAACTTTATACTGACCAAGGTAAGCAACAACCCTTTTGACTGAGAGCCAAAAAAACATATATTTTAAAATGTAATTCCATGAAAGACATATATACTGAATACAACAAAATGAAAAGAGAAGACCTACAAATCGGATTTTTAATATTTTTTACAGCGATGAACTACATTCCCTACACGGCAGGTTGGTCGCACCACTTGGTATCTGTACTGGTTCTGTGAAATGGTGACTACAAACGGTCTCATGTGGACATACAGTCCATTGTGCATATTTGCCATTGAAACCAAACAAAATGAGGAATAAACAATGATAAATAATTGTTGAACTAAGGCATGGTATTTGAGGTTGTTATATTATGTACAGTGGAACAAATAGCATAACAATAAATAAGTCGCATCACCTCCCAGACTGGTCTCTATTAACCAAGTGAAAGAGATGTGATGTTTTTGAGTCAGTCTGTGGGAGAGGTTGCAAATGGTATTATTTATTTTGGGGCTAACATGTAGACTAGTCCCACTCGAAAGCTCTTTGACCTGCCACCACCTTTCGTGCTGGTGAGCGTTCACTAATCTCCGATGGGAGGTCCATTTTGCTTTTCTCTGAAAATGAGGAACAATAACATCATACCAGTTCATCGTGCATATTGAGTCAAGACCAAACGCTATGGAAACCCTTCAATTGGCGTTCTTGTGTCACGACAGAAACATCGAAGCCTCAGCTGGATCCTACGGAGCCCTGGAAGTGACATACATGTGGGTTTTTTTGGATGTGGTATGCATGACTTTATTTTTTTTTGCCCGAGATAACAACTATCTCGAGAATTTTTATCTCAAGATACAATCGTAAACGTCAGCGCATGCTTAACTGCCTCTCTGGCAAAGCATTTTGTATACGTCCTGCTGGAACCACTATGTCTCCCATGGCTTCGTAACGTTTGTCAACGTTGTCAGTCACCGTCTGCAAGTCTGTGCGCTTTTAACACTCTGATCAAGTGCCTTCTACTCAAAATAATACCACATGTGGCTAAGCTACGTATTAAGCCTCCCTGGAAGCGACATGCATGACTTTATTTTTTTTATCCCGAGATAAAAATGATCTCGAGATACAAATTATCTCAGGCTAACTGTTATCTCGGCAGAAAAAAATAAAGCCATGCTTGACACATATTTTGAGTAGAAGGCACTTGATCAGACTGTTAAAAGCGCACAAACTTGCAGACAGTGACTGACAACGTTGATGAACAGTTACGAAGCCATGGGAGACATAATGGTTACAGGAGGTAATAGTTTCTTGAGATAAAAATTATCGCGAGATAAAAAAAAAAAATGTCATGTGCATGTCACATCCAGGGCTCCGTAGGATCCTTTTCCTAGTGACTCGTAAATAAAAGTCACCATGGTCACTCAAAGGACACGCAGTCTGGGGTCATACTGAGATCCTATGTGGCTTCTGGTTCTTACATGCAAATTGGGGACGCTACATATCTTCCCTGCCGTCGGAACTCAGTATCGCACTAAGTAACGTCAAAAATATTGCTCTCGTCCCTTTCATGTGAGAGGCAGTTGGGTTACTCAAAAGTGAAAAGGCATTCCTCAAAGAATACAGGAAACCAGTTGAAAATTCAGATTCAGGCGTCCACAGAGGAGACAGATGTGTGGACGCCTGACAGCCAGCAGTCATGTCCGCGCCGCCAAGCAAAACAAATCGAACCTAGGGGCAAACCACAGCCTCGACTGACGCTCATTTTCAGCTTTCCTTTATGTGTTCCTACTGGTTTGAACACCAAAGGCGGTAAATCACAGTCCACAGCGAGGACAGGCCCATCACACTTAACTAAAGTTACCAAAGCGAGAGTTGGGTTTGTTTTCTCTACCCTCGCGCACCAAAACCATTAAGTGCTCGTGCCAGAACTCAGTTCCATCGTTCATCATGTGAAGATCCTTGGTACAATTAATAAAAAACAGTGAAGTCCTGTTGGAGACCAAACGCCACCTGTTCCCA
Source organism: Synchiropus splendidus (assembly GCF_027744825.2). Classification (NCBI taxonomy): domain Eukaryota; kingdom Metazoa; phylum Chordata; class Actinopteri; order Syngnathiformes; family Callionymidae; genus Synchiropus; species Synchiropus splendidus. The sequence continues at coordinate 10,725,238 of NC_071343.1, read as the reverse complement.
CAGAGATCGGATTTGGTCGTCCTCTCAATAGGGTCTGAGTGCGACAAACAGTCATCGAAGAAATGCGGGTTACGGTCATGTTAGGGGGTTCACTGGAGGGCTACGGCTTGTTCATGCACACAGATGTGGCACGCCACTGCCTGCCAAACACATTGCATATGTCAACATTCATTTTCATGACGCTATTGTGACCTTCTGTCCTGAATAGCTCTTGAAATTCTTGACATCTGCGTGTCCCCACAGGATTTCTGGGTTATTTGTTTGGATCTTCTGAAGTAAAAGATGGGGTTTTCTCGACATAAAAGCGAAGAAGGCGGTGATTTTACAGCGGCTCATGTAAAAAAAAAAAAAGGAATGGATTTAGCATTTAGCATGATGACAGTTCTAAAGGAGCCAGCTGAGTGATGCTGGTAGCTCTGTCTGTGGAACCCACTTAACGCCACTCCAGCACAGGCAGAGTTACACTGGCAAAACACCATGTGACTCAGTGTGGGACCCATAAATGCCTAAATGTGTTTTCATTCAGTCACTAGTACCATATTTACGGTTACAGTGTGGCGGTTGATTTAGTCCTCTTATCTGCGTGATATTAAGTGTTTACAAAATTCTAGAAAATATTGACTGAAAGGCTGAAAGGCAAAATATTTTAGCAATAGATCTAACATAAAAAAACTTATATTTTTACCATAAACCGACTCAGAACAAGCCACAAGTTCGTCCAAAAGCACCAGTGCAGACAACAGCATGTCAACCTCCCGTCACAGGAACAGCTTCTTCCTCTCGGCCGTCAGACTGTTGAATTCGTGAACAGCCTTGTTGTTATTTTATTTTATTTTATTTTATTTACTTTTTGACTGCATGTTATTCCAAAACACTTTCCTAGTTAGTGGGCTCCCCACTGACCATGGCAATAAATTTGATTCTGAGTCTGATTCTGAGTCAGTGAACTGACCATCACCATGTAAACTGCCCACTCCCCTTGTGTGAATTGCCTAAAAACTATATATATTTCAATGCAAATATACTGTGAGTAAGACACAAAGGAAAGTGACAGAAGTAACAGGGTTAAACTCAATTCTTACTCTTGGTTCCGGTAGGGGGAGTAGTTTAATCTATTTCAACCATTGGGTTTCTGATTTACTGAGTCAATGGGAGACTGTCATTGATTCAACACTCCCAACAGTGACTGCTACCAAGGGTGTTCCGGATGTTTGACATCATCACTCGAGCAACATGTGAGGACCCTAACTGAAACAAATACGGAAGATTGGAATGAACAGAGACACTTTCCAAGATTAAACTGTTGTTTTCTAACAAAACAAATGAAGCAAATCAAACTAAAATATATTCAGCTTATTTCTCTTGCCTTCAGTATCAGCTGTGCCGTTTCAAAGTACATGAACAATCGCTCAAGATATCGATTTTCCTGAGCTTATCTGTGTCTCTCAAGTCAAACACAAACAAACTCTTCCGCAAACTAGAGCTGCGAGTATTGATGCAGGCTTAGAAGCAGGCATGCCTCATATATATATATATATATATATATATATATATATATAAAACCCATTTAATCATTTTAATTTAATTGAACAGTTTGCTCTCCAGACAACAGGGAACCTTTGTAAGTGCAGGAGTTCCTGCTCCACTGATCACACTGATGCACAAGACACGTGGCAGCTAGGATGAGAACAACAACAACAAACATGGAGGAATCCCTGAACCAAAGCAAACTAAAGCATCTGTTTGCTGTTGTTCAGGGATGTTTTTCACTACACAATGACCAGGGTTTCCACTACTCTGAATGTACCTGAAATTCTTATGAAACTGAAATTCTTATAGAAATATTTTCAAGATATTAAAAGAGCTTTAGTTTAAATAAGGTGATATAAAAACTTGAATATAGCTACCATCGTGATTTATTGTGCTGTTGTCAAACTGATGCAAAATAAACAATATTTTGTTGTTTAAATGCATGTATGGATCCATATGGATTGATTCAGTAATACACCAAATTCATTCACATTGAAAAATGTGGCTATATATATATATATATATATATATATATATATATATATATATATATATATATATATATATATATATATATATATATATACACACACACAATTTTTTATCACGAGGAAGTGTCAAGTTGACAGGCCGTCATACTGCCGCAGAAGTATTACCAGTCAGTATTGTCTCACCAAGTGTCGCCTCGGGACCTTTCATGTCGTCCACCTTGGGTCCACATCGTCCAAAGCCGTGAATGAGCTGCTGCAAGGGGAAGTCCTCTCCCATGCTGGGGTAGCACCTGAGGCTGCTGGCACACCTGGGCGTGTAAACCCCGCACGGCTCCCCTTCCATGCGAGCGCAGACCGGGCAGCAGCCGCAGCCCGGCTCCCTCACTATCTCCGCGCACTCTGTGGTGACCTGAGCGCACTCGGCCATACGCTCCGCGGTGCAACTCGGACATCGGAAAATCAGCTCCCCGTGCAAAACTCCCGGGAGAAGTAAATACGCAAACAAAAAGCCACAGGTTAGAAAGGAGGTCATTTTAATGCTTCATTAGTTAATTGGAGAGCAGTGGGACTCCAGATGAACTCTGGAACAACCCTGAGAGGATCCTCTCCCTGGAGAGTGGGTAAACACTGACAGGGTCCTATCTGCTCTCGTATTCCTGCCGTCCCAGGGCAAACTGAAGGGAATCAATGGCTCACATAATCTTCTCAAACATTTGCCTCATTCTACAGAGTCGACCGTTTAACAGTCGACCTTCAAAGGCAGAGTCCTCCTCTTCATTGACAATAACAGCAAAAGAGTGAAATCCCAGAAACCGCAGTTACACATCCATTTAAAGCGTCACTCAATCGGCCAATGCAGAAGTACTGGGTTTTCATTCCTGTTGACCACTTTCATTTCCATATACAACCACAAAATACAATGTGCGATATCAGCGAATAATGAGGGATTTGTCAATGGTTTTTGAGGAGGAAGAGCAGGGTCATGTAAATAAAATGTTCTTGATGGCTTCTCTGTTTTGATAGTGTCGGTATCATCGCTTTGTTGTTTTTGCTTTGGAAAACTGTGGGCATTTGCAGTCGGGAGAAATAATCCTCTCAAGCAGCGAAACACTGGTGCTTGCCACTCGTCCGTCTTCTTTAAACTTGCTTCACCCATATCTGATGATGCTCTTCATCTTTTGGTTAGAAGAACAGCCTTACATGCTCACTAGCACGATGAGAACATCCACTTCTATTTGTAACTCCAGCAGACTTTGCTTTTGGGTTATCCCTTTAAAGGCATCACCGCCTGAGAGTTTCCCGAGACACGGTGCAGCTCTCCAGCCGGGATCGAGTCCGTGGCCAAAACCCGACTCGCTTGTGTTCACTTCTCAGACTTCTGAGCCGAACGCCTCGAGACGGAGCGAGCACTGTGAAAAAGCCCTTACGACAGAGCAGAAATGACGCAGAATGACGGACACAGGGTTGAGAAAAGCACTATTGATAATGATGGACACAGTATTTGTCGCACATTTTCTCTCCATCCTTCAAACCAGAATGTATAACTGTTCTTCTTTCCGAGATGTGTCCTAAGTGGTGATGGGCTGGTGAGGCTTCATGAAAACACTGTCCTTATTTCCAGAGCCCAGTAGGTGGCGCTCTCAGTTTGAAAAAAATCTGAGGTTTCTTACAAAAAAGATTCTGAGAGCAGAGAGTGCCATATTGTGAAAATGAGGACACTGTTTCATGAAGCCTCACCAACCTGTCAATAGACGCTAGTGTAATTCTCCGAGTTCTGAATCCAGACTGATGCAGTAGGCGCGAACGCGAGCTCGACAGAACGATAGTCCGCTGGCCGACTTTAAAGCAAATACTTGATGAGTCACGGTGGCATGTCCGACTTGATCTTCTCCTGGGGACAGCCAGTGCAAGTGTCGGACTGAAACAACCCCGGTTCACACCTGGGAGACACCCAATTGGATTACAGTAAGTCCCTGCTCTCTGGCATCGGAGAGAAATCCTCCTAATCCAGAACATTACTGGCGGATTTTCCAATCAGGAAGTCACAGTTGTTGTGAATCAAACACTTGAAACCAAAACAAAGGACAGGAAGACACTGCATATGTTGTGCTCATCTCAAGTTGCTTTTCTGGATTTAGAACTAAATCACTGTTACGTTTGAGAGGGATTATTTGATAAACAGTGTGTGTTTACTATCCGTGTGTGTGTGTGTGTGTGTGTGTGTGTGTGTGTGTGTGTGTGTGTGTCTGAGCTGAGAACATCTCCTCACGTCACCCACTTCTCACAGCACATCAATATTGCGTATATTTTGATTCATATTCCATTTTGAACTTATGATTTCAAAGAGTGTTTGAAAGACGTAATGCTGTAAATGTTGCATTTAAAAAGATGCTTGATGCGATTGTTAGGAGTTTAATATTCACCGCTGTTGCTATTACATGAGTGAAAACTCACTTTTCCAATAAATAATTTGCAGCTTTTTTCTGTAGATGAATCACCAGATAAATATTTGGTATGTAACTCAGTAAAAAGCATTAATATATAATGAGTAAATAATCCCATTTAATATTGGACACCGGAATGATCAACTTCAAGTAGAAACGTCAGGTGAAAGTGCTCCAGTGAAATTGTTTTTGGTGCATATATTCCCTCCAAAGAAGTTCAGTTTTTTTGTGCCAGGAACTGCTGCAGAGAAGAAAAAGAAAGTTTAAATGTGATGATTCTGTTATGTGTTTTTTTTTTTTTTTGTCTAATCCGGCAAAATCAATGCGTGAAAGTCTCAGCCTTATATAAACTAGTTAAAACGTATGGTTTCTTATTTGCGCAGAAAAGCAGTTTGTGACTTGGATGACTGTTTTATATAAGCATGTGATGTGTTTGTGTGCACCAACTCTGGTCCCAACCCTCTTCAAGCCCTCCTCATTGGTTTTCTTCCTCTTCTTTTACCTGCTACTTCCATTTCTTCCAGTCTTTGACATAACATGATCCCTGTCTCTCCTCTCCATGTGTCTGGCCTCCCAAACTACCTCCAAGCTTCTCTTGTCTTCAACTCTGACTCCTCCAACTCTGCTTCTGGTCTTTGTGACTGAGCCATTGGTGATAAACAAATAATCGTGGCAGGTCTCACTCGCGTCCCTCTCGCCCTGGTCATATGACTGATCCCATTCTAGAACTCATCTGTTTTCACCTCCTCACCTTTCTCCACCTGAATTCTCTCCTCCAACTTCTCTTTGCTCTGATGTATTTTGAATGTGAAAAATGTAACGCAAAATCTATATATTGATCAATACTGTTGGATATACAGTCAGTATGGAGTCTGCAGTCCTGACCTCACCAACCTCGCAACAGTATCGTGTTCGCTCTCCCCGCTGCACAGCAGGATCAGAACAGGATGCTGCGATGAGAAAATATAATCGTTCTCATTTAAGCTGCAAATCTCCGCAAATATTGTGCAGGGTTCCAGCAAGTTTCCAACCTTGACGCCGTCATTAGCGGTCGGACTTCGCATCATATTTCTCCGCCTTGTCTCCGCTGTCATCATGATCGTGTCCATATTGCGCGTAATTATCGGAATCATCGAACGTCCTGCACCTTAAACACTTAATTATCGGGTGGAAATAGAACGTTTCCCACTTCCTCTCCAGTTTAAAGAAGAGCAGTTTCCATCTTTTCTTGTTCCTACCTGAGAACATACTTTCCGTGAGCATGAAGTCGAGACGCTGTCCAAACATCACGTGCGTTCCCGGAGACACAAAAGCAAGGTTTGTTTGCTCCGCCGCTCAGTTTAAAGAAATGTTTTCTTACGGCCGCCACTCCAAACTTTCATGTCACTCACGAACGCTCGCTGATTATATTGTGGCCGCGCGTTGCTGGGCAACCGGGAATGAGCGGGCAACGACAGAACAATGTCGGGACGTTTAATTTTACACTTAAGTGGAGCAACCTGATAGCGCGGCGCTGAGAGATGTGCTAACTGCGCTCCAGAAAGATTCGTCTTTCAGGGAGTCATTTAGGCAAGACAAATGGAATACCATAGAAAAGTGCTCACATTTTCCACCCTCCTTCATTTTCTGAGCGAAGAGAGGAGAGGACGGAGATGGAGCTCCTATATGGACGTCTGATTCTCACAGCAGAGGAGACCGGCAGGTGCCAGGGGGCCGCTGAGGGGGGTTGGAAAAGGTTTCCATCCACTTCTGATGTCAACAGGAAAATGGCAACAAGTCACATTTACAGATGTTACAGATACAGATACGTTGCAATTGGTTCCTTTTTTTATTTATTTGTCAGTATTTGTTTGTCATTTTGTAGGTAGATGCCGGGTTAGTTGGTTAGTTGGTAATTTTCTTTTTTTTATTGCATGTAGCTATGAGTTACAGTGCAATGTACAGTGGGTCTCTGCTGTGCCTTGTCTGGTCAAGTTGCTTCCCTAAATTGAGATTTTTTTTTGTATGTGTTTCGCTACCGTTTCATTGTACTTGTGTTGTGTGTTTAGTCACTTTCTGCAGACAAATGTTAGCTGTGCAGAGCGGCTTGGTGACAAACCATTACTGGTTAACCGGGTCAAGCAATTGGTGGCAGGTAGTGATGGGCTCATGAGGCTTCATGAAACAGTGTCCTCATTTTCAGAGCTCAGAAGGTGGAGCTCTTGGTTTAAAAATGATCTTTGGCTTTGAAAATGTTTTTCAAATGTGTGCAAACCTTCGTTATGGGGTGAGAAATTGGAAGCTTAATATCCAACTTGAGCAATGAGGATATAGCCATTAACACAACAATAAAATCAAACTAAAAGCTGAAAATATTTCAAATCGACTGTGATGTGGCCTATTTGCTGGCAATGGTTTGGCAATGGTACCTCGGTTTTCGAACGTCCTGGAATTCGAACAAATCGGAGTTTGAACAAAAATTTTGAGATTTTTTTGCTTCGGATTTCGAGCGAAAATCCAGAACTGGAATGCCCCCTCTCCACATACACTCCAGGGTTTGATGTCCTGTTGTGGGCTGGAGCTGGGACAGGGATGAGGCGAGTCTGGGACAGAGCGTGACTTGGTTTATGACTTTGTCACAGCCAAACTGCAGAGAAGCGCACATTCAGAGCTGGACACGCACCGGGCACCTCTTCACTTCTGGAGAGACGTCACTCACTCGGCAACCCCTCCCACATGCAGCGGCCACACACATAGAGGAACAGCGCACCTGCAGCAGACACTCTACATTCACTCCTACAAAAGACTATTTTAAGGCTTGGAACGCATTTGTTCTTTTTCCATTCATTGTAAAATCAGTTTATGACCTCTGACCCATGACTGTCGGGAGGAAGATGATAAACAACACAAAACAGTGTGTTGACATGTCACGTCTTCTCATGCCCGAAGGTTCTGGTCTGGAGAGAGTCTCTGGGGTGTCGACCTGGAGGGCAGTTTTTTAGGAAACATGGGAACAAGCCGCCTGCTGTCTGGGAAAAGAAGCAGCCGACCCCACTGCGGTTGCGCAATCGAATTAGCTGAATAGATGTGCTGATAAAACTGGGGCCAGATCGCAGCAGAATCCTGTTGCACGTCCTGTGGTCCGTTCAGCATCGAACCCTTTCTTCACCAGGAGGGAACAGCAAAGCAGGATCACTGTTCCAGTCGCGGTATGTGTTTCTGCTGTACTTGTTTCAGACATGGGGCTTTGACAAATGTGTTTTTTGTCAGTTTTGTCAGTAGTGAAATTAGTGTCGACGCTATGACGACGTTTTTTTCACTTTTTTTTTTTTTTCGGAGAAGTTTCCCTCACAGCATTCCCAGCTCACATCTGTTTTCAGAGTCGGCCTCCCACGAGATAAGTTCATTAATTTGTGGGAGCGTCCGGGAAGCAGATGGCCAACGTGTCTGTGTCATACAGAAATTGTGGTTTCTGCAGTTCCAAGTGTGTAACTGTACCTGAGTTCACAGCGTATAATCATGAGCGCTTGCGTACGTCTAATTAAAAAGGACTGAAGGGGCAGTGAGCAGGTGGGAGTCTTCTGCCTTTTAATGGTGACTCATGTGTTTTAGGGAGCTGTTTAGCATTTAAAGCCAATTGTTTTGACGAAAATAAGAGTTAAGACCCGTAGAGAAATTCATAATGTGAAACGGATGTGGTCAGAAGAAATGCTGAGCACAGCAGTTAATGACAGCCTCAAAAAGTGTGACTCAGAAGTACATACGAGGTTAGGACTCATCTTATAAAAGTAAAATAAAGTAAAATAAAAGTAGTAGCTAGTAGTTCTATAACCTAGCAGTATACATTTCTAGATATTCTTTTACATTTATTGATTGAATTTATTGATATTTGCATTGTAATTTTTCAAAATGTTTGTGCACATTTCACAATAAGAGAATCTTTTTTTTTTGTATATTTGGATGCTAAAATAAGTGAAGCGGACAAAGTGATAATACACAAGCTTTTCAGGCTGAGATTTAGTGGTCAAATCAAAAGTTACAGGATATGCTGAGCCCTGGAGGCCTTCGATATCTTAAAAAAACATGCTTCCTCAGATTTGAAGAATCATGTCAGCAGACACTGTGTTGATGTTTCTCTCAAAAGTGCACTTAAATTATAGTGGGTATCACTATACAGCAGCGTTTTTTGTTTTTGTTGAGTTACTGGGTCGTGTTGACAGCGCAGCTGGAAAAGTGACTTTATAAAGACGTCCTTTTCTAATCAAGTACAGTGACACCTCGGTCCTCGACCACAATCCGTTCCAGACAGCTGTTCGACAAGCGATTTGTTCGAAATCTGAATCGATTTTACAATGAATGGAAAAAGAACTAATGTGTTCCAAGCCTTAAAATAGTCTTTTGTAGGAGTGAATGTAGAGTGTCTGCTGCAGGTGGCTGTTCCTCTATGTGTGTGGCCGCTGCATGTGGGAGGGGTTGCCGAGTGAGTGACGTCTCTCCAGAAGTGAAGAGGTGCCCGGTGCGTGTCCAGCTCTGAATGTGCGCTTCTGTGCAGTTTGGCTGTGACAAAGTCATAAACCAAGTCACGCTCTGTCCCAGACTCGCCTCATCCCTGTCCCAGCTCCAGCCCACAACAGGACATCAAACCCTGGAGTGAGCGCTCCAGCCTCGGAGGTGTGGAGAGCGAGCACCTCCCCTGTGACACTGTACCACGGTCCAGTGCGGAGACAGGAAAGGTTTTACGCCTCAATATGAAGAAACAACAGTCAGTAAATGTAGCTAACGGGACACGTCTGAGAGTCATACAGAGGCTGTGTTATACACAATAACAAAGCGCGTCGTGGGTCAGCTGATCGGTCCGCAAACGTTATGTTAGAGTTCTGGATTTTCATTCGAAATCCGAGGCAAAAAAATCTCGAATTTTTTGTTCGAATTCTGATTTGTTCGAAGTCTGGGACGTTCGAAAAACGAGGTACCACTGTAAAGTCAGAAAAGTAAAACAGTGTAGCTCAGTCACCTGGGGGAGACTCAAAGTAGAGCCGTTGCTTTTCCTCATGGAGAGACGCTCCGAACATTTTTTTTTTTCCTTTTCAAAACAGTTTTTTAATTTGATAAATCATCTAGCTAGTGGTCACTATGTGGTACTATACTTATTTTTCCCATGATGTGTCAACATATTTGGCTCTGTAGCTTTGGCTGGCTCTTTAAATGGTGCATTGCATGATGGGATCTGTGGGGGAGGGCAGGCCATCGATGAACAACATTTCTTTCCTTTCTTCTATCCAGATGCTTCTGGCTGTGTGCTTGGTGGCCCTTTTCTTCTGTGCAGGTGAGGCTTTTTAACATATTTTGATGCAGAAGTAAATAACATGAGCTTTTAAAAGACACTGCTCAAGAAACCAGATTGTTAGTTCGGACCTCAGGTTTACAGAATCTAGGAATTTGCCATTGTAATCCAGACTAAAGTTAAGGAATCAAAATCTGCCTTTAGAGGTGAATGGATTCTACTCTGGATTGTTTCGCGGCCACACACCAAATTCACAACAAACCTGCCCACATCTGGTGTAATATCATGCCATAGTTAAGTTCTTCTTCTTCACAAGTTCTGAATCCACAGTGGAGTTTCCAAAACAAGCACGAGCCTTGGTGTCTGCTATGGTGGTAAAGTCAGATGAACAGAAAGCACAGGTGGAACCAGGAGTGGTCCATATAGTAGAAGCAGAAACCGACCAAAACGATACAAGAAGAGGTCAAAACAAGCCGTAGATGGTTTGGACATGTACAGAGGAGATAGAGCCAGTACATTGGTAGGAAGATGTTGAGGTTGGAACTGCCAGGCAGAAGGTGGAGAGGAAGGTCAAAGAGGAGATTGATGGAGGTGGTGAAGGAGGACATGAGGTTTGTAGGTTTGAGAGAAGAGGAAGCAGAGGACAGGGTGAGATGGAGGAAGATGATGGCGACCCCTGAAGGGAGAAGCTGAAAGAAGAAGAAGAAGAAAACAATGAACGATAAGAATTGCTCCACTTTTTTTCTGCCAGTGAAGTTGCTTCTCGATCTGAATATTTGCCTTGTCCAGGAGATTCTACCAAGTCTCTGAGTCAGTCATGTCACACCCACGTGTTTAACAACAACATCCAACATTGCCTGAGAATCTTCAACGAGAGCATGGAGACCAGTGGCTACCAGCAAGACTGCCCGTGGCCAACAACGAAACGGTGAATGCACCCTTCTAGCTCCTTCACTTTGGTGCTGTGTTTTCTGTAATACAGTCTCTATGAACTGCCTGTGATGCCCATGGTTTTAATGGCTCACTCCGTTCCCACCGTAGCTGTGAATTAAATGCTGAAAACTCAGATACTTTATGTCCGATGTACTGCATCATTGGGTTGAGATTACATGTGGAGCACAGTTAGCAGAATAGAAAAGTGAAAGTGCCCCTTGTTGGTTCTGGTGGCATTGAGTGAATATATATATATATATATATATATATTTATTTTTTTTTTTTACTATATGACTATAATTAAAATAAATAAATTAAAAGTAAAAAAAATGTTTTTTTCCATCATTTAGGTCTTTGAAAATATATTTTAAAAAGAATAATGGGTGAAAAAAAAAACAATGAGTGTATTTCCCCAATTTCATGTGTCTCCATTTCCTCCCTTAAAGCTATCAATATTCATATTGAAATATTAAAAGAGATATTTCTGGGGAAAAAAATAGATTCATATAAATTAAAGTTGCCTTAATATCAATATCTACATGGGTTCTGTTCCCCAGATATTAAACCTGTATAATATTTTTCATTATTTATAATCCATATTGAGAATGAAAAGTTTCTCCTTGTATCATATTTCATAACAAAACTGCAGTTTAAGTCAAGACTCTTCAGCCCTTCTGCCCTTTCTCTGCTTCTTTAGCACCATTGCTGTGAGTCACACTTTAAAATGAGCTGAAACTGAAAGATAAAAAGGACATTTAGTGATTATCATAAGACTAAAATCAGTGCTGACTCATGCAGCTGGACGTCACCACTGCTGTTTTTGAATCACTGTACAGTATTTCATGGTTTAATCCCAGTGGATAGTTTGTCATCCGCTGGGTCGGATGCTGCCTCCCAGACCCAGCGAATCGCTGAGAGAGAAACGGCAGGAAGTCTGCAAAGATCGGAATGTCACTCGCTTTTTATGGGTTTTTCACTCAAGATAAATGACCTTTGAGTCATCGGAAAGTCGGATCCTTTCTTGGCTACGCTCCGGCCGAGTCAAGACTTCTGCTAATTAGTCATCCTTTAAAGAAAAAGTGCTCCTGGACTCATGTTTCCTTGTTTGGAAAACTTTCACTCTTGCCACGGTGCCGTCGAACGCTGCGGAGCCTCGACTGAACTGCAATATTTCACTGCGAGCATAGCTTGCGGTGAGAAAAACCTCCCACGGAGGTGAAATGGTGTGTGAGGACACGGTGTCCATCACCGCGAGGAAACCGTCCTGTTGACCGGGCTTGCTGCTGTCTGGCTGGATGGATGCTCCTGGATGTTTTCCATGTTAGAACGGCGAATGTGGCAAGTGCTTGTGAGATTTATGGAGGCACTTTCATGGCTTCTCCCGCCAAAAGACTTTAGGTACAGTCAGAGCTGCCATTTTTTTACTTCATGTAAAGTTATCGATCATCCTTCGCTCCAGATATATTCAAGATGCTCGAGTCATAGTCACAGCATCCATTGCACTTTGCAACGGAAAATCCTAGCATCAAGAAGACAAAGTGAATTGGTTCAGCCTATTCCATCCTGAGGCTGGAGCCAGTCTTTGGTCTCACGGACAGGGTCCAACAAGACCGTCTTTTAATCTGTCCCACTGTTAGCGTCCCACAAAAGAGTCCGCTGAACTGTATTTTCTGGTTGTTTATTTGCCCGTCTTTATAATATTGTTGGTCCTCTGCAGCATCTACAATGAACTCAAAAAATGCGTGGACCGCATTGTGGATTTCACCCGCTGTCGAGGACTTCCGGCCGACGAGGTTTACCTGGACGTCCACCGGAATTACTTCTCGCTCTGCAGACGGCTCCTTGACCCGCCCCTCCCCATCCTCATTGTCCTGATCGCTCCTGCTGTCATCGTCACCTTGCTTCTCCCCATTCTGTGTGTTAAGCTGACAACCAAAGAGGTGGACACCAACAGCCTTCACGGGCTGTAAAGTCCGGACCAGCAACTATTCAGTCATGTTCTGTCAAGAAAAAAGACAGTAGCACTGCTACAAGACACGATACACGAAGATTATGGTTCGGCCACAATATCGGATTTGCTCTCCACGATTTTCATGGCCAAAGAATGTGGACAAAAGTTATAGTGGTCCAATGGCTTTCACATGAATCTTTCATTTTATTCCAGGTGCCAAAGGAGAGAAAGCACGTTCAACTCTAATCCGATCTGAAATGATATTTAAAAATCAAACCGGACTATAACGGTGACTTTCCCGAGTTTCATTCTCACAAAACCTTCAGGGTGACAAACACTTCATGCGAGGTTTGTGGTAGCTCTGGCGGGTGGTCACACAAAGTCTGCAGGTCATCCGTGATCCTCCTGGACGAGTGGAATGGCACTGCCACAGACCTTTCGCTGGAAATTCATTGAAAAGAGGCTGCGATTTTTGCCTCACTCGACACTCAGAAACCCACCGCTGGTCTGTGACTCATGTTCCCAACTTATTGCGGAAGACACACAGTGTCTGTCGATCACTTGCATGACGGACTTCAGATCATCCAAAAGCATAAAGCTATTCTTCAGGATTTCTGTCCCGTTGTCTCACAACATTATCATCGCGATATTATCATTCAGACATTTTTAGCATGATATTGGAAACTCATTCTATCATAACTGGCTTACCGTAACAGCCCTAATGTAAATGTATTTTCCTTTTGTAGCTTTTCTCACTAAATCTTATAATATGAATTTCTGAAATTATTAAAGAGAGAGATTTTGTGTAAATCTGAAATGACAATAGGACATTTAATTCATTTTTTTTGGAAAACAAAAAGTCAGTATGAACGCTGTTTTGCTTCCCAAATCTTTTTTGGTCCGCAATGTATTTCAGTTTCAGTTGTACATACAATAATATAATAATATTTTCCCCTTGTTTTTGTGTATCACTCCATCAGTGTCAACAATTGATTGTAAATTTAAATAAATATGAGTATATGGTATTGGAATGAATTGCTTTCTTTTATGCGGTTGTTTGTGTTGCGCAGTGCTGCTGTGTTATACCATGAATCCAGCAATGACAGCAGCCTGTATTGCCGCCAAAAATGAAGAGAAAATGTTAATAATGATCAAACAATTTCAATAATAATAACAATATTATAATAAAATAATAAAATAAAATACACAAATGTGTGCATTTATTAGTGTCCGTAAGTAAGGTGAAGTGCTGATAATTATTATCCAATATTTAAGTTATATTAAGAGTCAGATACAGCAGGGCAAAAAAACTAAAATCATGGATTTAAAATGTTCAGGATTATAAAAAACCCTTGGTCTAATAATCCTAAAAATCCATGTATTCAAACGAAATCGAAACATTTCTCTGCCTCTCCTGTCTTTACACAAACACAGCAGAGGTGAGGATCAAGAGGTGTCATTTTCTCACAGAACCGATTCATACTTTCATGATTTTTCATTTCTGATGTTTGGGATATTCAGAATGTCCCACTTCCAAGAACAACCACACACTTTGAGTATGGGATTAAAGGTGGCTCAAAACCAACAGTTGTGGATTCAGGTGGGTGGTCTTCCCTTCCACCAGAGTCAGAGGACGACGTGGGGCGGTGGTCTGTGATCGGATATTCATGGACACAAATGTTGAGCTGTGCATCTTTCCTGAGTAACAATGTGATGAAAATGTAGAAAAAAATGAATGAAAAGAAAAAAATGTATGAAATGAAAATTAAGAAAACCATTTGAAATTGAGAAAAAAGAAGGCACAGCATATGAACTGAAAATTATGTTTTAAATCAAGTGTGATTTGATTTTATGATTTTGAAAAATAGATTCATGAATGAAGGGAGTGATTTTAGTTTAATTTAATTTAGTTTAAACAATTGAAACCAAAATGGTTCAAGAAAGTTCAGAGTAAAATAAATATTATTGTGAATTTGCATGTCCTATGATTTAAAATATTATAGTGACAGGCAACTGTTAGTTATTATTATTATTATTATTATTATTAATAATAATAATAATAATAATAATAATAATCCTTGCTGTTGAGCTCCCCAGAGCCTCAAGACTCTTTATAATAGAAAGGAAGGTTAAAACAAACTCTCAGAATGAATGACTTGATTGGTGACTTATTAAACCAAACATCGAAGTGGAGCAGAATAGCGTTTGCTTCGGCGACTTCCTGGATCCAACTCTCTCCCCCTGACCTGCATTTCTGATGTGGCACTGTCAGTGCTCCATGTGCTGGACTGCCTTGACTGCTTTGTGCACACAAACTAGCCAGCAGTATTGACAGAGCGAAGGTCAGGTCCCTGGCAGAGGGGATTCTTGGACGCCTTGGAAAACAAGCCACAGTCATGTCAAGGGACGTGCACTTTTGATTACTCATATCACCCCTGACCATCCCTGAATTTAAAATAAAATGTTATTTGCTTCAATATGAAATGCTGAATCGAATTGTTTATTTTATTTTATTTAATAGGCGATTCAGTAAAAAATAAAAAATAAATAAATACATTTGTTGCTGATAGATGGCACTGTAGGTTTTGGTCGTTCTGCTCTACTCTGAAACTTCTGGAATCTGGGAACATTCAAGTGCATTACAGTACTTATGACATTGGTTTATTGATTTTTTCATTTTGATTATATGATGTTTGTCATGAGAGAGTGTCAGGTGTGCTGTGGGAAATGACCCAGTTTAATTTGTCCTGAGACAGAGGTGGGTGATGTGATGACATTACACCAAGGACAATTGAAACGTGGTGGCGATCTTCCAACGGGAGCAGATTCTGTCCCATTCCTTCTATACACTATAGATCTATGCAGATGCGCTGATTCGTCCAGACACACTCACAGCGAAGAAGTCAGTCAAATGCTAAACTTCCAGTTGTTTTTAAACCTGATGTGCCTCTAACTTGACCACACACCTTCATGACAGAATGATAAGAGTGTTCTCTCCAACCCGCCATGCCAAAGACTGTTTGCACCGGAGAGCTAACAGAGCAAACAGAGCTAACGGCTAACATGACGTCGCCTGTCAAAACTTTTGACATCATCGACTATTAACTGTCAAAAGTTCCCTTTGTGGTTTAAAAATTAAATGTAGAACCAAATAAATTTGCTCCAAAATGTGACAAGAGAAAGAATAATTGATATGAAACGTGCTAGCGCAAAGATTTTTCTGCAAACTACCTAGTTCTTTGGCCTAAATTGTCAGATTCGGAACAGAAACTCTCAAAAACACGTGAGATTTTGATAAAATTGAAACAGTGACTTACCAGAAATGACATATATTTGCCATATTGCCCAACCGTTTCTGGAGACATTTTCAAACAAATACATTTTTTGCTATTTGTCCTGCAAATAACATGCCAAAATCGCCGGGAGTCAGTCACTAAATATTTTCACAAATGAAAAGGGATTTTCTACAGGACCTTTGACTAAGCACAATTGTGCCGAGGTTAACTCATGGTGTGATTCAGGATTTTTCAATGAACAAAGTGTGGCGTGGCTTAAAAAAGGGTTGAAAAACACTGTTTTAAACAAGTCAAACTTTTGTAGCAAACACAATATTGAAGAAAACCAAAAAATCATGACTTGATCTTTCAAGAATCCAAAAACAAATACAACTACAATAACAAAATCCATAAAGCCCAACTGAAGACTGAAGTTTAGTCAGAACTAAAGGCCAAACAATGTGCAATTCAGACAGATGTGCTTCATTGAAATTCCAGAATTGCATGTTCAGCGTGAACTGACTGGTTTGTCCATGTCTTGATATAAAAGCGTGGAGAATGGATCGACACCACAACGTAGAAGACTAAGGTTGGTAGCTTTTTAATAACTTATATATCTGAGGTCACAGTGGACTGGCATGTATTTACACCACACAACATCACCGCTTTACAGTAATCTCTTGGTGGGGATGACACGAGGAGTCGGGACGGTTGGCGGCAACAAATTCCCAGTTCGGACTATATTCTTCACCCAAAGAAAAGTTCTTTTGTTTTGACTTCAGGTCTCTCTGAAGAGGTCGAAGGGTAGTTGCACTACACAGGCAGTGAGTTGAGGTCAATCCAAACAACCTGGTTAAATCATTCAAATAAAATATATCAGCAGACGTTTTGGAATTGACTGCATCTTCCCCTCTATAGAAAACAGTCAGAGCTACATCCACATTCACGTTTGGATTTAAAACCGTTTTAAAATAGTATCAACAGGAAAAAACGATTGTCTTAGCAATTTGGCCTTTGATATTTCTTCCAAACACATCGGGGACGGGTCAAAAATAAACACTTTGATGTGACCAGTTTGGAGCAAAAGAACAAGTGGTGGCTGGAAAAGAAAACCTCATTCAAAATAAACCATCGATCAGGAGTCATCGACTCAAACATCACGGCTCGTGTGATCAGCAAGTATCACAGACTCAGGGTGTTGTAACTCTGAATTTAAGTCACTCAGAGTGTTGTCCAGGTTTAGCACAGCAGTTTCTTCTGCGATGCACCAGTTTGTGAGAAAAATCTTAAAATAATTTAAAATAACAGGAAGTCATTCATGGACGCCAGTAATAAGCAAGTCGTAATACAAACTCGGTCTAAAGCCCAAGCTCCCGAAATAAATAGTGCAGTGTCAAAACTGTGTTGCGAGATTTTTTTTTTTTATTCCTCATAAGGTGTTCAATAAAAGGAACAATTTAAATTCCAAATTCTGCTCGAACTTGTGCGATTCACTTTTTGTCAATTCATGCAGCAAACCCAACCGAGCTGTCTGGACTTAAACTCCCAACACAGTCCGAGATATTGTTTCAAATTCCAGAGCTTTGGTGTGGATGTAGCCTGAAAGCTGCTGCTGAGGAGGTCACTACCAACATTGCACATTTGCCCAGAACCTGCAGAGCAATTAAAGGGACGGAGGGCGGGGTCAGTCATATTTACATACTCTAGTAGGACATTCAGAGAGCGGCCTGCTGAGAG
The DNA here is from genome assembly GCF_027744825.2 of Synchiropus splendidus. NCBI lineage: Eukaryota > Metazoa > Chordata > Actinopteri > Syngnathiformes > Callionymidae > Synchiropus > Synchiropus splendidus. The sequence goes on along the minus strand of NC_071343.1, from coordinate 10,707,614 downwards.
ACAGGAAGGGAAGGCGGCACTTTTAAACAACCAGCAAACGGGCCCGAACGGACGGCAGCTGTGCTCTTGAAACTGAACTTTGAAAAAGAACCATCTGTATTTTACACTTTCACAGAATGTCTCTGCCACAGTTGCAGCCTGTGGTTCGGGAGGAAGGGTGGTTTCAGACCAGCATGTGGATCTCGTTGTACTCATCTCTGCCGTCCTCGTCGAAGTTGGGAGAGTCTTCGTCGCAGTCCAGCTGTTGAGAGAGTGACAAGTAGGTTCATTTGCTTTGTGGTGTGACACAGATACACTGGGAACAATGACGTCTAAGACAGGGGTTCTTAAGCTTTTTGATCTCGGGGCCAACCCTTTCCAGAACAAATGGGTCGGGGGCCCATTCCAGGAATCGAACTGATTCAGCACAAAGATTCTTGTCATCGAAAAGTCCAACTTGCAGCAGAAGCAGGTGCAAGTCATGTTCATAAAATTTACTCAAGAATAAAAGAAGAAAAAAATACCCTTGAAAATACTGTTGAGAAAATTGGGAAACGTGTACGTAAATATGATGAAACAATTTTCATAAATAAAATCTAAAGATAAGTAAAGTGTAAATGAAAGAATCGCCATTAAATGTTTGTCCGACAGCTCCAACAGGTGACCAGCTTTTCCTGTTCTTTATCATTTTTTCTCCATAGTTGCTAACTATCACAGATCAGCAACTGTCAAGTCAATTCAATGCCACACTGCTGCCACCATATGTGGATTAATGTGTATTAAAACTGAGCGTCTCACAGCTCTAGGGGGCGCTCGAGGCCCAACCATGGGCCCCGGACCTATGGTTAACAACCGCTGGTCTAAGAAACAAATGGCGAGTCATCTGTGTGAAGCTTTGCATCTTTATCTTGTGTATTCACTTCAGCAAGTACTGAAGCAAGTACTGAACCTCCTCCCTGGTCACATCCTAATTGGTAGTCTTCTTTCTAGTGGTGTACTGGTGAGGCTTCATAAAACAGTGTCCTCATTGTTGAGCCCACTAGATGGCACTCTCTGCTCTAAAATATTCGACTTTGAACAACCATTTCAATGAAACCTGATATTATTTTTAAACCAAGAGCGCCACCTTCTGAGCTGTCAAAATAAGGACACTGTTTCATGAAGCTTCACCAGCCCATCACGACTTCTTACACCTGGTAAAATCCTAATCTAACTGTGTCTCCAAACTCCTTCACATGAGCAGCCCCTGAGGTTCGTGGTACTGCGACTGAAAACCTGAGCATCTTCAACTCTACTACGTCACCTCCGATTCTTGTCAGTTGTACTTGACAGACTTCATCAGGTGGTCATAATGTCATAGCCAAGTCGTTTATCAGCAAGACAGCACACACAAATATCAATATTTTGGCCACTTCCAATACATACTTTAGTTTGACCTGAAAGCCAAAACTACAACACCTGTGTTTGTTCAAGCTTCCAGAAAAGCCGTCCTGCGTCAGGAATGATATTTATGGACTTGAAGTTCCTGACATGACATCCAAGTTCAAGACAAGCAGTTAATCTCTGCTTTACTTCTGAATCTCAGGGATTACTGTGGGATGGAAAACCACCGGGGCTTTGACTAACTGCAGCTAATTTGTCACATTTTTGGGAGAGCGAAATGAAAACACCACCTACCGCCTGGAGCTCACGTTCCTCAAAGATCCTGGAGAGGATGAGGCGGCGCAGCGGCACCGTCATGATGAGGACGAAGGGGAACGCCAGTGAGGCCACCGTGGACTTCACCACCCACAGAGCCACGATGCACGCCAGCTGGATGATGGTGAACATATTCATTCGCCATGTTTTCACCTGAAATGAGACGCAAGTTATTGTTGACAAAGCCAAAAAAAAGCAAAAGAAATCCATCTACAACACTTTCAGATAAGGTCCTCACAAGAGCACCATGGAGAAGGGGCTGCGATTGATATGCATGTAGCGCCATCTGGTGGGCAGTTGCGGTTTACACAGTTAGGATCTGCGATCATCCAAAATTGATTTCTTTTCATTTAATATGACACAAAAAAACATCTTGATCAGGAAGTCAAGAATGATGTCTCCGGTCACCTTGGTGACGTAGATGTGGTCCGGGTGGTGCTTGGCAGGAGTGACCATCAGGGTGATGCGTTCGTAGAGCTGAATCCCTGTCAGTGAGGTGACGCCCATGTAGAGGAAGATGCCGAACAGCACGGCCAGCGGGATGAGGCGCAGCACGTCCGTCATTACGATCGACAGACCTGAATTCAAAGTGGGAGACAGTGACTTTGTTGAACGCGTGGGCATCACTGTAACAGTCCAAATGTCCTGTTTTAACTGAAACCTTCTGAGTTATCATCCTGCAGATGCAAGTACTGGATGAAAATAGAGATTTCTTTTTTTTCTCTGCAAGCTTATTGGTAACCACTCTTTCTATGGATATAAGTGAATGGAATTGTTCAGAACCAATTGTTTTGCCATTATATGTTGAGTCAAGTGTGTCCACCGCTCACCAACAAGTACAGCCACAAAGAGCCCGGTCAACCGCTGCTCCTTCACCTCCTGGATCATGGGTTTCTCCCCAGGTGCAGTAGCTTTGCTCATGACCGTGAGGGCGTTGACATGAGTGACCGAGCGCACGGTGGCGGCCGTCAGCCATGGCAGCCCAAAGAGCGGACAGATGGCACCCAAGATGACGATAAGCAGGAGGTCCAGGTGGAACCCAGAGCCTTTGACCAGGCGCCGCTCCTTCTTGCTCACGATCAGCCTGGATAAGAGACAGAGGATGTTTAAGGCATCCAATAAGAGCTTTGTTTGTCATGCTTTGGACGCACGATGTGATCTGAGTCTCCATGAAGATGAGGATGAAGACCAGCAGAGCGGGAACCACCGAGGCGCCCATCATCCAGGTGGGGAAAGGCTGCTTGTCACCAAAGGGGCTGATGAACCACCCTCTTTTGTCAGGGGACGTGACGGAAAACCCAGATGGCACGTTGAGTTTCTGGAGGTAAAGTCATGAAGAGCTTAAAGTTTTCAGGGAAAGGGATCAAAATGTTTACCTGCGTATAGGTGTCAGGAATTGAGTAATCCACCAACACGGAGACCAAAAGAGAAATCGGGATTCCGAAGTCCCCAATGATTCTTCTGGCCTGAGAAAGGATGGGATAGACATGAATGAATTGAAGATTGAATATGATCTTTTTTGTTCATCGTCACAGCTTTTCTTGACAGCACTCTTTCTTCACCACAACGGATCATCCTCCTCCATCTCACCCTGTCCTCTGCTTCCTCTTCTCTCAAACCTACAACCCTCATGTCCTCCTTCACCACCTCCATAACTCTCCTCTTTGTCCTTCCTCTCCACCTTCTGCCTGGCAGTTCCAACCTCAACATCTTCCTACCAATGGACTGGCTTTCTCTCCTCTGTCCATGTCCAAACCATCTCCATCTAGCCTCTCTGACTTTGTCTCCTAAACACCTGACATGTGCTGTCACTCTGATCTACTGCTCCCTGATCCTATCCATCCTGCTCACTCCCAGAGAGAAGCTCAGCATCGTCATCTCTGCTACCTCCAGCTCTGCCTCCTGTTTTTTCCTCAGTGCCACTGTTTCCAAACCATACAACATTGCTGACCTGACCACTGTTTTGGACACTTTCCCTTTCATCCTGGCCGACACCCTTTTGTCACACATCACACCTGACACTCTTCTCCAATGATTCCATCCTGCCTGCACCCACTTCTTCACCTCTTCCCCACACTCTCCATCACCCTGGACAGTTGAGCCTCAGTACTTCAAAAGCTCCACCTTATTTAGCTCTACATCCTGCAACTTCACCTGTCCACTTGGGTCCCTCTCATTCACACACATGTATTGCGTCTTACTGTGGCTAACCTTCATTCCTCTCCTTTCTAAGGCAAACCTCCACCTCCCTAGCTTATCTTCCACTTGCTGCCTGCCCTCACCACAGATCACAACGTCATCTGCAAACATCATCGTCCAAGGGGCGTCTTGCCTAACCTCATCAGTCAACCTGTCCATCACCATGGCAAACAATAAGGGGCTCAGAGCTAAGGTTGGTGCAGTCCCACCTCCACCTTGAACTCCTCTGTTACACCTGCAACACACCTCACCACTGTCTCACACCTGGCATACATGTCCTGCTCCACCTTTTCTGAACCATACGCTTAAGCCAAATTGTACCTTGCCACCCAAAAACCGACTGTTCCGTAGTTTCCTGAGGAAGAAGGCAAGAAAGAAAGTTCCGATCATCAGGACCAAAGACAGAAGCGCCGTGTTGGGTTGGTTGATGACATCTTGAAAGGAAGGAGACGGCGTGGGGTCAGTGGGGTACCAGGACAGCAGTGGGTGCTCTTTAAACACCTGCGACAACAAAGGCCTGTCAGTTTCAGTTTCCCTGTCTCACAGGTCTGGGCTTGTGCTGCGTCACCTTGAAGAGTTTGGAAAAGGTCTCATAGATAAAGATGAGCGAGATGAGGAAAGCGAAAATCTCCTGAGTGAAAGGCGAGATGTAGCGGACCAGGAAGCTGCCTTCTGCTGCCACGATCACCAGCACAATGACGATCAGCCAGAACCCAATCCACACCCGTCCAGTGAGGTACTCAAAGTTCTGAGCTTGGCAGAACTGGTGAGGAAGAAAGACGCTTTGGGCTACATGAGCACATGGCCGCGACCATTGTGTGCGCTGCTACCTTATAATAGGCTTCTTCAAACACCAGCAAAGGTCCTGAAAAGCCAATGATGAGAAGAGGTTGACCAGCTAGCAGCGAGAATATCACTCCAAGTGCTGCGGTGGAGACGATGAGCTCAGTCACTCCCATCATGCCTTCTGTTTTCTCCCCTGCGATTCACACACAAATAATTACAACACTACGTCAGTCAGCCTGGTGAAGCTGTGGGCTTGATCTGACCCAGCAGGCCTCCAAAGGTTATAGTCGGAGACAGAGCCGCGAAGTAGATGAAGATGACGGCGGCCACGCACTGCATATCCAGCGAATCCTTTAAGTCGCTGACGTAGTGCGGGTAGCGCCGGCGGATATCGTGGATCAGCCCACCGAACGGGATCCCAGACCGCTTCAACGGATCTACGTCCTGATCCGAGGCTTCCTCTTCTTCTGGAGTCACCTCTGTAATAACAATCACACGAGGAGAACAGTAACATCTGCTGCTGTTAAATCCTGAAAATAGATTCTCAGCAAAGAAAATCTTTACATTTATGACTTTAATGAATAGTCCAAAAATTGCTGGGAATATGTGTATAAAGATCTGTTTGAGAAGTTAATAGATAAACCCGATGACTTGTAAAGAATTCAAGAAAAGTAGTTTATTTTCACATGAGTTAATGACTGATCGATTGATGTTTCATTTATTGTATAAAAAAAAAGGAAAGAAATGTTATAATTTTAGTTAGAAATTGAAGTGTAATGTAATATGTGAAGTGTTTGATGGGGCTTCAAGACACAGTATCCTCATTTAGAGAGGTCAGTAGGTGGCGCTCTTTGGTTAAAAATGTTGTGAGTTGAAGAAAAATCCCAAAATGCACAAGTCACAGACTATTATTACGTTTATGAATGAAAGCCCCAGGTCACCTTTGTTGTCCAGCACCATTCCAGGGACTGACACGTGCTTCTTCATCTCACGCTCCTTCCTTTTGCGCATCATCTGCTTCTGGAAGTCGGCAACTGTCTTCAGCAGATCTTTACCCTCGATGTCTGAGGGCGGGATGACGATGCTGTAGTCCAGGAACTCATTGATCCCGTTGAGGAGGTCCTGCCTGTCGTCTGCAAAGTACGCCACCTCATGGAAGTTCTGCAGAAGTCAATTGAATCATGTCAACTTGGACTCCTGACCTGGACTATAAATGAACGCAGCCAGGCCCTACCTTGTCTGACATGAGTGTGGAGAAGGAGCGTCCGATCTCGTGATAGTCCATGTTGCTCTGACTCGGGCCCAGGAGAACGAAGATGAAGCGGACAGGAACAGGGACCTCCAGCACAGACTCCAGCAGCACTGCCTCATTCAGACGTACAAACGCCATCGCCGGCTGCTCAAGAAACTCCACACAACCTGAGAGAAAAGTATACAAACACAACCAAGGTTTCTGATCAAATAGCTCTTTGGTTTGTGCTGAAGCATTCCTTGAGTCTTTACGAATCTTCAGGGACGGAAGCGTACGTTAACAACTGTGCAACACTGCATGCCAGAACACGTCACTTTACCTTTATCGAGCCATTTTATTCATTTAAAGGTGTTTTATATGCTTAAAGTAACACTACTCCCAGAGCTTACCCACTAACACAATGACAGCTTCAGCATCTTTGGGAATCTTGGCGAGGAGTTTCATGGATCTGGCTGCAGCTGGATGGCTCCCGGGGGGCAGAGGGTGGAGGGATTTCTTGGAGGAAGGACAACAAATGGATTAATCGTGCAGAAATGTGAAATCAGTGCATGAGTATGGAGCAATACAGAACCTTTTCAAGTGGCTTTGACTGTCACTGCCGTATGGTTTTTTATGTTTTGAGCAGATTTTGTAAATGGGCTGTTATTAAACGCGCCAACGTTTTGACACAGCAAGGAGGTTTTAACACCTCATACACAATAAAGTTTTCGAGAGCCAGCCACGTATTTAATTCGACCCATGTGGCAGCGGCTGGTGCGTGTTCAAGGGCGCCGTTGAGTTTGGCATGGAGAACAAAATCCGAGAATCGGATCACAGATGAAAGTAATGAAATTAATGAGGGCTAACAGTTCCAGAGGGAATTTTCAAACTTCTCTTTTCCAGCGCCATGTTTGAGGGGTCACCGGGGGAAGTCCAAGAGTCGGTGGAATTGTGGTTTCCTCAACTGCCCCTGCATTTCTATTGACTTGATCGCCTCACTAAAATCTCGATCACTTCCCAGCAGATATTCCCGGCAGATATTGGATGTGCTGAAACCCTGCTCTGCGGCACACATCTCAGGCTTGAACCATATGTGCTGAGCTTATTGTCAGCACTACCGAACGGTAGTACAACTTACTTGAATGTCGCCATTGGCATCTTGTCATATACAGTACATGTGAATCTGAGTACCTATTGGATAGTAGTGTCTGAGCATCGGCTTTTGGGCGATGGGTTTACCTCATGTACCATTTATAGAGCTGTAGCTAAAACTAGACAAGCTAACATCCTGGTTTCAGAGGGATGCTACCCACCTGCCCCTCACTATGCCCCTAAAAATGGCTTGACACGAAGGCATACTGTGAATCGGAAAAATCTTCAGTGAGACCGAAAGTGTGGCCTGGGAATAAATTCACTAATCTCATTTGTATCTTATGATTTCTCCAGTCAGCAGACGGAGTGAATTATAAGATTTACAGGTGCACTTCTCTATCCGCTGGTGATGCCCTTCCTCACATCTCAGGCAACAATAATAGTGGCTGTGCATCATACTGTGAACACCACTGCTGCCTCTACTACTCTTTGCACTGTATTTTCGCAGCTTTGTTTTTTTTACCTTCCTAAAAAGCTGTGTTTGACCCTGCCACCATCTAATCCTTGGGCCCCGTGAAGCAAAGCATTGGGTTCAGTACGTGGTAAACCTACTCACTGTCAATAAGCAGCGTCACCGTTGACTCCACGGCTTTCAGAAGGAAGCCCGCGGATGTTGCTCAGATTAAAGATACAAGTGAAAGTAAAGTAGCAACTACATCAGGCTTCATATTTGTAGCTGGATTTGCTGCTGCTTCTCACAATTTTGCAACCAAATGGTTAAGAATGGAACGTAGCGTGAAGCCAAGGTTCATAGATAGATCTCCTTCTGCCACCGAAAACAGTAAAAGTACCCTGGATAAGCTTTATCCCAAGTCCATTAACAGAGAACAAAATACATTGCAGTTTTGACAGTGCAAGATCCGGGATCAACTCTCACTTATTTTCTCTGCTTAAAAGCATTTTTATTCATCTTGGAACACGACCAAAAAGTATGCCTTCCATTAACTGACTGTATCGTGACCCAAGTCCACAAATTTGTAGAGTTTTCAAACAATATCATGAGACCCTTTAGGCAGCATTTTTTTCCGATGAAATATTCCACTTTGACGTCACTATTTTAAAGCAAGTAGTTTGAAAATGCTTCCTGTAAAAGAGAACAATAATAACTCATCTAATGTGTATATTACTGAATTATACAACTTTTAGAGACATTTGTCTGACTCACTAGAGATTCTCATGTGAAGAGCAATATTCCATTAGGCTTGTGCGTAGCAGGTCAGTTTAAGAGTCAATACCAGTCCAGTCAGGGGAGGGGCTGCTTACTGTCTATTTTGAAAACTCTTCTGGCATTTTTCCAGAGGAATTTATGAATGGACCTCCTCATTTTGTTCTTAAGACTAAACGTTTAAAAATCTGGATTAGAATGGGCGGAAAAGGATGAATTCAGCAGTGCCAACAACTCACAAACAGGCTGACGAAGACATCTTGTTTGGGGTCGTAGACTCCTTTGCCGTCCTGCTGTTCCTCTGGTTCCTCAACCACCAGGGGCAGATTTGAGTCTTGCACATGGTTGTGGTTAAAGCTGCCGTGAAGACTGCTGGACGAGTGATGGCGATGGAATTTGTGTTTTAGGTCACTCGGATGACTGCGAGACAAAGAAAAATGGATGGCTAGTTAGCAAATCTGTGTAGATGTCCATCAATATGGTACCATGAAATGTAGATCAGATGAACTCAAAGGAATTTAAGGTTATATATACCAAAACCCTTCCAGTAAATGCCCAACAAGTCTGTATTTCAGTAGTCATTCAAGAGGTTTCCTGCAGTGGTTTGGGACTTAAACAGTAAGTAAGTTAGTAGTCGTAAGTAGTCCAACCAAGGAACACTGTGGATCTTCATCTCCTAAAAGACATTGTGAAAAGGTTGCTAGCATATTGCAAGCCACAAATAGACATTCAACATTCATTCCTCAAACCTTTTCGGTTTGAGCTGCAGCACAACTCTACACAACTACAGCTAAAATTACTTCTGACTTTAGAACCTTAGGAAAACACATTGGGATCCAGTTGACCGACAATACACCCTGAGAATTCAATTCAATGAAATGTGGATCAACAAAGCTCCGGCTCATCTGAGGCTTTCAATATTAGATTGAATCAAATATCCTCAGGCTCAGTACAGCCTTCGTTGTCGCCCAGGTGAACGCCAGTGCCAGCAGTTTTCTCAATATAAAAGAAGAGTCTGAGTTTTATTAATACAGTAGTGACATCAGCAGTGTGATCATTTCCAATAAAGGGATGAGGTGTGAAATGCATACAAGATGTTTCCTGTGGCTCACTTCAGAAGTCTGCTCCACCCCAGGAGAAGGAGACAATGAAAGGGCAGCGTGGATTGATATCTATCTTGGATGCTGAGCAAACTCCCTGCAAGAACACCAAACCAACACCAACCTCGCCAGAGGCTGAGCCATTCAAAGTGATGCATTTGTTGAAATATGTATCCAATTCTGAAGATGTTTACCTCAGTTGGTTTCCATTTCAGTCACATTTTATTAGAAAATAACGTGTGTTTTATCTTTTTAAATAGATAAACATGAACTACTTTTCAAGAAATCAGGCATTTTGCTTTTATGAACTTCAATTCTCCCAGATTTATTCTTGCTATAGCTTGATTCCCGGCAGGGTTTGAATATGTTTTCACTTACAATTATTCACAATATGCACAGTGTAAAGCTTTCAACTTTCATGCTTGGTTTGGACATGCAGTGGGAACTTATACAAACAGGTGGAAAGAGGATTCACCTGAGACTAGAATGCATGAAGTAAATATATATATATATATATATATATATATATATATATATATATATATATATATATATATATATATATATATATATTCTTTTTTCTTATGTAAATACAGTGTGACCCGGAAAACTCACTACATGTGGCTCGGCTGTGACCGTGAGAGCACGCATGCATGACTTGTCTGATAATTCACATTGACAACCCACATGTCCTTCCCTGTTTTTAGGTTACATAACCCTTAAAAAAATCTATAGGGCACCATGTGAAGAGCACTATTCCATTGTGTGTAGCAGGTCAGTTTAAGAGTCAATACCGAGCCAGTCAGTGGAAGGGAAACCTTTGAGAGGGCTGTTGACGTTCTATTTTTAAAACTCCCTTCTGCCATTTTTCCTATGCGGAAGTTTATTAATGAACTTTCTCATTGATATTTTCATGGCTCTGGTACCGAGTAACAGACACGGTTTCATCTGAAGTTTATGCAGGAAAACATAACACCCAATATTGGAGCAGCATTGGTTTCACATGCTATAGCTGCGGGTGATCTGGAAATAATTCAATTGCCTAAACACACTAACCAAAAACAAACCGTATAATTTTGAACCTAGCTTTTGAGACTTCAAATCTACATCAGCAACAATGAGTCAACGCTTTTTATGCTCCAAAGGGGAATAAAAATAAATCGGCAGGTTCATGACCTCCTCAATCAAACCCAGGAGAGACAGGTTTTTCTTTCCTTTATCTTCTTTATCTTTTGTTCGTGATGTCCCCTCCCTGTACCTCCCAAATCACACACCTTTACTGGTATTTGGGTTGAGGTTTTATGAGGTCTCACTGACATGATTATTGTTCGACATGCTATTTACAAAAACATACAGCAGAAAATGTATTTGTGTATATATATATATATATATATATATATATATATATATATATATATATATATATATATATATATATATATATATATATATATATATATATATATATATATATATATGTATAATAACTGTTTTGATTTCATACCAACCTCTTTTGCATTCTAGCTTGGGGAATTTTCAGACAATTCTTTAACTTCAAAAAGTGTTCAACTTTTAAATCACATAGAAAACTTTGAAAAACAACAAGTATAGCTTACAGTATATGGACACACTTGCCATTATGTGTTGGTCCTGTCTACTTTTTAAGTCTTGTCCATCAATGGCAGCAGCATTGCGCACTATTCGTATTGCTGCAGCCATTGATGGATGAGTCAAAACATCAGCATAGATCTGTTGTGTATAGTAAGAATGGGACCGAAGCCATGTATTCTGCTCAGTAGAGATCGCCAGCACGTTTTAATTGATCATGATTTAATGTCATCATATCCCCCACCTCTGTCTCAGGACAAATTACGTAAAACTGGTTCATTCCCCCCGGCACACCTGACACTCTCTCACGGTGTGACGCCGCACACCGGTTGAAAAACACTGACATATAGTGACGATCTGATGACTTGTTTTCAGGTAAAATAATTCCAATATAAATGTTTTATAGGTCCCATGTGACTCACAATAGCGATGGTTATGAGATATATTCATGCTGCGATGTGTGTCTCAGTATTTTTGTGAGTGGAGATCAGATTAACAGTGGCGACCACTGTGCTCATTTTACCAGCACAATAACAGCAACTTCATTTGCTGAATTGATGAATCATTTTAACAGGCACGGCTTACGTTCACTTAGGTAAATCGAAACCTTGACACGTGTGACCATGGGGAAGTCCATGGCACGATGACCAAAGACTCCGCAAATGTCACATTCTGGAAATTCCCAAGTCGCTCGCTCTGACTAATCCTCCCCAACAGGAGAGCGATGAATGAGGGGAGTGATGTCTCTTACGTGTTCGTGAGAAAATGACCCTGTTGCTGTCCAGCAAGTCTGACCACAGAAGTTTGTTACTCATCTGGGGCTTGTTTTGGGGCAGGAAGTGAGAAAAATATTTTGCCTTTGCTGATCAGATGATGACAAGAATTTGACACTGGTGATCGAAGAAGAGTTTGTTTAGCATCCGAGTCTAAAGTTCAGTTGACCATAGTACTCTGAACTTCACTGCTTTCATAGGGATTAGCCAGTTTGAATATGAGCGAAGAAAGACAAGCCATTTATAAATCAATAAAATCTAATAAGGTTTAAAGTATTGCATCAATGATTCCATTGTGGCTACAGTGTAAACTCTGCACCGCAATTTACACCAACTTACAACCAAGTTTGATTTGCTGACCTGTGTTTGAGAAGCAAAGCCCGAAGAACACACGCTCTGTCCTCCGCTCGGATCTGGTCAGAGATAATCATGGTCTCCACCACCAAATGGGCAATACCCGGCAAAGTGTTCTGCTCAAGATCCAGAAGAATGGCACCTGAGAACAGACATGTTTGATGGCTCATTTGGATGCACTTGTTGTCAAAGTCAGCGGAGGAAGGGCCAGACGATGATACGTCTGAGGATCTCTTACCGTGCGTGATGGTGCGTCGCAGTTCAAGCAGGCTGCGAAAGGACAGCGAGGCCACATGCGGCTTGCCCCAACGGTCCGTCTCCTCCTCCACGTCCTCCTCAAACTTGATCCAACGGGCTCGCTCTTTCCAGCGCATTTCATGCTCCTTCTCCACAATCAGCTCGTTCAGCTCTACAAATAACTGACAAAAGTGGAGAGGTTGGATGTTAGGTGTGTCTGGAAGGCAGCTGAGAAGGTCCGCATTTTGACCAGGGACAAAACAAATGGGGCACTTTCTTCGTTAGTTGGTTAGTTGCCACTGGGTATTAGACAAACACACAACCTCCTGGCCTGGGGTTGTTCAGTGGACTGGTCACTGACCCTTCATGTCTCACCAGCCATCAGTGAAATGATACTGAGGGCATAGTACCGCAGTGTGTAACCAGCAGTCAAAGGCCTGGGGTGTTGCAGGTCTTTGTCCCACCCCATCAATCACACAGCTCAGGCCCCCGAGCACTGTTGTCAGTCTAGTGTTGCTTGTTTCAGCTGACACCAGATTGGTTGAGGTTGATAGGTTGGAACAAAATCCTGCTCCACCCTGGCATTTTGAGGACCAGTTTGAAGACGAGCACGACTGGGGATGCATTTTGAATAGGCTTATGGTTTGCAATATCAGGCTTTGCACACAACGTCACAACAAAGCCATCCAGGTACGGCTATTGTTTCATGCTTAAGGCAACCACAGCAGTGGCCACTGGTTAGAAACCTTCTGCGGGTTTCATCAGACATCCAGTATTTATGAATTCAAACTCCGCAAACCTCATGAGTCTTCTTATCCGCAGCCCTTTTCTTCTTCTTTAAGCTGGACAGAGGTGTGGAACTGTTGCTGGTCCGGTTTAGCTGGCATCGGGAAGATTTCTTCACCAGGTGGCGTCTCACCCCAGGATTGTCCTCAAATCTGTGACCTAGACAGAAAAACAAAGAGAGAAAGGCAACTATTAACCTTCCTTGAATAGAGCAAGGAACAACCTCTCATCGCCAGTTTATTCTGAATGAATCAATAAATATCTATATTTCTATGTGTTACAGTGAGCCATAACAATATGACCACCATGATCCTTTTCTAAAGAGACTTAAATGTCCATTCATCTTATGATTTGGCTGGTTTTGTGATGCAACTTTGTCTTGCTCTCCCCTCTCGACAACAACCCCCATCACAAAAACAAGCAAACGCAAGGCCACAACTTTCTTTTGCAAAGACAAATTCTGGTGAGTACATTATCGGAGGCAGAAGCCACAATAAAAAGAGCACACAGTTTGTCAATTCAGATTGTTTCCGCTCCATCTGCGGCTGAGCCCAGAGCCAAATGGATGCATCCTGATCAATAAAGAAGCTGGGGGAGCCGCGGTTGAGTATCAATCAGTTCAATATGATAGACAGCATCCTCTGCTAGGCCTTTCTAAATGTCCCTCACATGACATCCATCAACCAACCAACTGCACCGTTAACCAGGTTTGAGGACATTTCTATTGGAGTTGTGCCAAGATCAAAACTACAAGGTGGCTACAAAACAACACACAGTTGCTGAGATTATGTTCCAAACTGAAGCTCAAAAATGAAAATGGCAGGGATAAAGACTTAAAAAGTAGGCAGGACCAACACATAATGGCAAGTCTCTCCTTGAGCAAGAGTCAGTTTACTATCATCTTGAGTGACAACATCAAACCTTTGACAAGTCATGACCATGACTAGGCCAAGACATTCCCATGTCAAAACCAAGACTTGGAAGGAATGCAACCAAAACAAAAGTAAAACTGAACAAAATCTAAAACTTTGTATCATCACCTTGACTTTGCCACTACTTTCAGATGTTTTTTGACCACAATGTCTACAGTCAAGAACCTCAGCTGAATGTGTGTCTACACACTGGCCTCATCATGTATTTCAAGTGCAGTTGTACTACTTACGGTTTGGTTCCTCTGGTGTACCCAGCTGACTGTGGATGGACTCTAGCAGGTCATAGTCATCGAAATCTAAAACAAATTCCTCGAAATCCTCACAACCCTCTGCATTGGACTGAGAGCCATGGTGCTGCTTGGAGGTACCAAGACCAGCCTGGATGCTGCCCTTACGATCTTGACCATGGTTTTCGGTACAAAGTTTGTTGGCTTCACCGAGTTCTCCTCCTGCTTGGTCGTCCAAGGCCTGGGCGTCCTGTCCATGTCCGTGGTTGTCGTGACCGAGGTTGACGTTGCTTAGTTCAATATCAGAGTCAGTCTCTGTCTGGGCCAGATTTTCCTGTCCTTCTTTGTCTGTCATCTCCACAGCCGGTCCTGCCGCCTAGCCTCCTTGCTCGAGGTGGACTCACAGCACATCCACGGTTCCCAGCTTTCAAAAGCAGTTCCTGCACTCTGTTCTAAAAACCCTGGGTCTTGAGTGACCACTGCAAGCAGAGTGCTGTTTCTTGCACTGTCCAATTGGATTGCGCAAGCAGGGAGGCCAGTATCAGGATGTTCCACAGGAAGATCTACTCTGATGGAACAACAGTCGCTGAAACAAGGGTGCCGCCCTTTTAATGAGGTGGAAAAACTATTGATCATTGTAGCTGCACTCTATTCCTATCTAAAAGTAGAGCAGAGAAGCACCAGTGCTTCCAAAACCCGCTCGACTTGTAAACACATGCACAATTACATGCCCAAGATCCACTCATTTTTTAAAATGAAACTTGTTTTTCTTTTTTCCAATGGAAAACAATATATAAATCAGAGCTAATGCCACATTTTTGCTTGCATCAATTCATTCTTTACATGTCAAAATTTGCAGTAGGGAATATTTAGTGTACTTATTCAAACTAAACCGTAATGCTTTAGAATTTAAAGTCAATTAATCCAACGTGAGATTTTTATTTTTTTCCATTAGTAGAATAGATGTGTATCAAAAACCTGGCCCTTTTTGAATCTCTCTGAAAGAAGAATTTGTTAGTGGATGATGGGCTTTGTGAAATGGTGTCCTTAGTTTGGAGGCACACTAGATGGCACTCTCTGTCTCCCAAGGCACATTCAACACCAACAAGTGATGCATTGTCTAATATTCCTTGTTCCCTGCACACGGATGGATGGGAACTCTCTCCCCCGTCACATGGCTCCATGGAGCAGAAGAGATTCTAGGGCAGGTCTAGGGCTGGTTATTTTGATCCTTGACTCACTGCCATCTACTTTAATGGACAACTAATTTAATAGGCTGCTGTGTCGACTAATCGTATCATCGGCAGCAGCAGATCCTGAGGGCTACAAAACCAAACTGCTGCATTTCTCAGCCAATATCTGACAGGCGTTACGGTACAAACTTGTTTACTGTCTGGAACAGAACCACAGTGAAGCACCAAGTGAAGTGGAGCTGCTAAAAGTTCATGTTCCATCAAGGCCAAACTCCGCTCGCTCCAAATCCAATAACTTGTGCAAAGCGAGTGTAGAAACAGAAAACAGGGCCACTAAACAGTCGATGATTGCTTTGCTCCAGTAAAGCAGGAAAGGCCAGAGGCGGCATCCAGTCGAAGGGGAATCCAATGCACTCCCTCTGTTAATTAAAGCCTGTGAATGCTGGGAAAGTTCAAGCCCTGCAACACAGCGCTTTCTTGCCTTAAACCTCTGTCTGTGTCTTCTTGTCTCCCATCAGAATCAGGAGACGCCGGTCGGCAATGATGGGGTCCCCCACCTTTGATGATACGATCCAGAGTGAAGCCATTTGCGCTGATTCGAACAGATGAAGCGCAGGCCTCGCTGGGACAGCAGCGCTTCAGTCCCAAGAGGACATTAGATGCTGCACTTTGGTTTGGTATTTTACACTGCGGAGTTGGAAGTTCAACTGCTACAACTTCCGGCAACTCCAGGCAATGCTGCATTGCATTTGACTGGACCAGAATTTCTACATCTAAATTCAGAAAGACACGAACAACTTGTGGTACTCTACCTGTCATGGTCGAGTCCTGGCGTCTAGTGTTGGGGTTGAGGAAGCTTCATGAAACAGCCTCCTCATTTTCCCACTAGATGGCACTGATTGCTATAAAATCCATTGAATTGAACTGTTTCAATGAAATCATACATACTTTTTTAAACTGGGAGCGGCACCTACTGAGCCCTAAAAACCAGAACACTGTTTCATGATGTCTCATCCTCAGGTCACTACTGTCTGTCCTCAGCCACCTCCCATCTGTTGATGTTTTCATTTATACGACCGATGAATAAAATACAGTGTAGAATCAAACCTACTTTTCATGTCATCCAGGTCTGCGCTGGCCAGCATCTGGGCCTCTGCTTCATCTGTCGGCACCTGCTGGTAGACGGCCGCCTCCAAGCCCGTCATGCTGCCAATGCAGATGCGCTCCCGCAGGTCGTAGTTGCTTCGTTGGGTTCCCGCCATACGATGATGGTTAGGCTTCCTGCAGAACCAGCCCCGAGTTGCGGTGGATCCAAAGAGTTCCGATCCTGGATGAAAACTGACAGGGAAAATGTTCTGTTTTGTTTTTAATCAGGATTGACTAAATTTATTTTATTTTTTTCCTGAAAAAGGACATCTAATTTCACAACTCTTGACAAATTTGAATAGTACTACTCTCTTAATACCAGCAGGTGGCGACATTTCACTTACAAGCCGAAACAGTTCCTGTCAATTTAAACTGAGGTGACCTGAACAGTAAAAAAGAAGCACTGAAAAAAAAACCATGGTACTCACACAAGCACATGCACTCACACACTGACTCATCATGTAGCTCCTTCACTCTTCATACCATCAGACATCAATAATTCAGCAAGCCTCCAAATAATGTGTGTTGTAATGGTTTTGCATGTTTGGAATTCAAACACGTCCCACCATCATCAAACAACTCACACACAAACGCTGTACTTGTACTCTGCAATACAAACGTTTTTACAGCACAATCTGAACTATCATTATTTTTTGACTGAGTACATAACTTTTTATCTGTGTATAAATGTATGTGACCGTTTTCCATAGGTACACTTGTTTCATAAAGAGAAAAGTGCATAACAAATCCAAACAAACAATGAGGACTTAAAATCTGTAATATTTCAATAACTAAATACTTCCATTTTATTCACACCTGTTACACTCTGCTCCTTCACTATCCAGTGTCCCCCTCTGGACGATGGTGGTATCGGTATCGTCTCCTTCATTGTGAACGTCCCCGAGTGTCAGAGTCAGTGTGGAGGAGCTGGACGACTGAGACTCCTCATTTTCAGTGTGGAAGTTCGCGAGTGGAAGGGGTTCTTCCAAGTTCTCTTGGCTCCCCGAACTAAACTGAGAGGAAGAAGATCAGTGAGAGAAGTGAGGGATGACAGTCTGTAAGCCAGGAAACAGACATCAAATAAACACAGGTGAACGTGTAAAAATGAACAGACGTTCTGGATTTGTGAAATATCACGTAGACAAGGAGAGAGCATTGAGGCATAAAACGTCGATGAGATGTTAACAAAGAAAGTCATACATTGCAAAAAGCAAATACAAAATGGATTAAGCAGCTAAAGCAGCTAATTTTAGATTTTGATTCAAAATTCTACATATAGGAAAAGAGCAAAATATAAGAGCAAAGAACAAAATATATCCTCACACATATATATAATATTATATAATTATATAAAAGATCATTCAACATTTTAGAAATAATATTATGTAGTAAAAAGTACTCACAGTAATGCATAATTATACAGCATAGACGGAGGAAATGTTTTTTTTCTAGTACCAAAGTAGCAAAATACTATATATATGTCATGTTTTACTTTTATTATTAATGAATACATTAAAAACACATTTTTTTGTTTTTATCAAAATATGAAAAACCAGCAACAATAGATTTTTCTTTTTTTTGTATTTAATTTATTTTTAAAAATAAACTTACACCAACCACTGAAACCACTGGCGTTGGCAGGTGCATTCACCTGTCCCATCGGTGCCTCATTTTATCTGCCTCATTTTACCTGTGCCTGGACTTCAGGTGGCTCTGTGGGCGTGGCCGCTCTCTCCTCTGCATCTTTTTCAGACTCGGCCTCTTCCTCATCTACCTCGTGGATGGTGGGCGTGACCTCGGAAGGTGGCAGTGAAGTCTTTTTCTTCTTCCTCTTCTTTTTGTGCCGCCGGTCTGTGCTGTGGACTCTCTTGCGCAAGCGTGTGGGAAGCGGTAGGTGGGTGGACAGTGGGTGGTGGGTATGGTGGAAGGTGTGTCTGTGATCTGAGAAGAGTACAGAGTCATGTTATTATTATTATTATTATTGCAGTTGTTATTATACACTTGGGGAATATGAATCATTTTTTTATTATATATATATATATATATATATATATATATATATATATATATATATATATATATATATATATATATATATATATATATATATATATATATGCAGCATTTATCCTTTTTTGTAAATAGCTTTCTTGCTTTAAATAGCTTTCTTGCTTTGCCCAGATTTTGTTTTTGTGAACTGAATTATTGGATGAGTCTATATCTTCGGTGAGGTATGCAGAGATGTGTAGCTCATTTCAAAAGACAGGCTAATAGGCGAAGTCAAGTGTGTCGCTCTCGTTTCCCAGTCCTGTCCTGATTCAGTCAGACTGTCCTAACTGTTTAGAGCTTTAAATCCTCACACTCGAAGTCCTTCTCCGTGTAATGTCGGCCCATCCTGTCTCCGGCAGCAGAGGTGGAGTCGCCGATGATGTCTCCAAAACGCTCCACTGACAGCGCTTTCTCCCAGTCTTCCTCTGCCTCCTCCTCTTGCTCTTCCACTGAGCTGCCATCATCTTCCTCGCCTTCTTTAGCCTGAACAGAAGAACAAGCGTAAACACTTCGAGCTTGAACTGATGTTTTGAGCCATTGAACAAATATGTTGAAAATGTCAAAATATCACCATAAAATATTTAAATGCCGTTCAGCAGCCTCACACTGAACAGTGATTATGTGCCACACTCTTTTCACACATTTTCAGTTTTGTAAGGATAAGACATCTGTTGTACATTTTGTTGTTTTATTTTAAGTTATTCAGCATATAAAATACTGTATGTATTGGTGGAAATTTGAAAACTCGTTTTGTCATGGACATTTTTCTTAGTGAAAAGATTCATAAAGACTGTTAAAGACAGCATTATTGTACATGACACAATTGTCACAGAGTTAAATTCAGTCACTTTTTTGTTTGAATTCTGGATCCCTCTTTGCGTCCCTGGTTGCCTCCACAATAGAAATCCATCTTATATTTAGCGCACTGTGTCCAATGTGAAACAATACTTTAGTTCTTGCTATTTATAACTCAAAGACCAACCTCCCCGGCACAGCTTCAGTCCCACTCACATCCAGAAAACACCAACACACACAGAAGCAGCAGCAGCAGCAGCAGCTGCAGCGAAGTATAGTAAAACAACCCGTCTGTGGATGAGCTGAGTCTTTATCCTCGAACGCGGGTCAATAACACAAGGACGAACTAATGCACCGCAGCCGCAGGAGGTTGAGCGTTCAGCGAGAATCACTTGTGTCCCAGGTTGGTCACATGACCAGGCCAGGGACTCAGGTCACCATAAACAGCCCCCTCTGCGGCCTCATGTTTCTCTCCTCGGTGACTCTATTATCTGCTGATCACCGGTGGGACGCCGCGACAGGATACAGTCTGTGCCAGGTGACCTTCATAAAGATGGTCTTGAATGAATGTCGAATAATGAATGAATTTAAAATATACATTTTTCACAAACAAAAAATGCAGCATATAATATATGTGTGGACAACATTTCCGGTTTGCTAACGCCTGTGTTGTAAACAGAGGGCATTCAGATCACCTTTCAATTGTCTTTCACTGTTACTGCCAAAGAGAACTGTGAAGGAGTACGATTTAAATCCAGGTGTGACCGTGAATTTGACTGACAGTCCTGCTGACATTTTACTTGCTTCTTGCTGTTATAAATATTTATTATATTATTGTAAATTATTTTTTTCAGGAAACTCATAGACATCTTCAATGTAGTGACCCAAACAAAGAAAAGATAATGCAAACAAAATTTAAAAATTCCATCTTCACCGTGGAAAAATCATTTCCAATCCTCTCTTTCTATACAAGATCCGAAAGAATATAATAATTATTTCAGATCTAAAATCAGTGCCAATACTTCCCACATCAAGGATGTGGATAATGTCAGATGAAACATGGACAAGAGGAAGCTCTCTGTCCCAGCCTTATTTGATCTCAGTTCAGCCTTTGGTTGACGCAGCTGATCAGATACTTCGAAACAGACTGCACAACCATGTCGGCCCCTGTGGAACTGTCCAACTGGATTTAAATCTTATCTTTCTGACAGTCAGTTTTATGTCTCAGTCTAAACTCTCGACTTGATTGTAGAGAACCACAAGGGTCGATTTAAGGACCAATTATTTTTTTTACATAAACACGCTTATCATGGTTGCTAGAGGAAGACAAACTAAATACGAGTGATGGGTCGATGAGGTATCATGAAACCATGTTGATGAAACAGTGTGTTTTTTTAATTTTCAGAGGCCACTAGATGGTGCTCTATGTTCAGATATGATGTGACAACAATAGTTCATGAAAACTACGGAGAGCCAGAATTAAATGATAAAGAAGGGATTGGAAATGGAGACATTAACTGGAAACAAAGTGGAAATATATTTCAAAATTCGTAAAAATTGGCATAAATATAGTCATCTATTAGCGTATAAGGCCATGAATACTCACGGAAATAAAATAGAAAAATGCAAAATAAATGTGGAAATAAATAAATCAAAAAATAAATAGATTTAAAAAATGGAAATAAATGAGGAGGAAAAAGAGAAGAGGTAAAAGAGTTGTTGGGAATTAACTGTATGAACAACTGAAAAAAAGATATATGCATTTTCTGATCTATATTCTTATTTCTGTGTGTATTTATGTCCTTATAGGCTAATAAATGACTACATTTATGCCAATCTTTACATATTTCAAAATGTATTTCCACTGTGTTTCCAGTTAATGTCTGCAATCCCTTCTTTATCATTTAATTCTGGCACTCCATAAAAAACAGTTCAACAATAGATGGATGTAAAACGTTAACTACAAAAGACTTTTCAACTGGCAGATGAAAAAATATTTAGTAAATGTGATAAAATCATTTGAGTTTTATATGGCAATTCATGGATGGCTGAACGCACAAAAAAAAGAAAATATGTGGAGAGTGAAGGCAGAAAATGCGTGTTTACGTCAATAAATCGTTCTGTCGTCTGTAAGCAAAGCTGTTCTGCAGTTAACAGTGACATGTTGTAGACAACCACTTGCATTGTGTTCTATTCCACAGGGTCGTCATTTTCTTCTTGTTTACACGGCAAAGAAAGCTTTTTCCCTCAATGACAATCACAAGTGTGAATTGAACGCAGCATTTAACTATCTGCGCTTTCAGGCCCATTAATGTCGACAGTCAAGTGTAATAATGTCGAGCCGCCTGCTGAGCCTGACGGCACCTCTGCTTTCTCTCACAGGAAGGACGATCTGCTCCGATAGAACAACTGCTGCAACACATTTACCACTCGACGTGATCTGCCTGCAAAGTGAGGAGCTGGTGAGATGTGACAGGGACCAGTCAGACCAGAAACGGTGAGGAGGAGCAGCGCAGATGTCTTCTATGTAAAAACTGAAATGTGAGTCTTCTTTGTTTGGTGTTAATCATGGCAAACTTTTTTTCAATCATTCATTTTCATCTGCTGATAACATGGTGTTGCTCAGGAGGGATGAAACTAACTCCAGCAACAAGCCAACACCCTGAACTGAACATCACAGGGCACATTCCGACACACAACCGTAGTGGCACGTGGACCAGTTTCCATTAATAACAGCAGTTTTTAAAACATTTTTCATGAATAATAAAGAAAAAAAAGGCTAAATAATTGGTGACAAAATTGCCAATTCAATTGCAGCTCAAAAGAGTTAAACAATGTAGAAAAATGTAAGATTTAGAAAATAATTTACACGTTATAAGTATCTGAAAATAATACATCATAAACAAAATATCAATTGAAAAGTGTATTCAAGTACTGAAATAAAGCACATGTGTAGTATCTCATGAAGGAATCAGATTTTTTTTTTTTTTTTTTTTTTTTTAATTTATTACAAATTATTATTTTCATGTTTATTTTTTTAAATTGCACTTTGTTACATTTCACAGAAATATGAAATCAACAATATTGTGATCAACAAAACAGTTTAAGTAAAAATATGTGAAAAGAAATTCTGCAAAGGGGAAAGAAAAGCAAAAAAAAAATTTGTGGAGTATTGAAATGAAGATACAATAGTTCAAGCAATATAATAAAATAATAATAATAATAACTATGGTATTATGCAAAATGATACAAAAAATCTGAATCAGAAGAAAATATATGGCTCCATAATAATTATACAAATATATTTTACAATACTACAACTAGTATCATGAAAATGCAAGGTTTTTAAAGGGGGAAATTAAACTATGTGATTTGTATATATTGGGAAGAAATCTAGCCTCATAGAACCAACGGCGAAATGCTGCAAAATATGGAGCTCACCTGTTGCAGGTTGATGGACACGTCTATGTCATGGACACGACCTCCTGTAGCCATGAGGTCTGGCCTTCAGCCAGTAGGTGAAGAAGACTTCCGCAGTCACTCAGATGGATGTGGAGGGAGAGAAAACAGTGAGCTGAGAGGTCTCCTGAGGCCGAGGAGGAGTCAGGGCAGGGTGAGTCGGGAAGCTAGGAGGGAGGGAAATGGGCCGCAAAAGCTGGTGGAACCTCGGGGGACCCGGGATCAGCCCTTCTCTTTGAGTGGGAATCCAGAAAGCCTTTGGGGTGGCATAACCTGCAGGAAGAGGATTGAGACTCATCAGCAGGTCTGTTACACAGAAGGCTTTTGGGATTGTTTCAGTCGGAGACAGAGTGATGGGTCACAGCTTACAACCAAGTTATGATGAGCACTTAATATAAGAAGGCAGGAAGGAAGGTCTCTTCGGTGTAACTTCACATTAATAAGAGAGAAGGGCCAATGAGGCTTCATGAAACAGTGCCCTTATTTTCAGAGCTCAGTAGGAGGCGCTCTAGGTTAAAAAAATGATGTGAGGTTTCATTGTTCAGATCTGAACTGACAGCGCCATCTAGTGGACACTTAAAATGAGGATACTGTTTCGTGAAGCTTCGTAAGCCCATCACTACAAAATATTCAATACATAAGAAGCTATGAAACTTTTTAAGAGTAAAAGAGTAAAAAATTCGGGATAAAAGAGGAGGTGACAATGTCAAAGGGGTTTTGACACAAACTGGGCTGAAGGGAACAAGCAGAAGCAAATGCTTGTACTATAAATGTACACTCAAGTTACACAGCTTCTTAATCTGACTCATCATCCTGTTCAAACAAACATAGTTTTGCTTGGTTGTGCATTGTGTGTCTCGTATAGTTAATAGAGTTTACACATCCTGAATGATTTCAATGGAGTTTGCTTCAACCCTTTTTCCATCTGTACGCTAACATTGATTTGTGTTGGAATGCTTCTGAGCCAAAGATGAAGACAGGAGGAATTTTTGTGTGTGTGAATGTGAGCCTGTGTGTGAAACCTGCCAGTCCAAAAATAGATTCCTCTGAAGTGTTTTGAAGTCATGTGGACCATCCTTCAGTACCCACTAAAAGCACTGAGACAAAACTCAGCCAATTTCACTCACTTTATGAAACACAGCATCCAATGAAATGAATAAAACAACTTCCATGAATCAGAAATCGCGATGGTTTGCGGCAAAAATGGAGTTGTAACTTGCGTCACTCAGTGGTGTGTTTTAGAGATTCGATTGCACAGTGCTTTATAAATAAGTTTTCCATTGTTTATCTACTTCTGAACACAGATCAGTATGAAAACACCCAGTCAGGAGCACAAAGAAACCGTCAAAACCATTCTTGCTCCAAGTGAGACAACAATGTGACCGGTATTGAAAAATAATAGACTTCCATTCGCAACTTTCTGAGTGATGCAGTTCATAAATGGACCAGAGTGCGCATACGGTTATACTGTGATTAATTATTGTGACTATTGCCCTGGAGATGACAGTAGCAACACAGGGCTCCTACAATAAATAATAACAATAATAATAAATCTTTGTTTCTATTGCACTTTTAAGGCATAAAGACACAAGGATTAAGTATAATGGACAAGATGCACAACATTTAAAAACAGTGTACAACACAGATACTGTAAACCAGGCAGATACACAGAGAAACAAACACAAATAAAATTCAGTCGAACAGTAAAATAACAGCAACTAAAATCCCCACTGACAAATGCAGTGAGACAACATAACATGAAAGCCAGTCTGTAAAAATACGCTTTAAAAGACATTTAAAAGAAGGCACAGTCAGGCAGCCTTATTTCCTGAGGCAGACTCTTCCAAAGGTGCTGTGACTGAAAACTCTCGGTCCCCCTTTGATTTCAGCCTCGATTTTGGAAGGACTAAAAGGGCTCTGCCCGAGGATATAAGACTGCGATCTGGGTAGGAGGTTGGCATTTCTGAGATGTAGCTCCGAGCTAAACCGTGACAAGCTTTAAAAGTTATTAGTGAAGATTTTTAATTACTCTAAATCATTCTAAAATGCACAGGAAGCCAGTGGGGGTGATGTGATGTCACCCGCTAAGACCAGTTAAAAGCCCAGCTGCTGAGCTTTGAACAAGTCGGAGTCGAGAGAGAGATTTTTGGGAGAGGAGGGAGAAAATTACAGTGTGGGTGAGATATTCTGGGTCCAGTTAATTGGGCACAGGTTTGTTTTTTTAAACATTTACATCTATTTTTTTTTTTTTTTTCAGCTTCGAACGTATCTGAGCCGGAGGTATACATGTGTGTCGTCTACATAAAAATTAAATGAAACATGTCAAGCTAAAATCGCACTGAGGGATAGCGTATCAATAGAAAATGAAATGCGACCAAAAACAGATCCTTGTGGCACACCACAGAAAACCTTTTCATCAGTGGCAGGAAGAAGTTATGTATAATATATAAGAAAATCTCTCCACTGTCAATGTAGATGAACAGGTTCCACTCATTTTCTGTCAGATTGTAGTTCATGCTTATTGAGAGACTTGCACAACAAACACCAAAGAATTTATGCGATGCGACATATCGTGATCAATCCTTGCTATTTTATGAATTTGTTGTCACAACTGTAATAGGTACTGAGGACGGAGTGCCTTGGAGTTTCTGCAAATGGGTCAGTTTCAGGCAAGATGTGTGGCAATAGTAAGACATTATGAATGTCAACCACATGTAAGTTTTCGATAATAAATAAAATAATCTTCAATCTCTGATCTGGCAAATTCTTCCAAGCACCTCACCAAATGCCATCTGACCAGATTCCACTGCTATTTTCCATTCGTGGGTTGAAGGAGCGGCAGTGTCCCAAGTGTCCTTGTGTGCAAAACTGCAGACGTAGCAGAAGCTCAGCATCTCCATGTTAGATTCAGCTGCCTCATGAGGCCCCTGAGATTTTACTACTGCCCCACTGCACAAACACTGATAAGACTTGAAACGTTGGGATGCTGCGTCATCTGTGCCAGCATGACTCCTCTTTCAAAACTGTCACGCCACGCTGAACTCGAATTTTCCTCCACTGTTTGATCGCACACATTTCAGGTTCTTCAAAAGAGGGGAACAAAGTGACATTATAATCATGCAGGTGTTTGTAAAAGATGGCTGAACCCATAAATGACTATCTTGATATTGAAGAAGAGTAATAGAAGAACAAAATGTGTTGCGTGTTTTGAAATTCAAAGGCTTCAAAAATAAAAAGTCAAGAGTCACTAGATAGTCAACCATAAAAACGAATTAAACCAATATGTTCTTGCTCTGAAGGTGTCAAATATTACACTGCCGAAGTGGATTTTTCTCATTGTATTTCTTGATGTCAGAGGCAATAGGAAAAAAGGATTGGGTAAAGGATTTAGCCATCGGTTTAATTTCATTCAAAACCTTTTTACTGACTCAAACATTGTTTATAGCAATGAGCTCAATGGCACAGCAGGTAGCAGTAGAGTAGAGCAGTTTCAGTGAGATCTGTTTTTATCTGTTCCATGTTGACAGGACTGAGGCAGGCAAAACCAATTAATAAAATTCATATTTCAGGAAATAATTTCATTTAATAACATGCTAGATGGAGAAATGTTTAATGTGCTAAAAATAAATTAATAAAAAGTTGTTTTTTTTACTGTCTGTGTTTGAATTACTGTCATTATCGGCTATGGAAGTTTCGTAGAAATCATCTTTGAAAAAAGAAAAAGAAGCTTAAGGTACTTATTCTTCAGTGTGAACGTAACAATCATTATTGCAGTTTCACGCTACAGCTGCCACGTTTGTCTAAAAGCTAGTTAAAGCACTAGCTTTTAGACAAACGTCTCACTCCACAACCCACGCTGCCTTCCTTTGATACTGAAATACCAAAGTTCTGCAGCTTGAACTCTGCTGAGGTTGACCTGGTTCTGTCCACCTGATACCAGAGGTCTCTCAGCTGATATGCGCTGTGAAATGACAGAGCTCTGAACAGCCAACTCTTCAGATGAGGGCCGGGAATGTTTGAGTGATGGACCGAGCAGATGAGGATTGGCTACTAATGGACGAACATTCAGATGCTGGACCTGACTATTGAACCACCCAGGGATTTGAGAAAGTCACCAGTCTTAAATAATAAATATGTGAACAGGCTTTTAGCCAGAGGACGTCTTGGGCGTCCAGCAGATCCTAAACTGCAAAACATGAAAAAATGGATGCGACTGTATAATGCCCAACTTGTAGTGTCATCTCACTGGTTTACATTAAATTGTGTTTCCGCAGAATATGATCCAAATTAGCAGATTCTCGAACCTTTCGCAACCGCATTTTGGCCATTGTGGTCGCCATATTTGTTTACCGCCGTAATCTCACGGTAAGACGCGACACT